>NW_006399867.1:5487075-5488692 GCF_000299155.1 Elephantulus edwardii | reverse complement strand
CAGCATAATGTTCTCCAGAGTCAACCATTTTGAATAATATTGCATGAGTTCCTTGTTTTTTAATGCAGCATAGTATTCCATTGTGCGAATATACCACAGCTTCTCTAGCCATTCGTTTGTTGATGGGCACTTAGGTTGTTTCCAACTCCTTGCTTCCTTCCAATATCTTTTAATGCTTCCTGGATCATTTAATATTCTGCCCAAACTATTCCTTAAGTGTTGCAACTCAAATCTTAAATTTGTTCCTCAGTTCCTTCAGCTTAAGAAATGTTGAGCGAGCTCAGTCCCTTTGATTTTCTGACTTCAGCTCTTTACACATTTCATTGTAATACTTTGTCTTCTCATATCCTTAAATCTGGAATGAAGCACAACATCAAGAAAACAAAGATTCTCACCATTGGGCCGATTGTCAGCATCATGACAGATGGTGAAGAGATTGAGATTGTTAACAGCTTCGATTTGCTTGGCTCCACAGTCAACAGTCTTGATACCAACAGTCAGAAAATTAAAAGATTAATTGCATTGGAAAAGTCTGCTCTCAGAGACCTCTCCAAAGTACAGAAGAGCAACAATATCAGTCTGGAAACTAAGGTGTACCTGATCCAGGCCATGGTCTTTGCATTTACTTGTTATGTGTCAGAAAGCTGGACAATGACTAGGGATGATAGAAGGAGAATTGATGCCTTTGAACTGTGTTGTTGGAGAAGAGTAATGAGTGTGCCATAGATTGCTAAGAGAACAAACAGGTTCATCCTAGAGAGGGTGAGAGAGACCATGCTGCTTCTTGGAGGCAAGGATTCTGAAGTTTTGTCTGACATATTTTGGACATGTTGCAAGGAGGGACCAGTCCTCGGAGGGGAACGTCATGTTTGGGAGGGTGGAGAGAAAGTGCAAGAGAGGAAGATCCTCAATGAGATGGATTGATCCAGTGACTGGGGTAATGGGGGTGGGTATGTCAGAGACAAGAAGATTGGCACAGGATAGAGCAGGGTATAGGGCTGTTGTACATAGGGTCGCTATGAGTCACAGGCAACTCAACAGCACATAACAACAACAATAATGCATTCTCATGTGTATTCTAAGAACTGCATTATAAACACCTAAGGATGCCTAATAGATGTCACAATTACACATAATTTGGCCAACATCCATATGATAGACATAATCTAATATCAATAACACAAAATAGAAATTGCAAAAAAGATCTTATAGTGAAATGAAAAGCATATCTGTCTAAAAAGAATATAACTTTTTATGCAACTCTCCAATGTGGGATGAGATTTTGATCCAAGTTTAAAAAGTAAGTAAAGAATCCTAGAGCGCTGGATGTGGTGGCATCAGGATTGGAGGTAGATTCATCAACAACCTACATTATGCAGATGATGCAACCCTGCTTGCTGAAACTGAAGAAGACCTGAAGCGCTTGTTGAAGAAGGTCAAGGACTGTAGTGTTCAATATGAATTGAAGTTCAACATCAAGAAGACAAAGATTCTTACCTCTGGGCCAAGTGACAGCGCCCTGATAGATGGAGAAGAGATTGCAGTTGTTAACAATTATAAGCTTGCTTGGCTTCACAATCAACACTCTTAACACCAGCAGTCAGGAAATCAAAAGAC
>NW_006399867.1:5477625-5486975 GCF_000299155.1 Elephantulus edwardii | reverse complement strand
TGCCTAACCCAGGCCATGGTCTTTGCAATTACTTGCTATGCATGAGACAGCTGGGCAATGACTAAGGATGACAGAATTGATACCTTCAAATTGTGGTGCTGGAGAAGAGTCTTGAACATATCATGGACTGCCAAGAAAACAAATAGGTCTGTCTTGGAAAGGGTGAAACCAAGTCTCTCCTTGGAGGCTAGGATGTTGAAGCTCTGTCTCACGTACTTTGGGCACATGGCCAGGAGATACCAGTCCTTGGAGAAGAACATCATGCTTAGAAGGATGGAGGGACAGAGCAGGAGAGAAAGGCCCCGGATGAGAGGGACTGATACAGTAATTGGAGTATTGGAGTATGTGTCAGAATTAGTGAGACTGGCTCAGGACAGGGCAGGGTTCAGAGCTGCAGTACATAGGGTCGCTATGGATCACAGGTAACTTGACGGCTCGTAACAACAACAGCGCCGGTGGTGTAGCCCATAGGGAGTTATACTGCTAACCCAAAGGCTGAACCTCTCTGGCAGTTCAAATATTCTAGATGCTCTGAGGAGAAAGATGGACAATCTGCTCTCATGCCATTTACACCCTTGGGAACCCACTGGAAGGTCAGCTAGGACACCATTCTTATTCAACAGTAATGAGAGTGGGAGAGAAAAAATCCACTTTGTATTTGAAGCTAATTGTTGTTCTTAGGTGCCACCAAGTCGAGTACAACTCATAGTGACCCTATGAACACAAGATCTGAACCTCGTTTTATCCTGTGCCATCCTCACACTTCCTGACATGCAAGAGTCCAGTGCAGCAGTCACGGTGTCAATTCACATCTGTTCTGCAGAAAAGAACTCCAGGAAGCAGTATGCTAATGAATAGGGAGTGACCGAAGGTTTTTGAATCTTGAATGTGATACCGCTTTGTCTTTTAAAATATGAGATATCCCGGAAATCCCAAAGAAAGGTGACACAACAGAATGTGGAAACTACAGAACAATCTCACTGATTTCACATGCAAGCAAGATTTTACTGAAGATTATCCAAAAACGACTGGAACAGCACATCAACAGAGAACTGCCAGAAGTCCAGGCTGGGTTTAGAAGGGGTCGTGGTACTAGAGATATTGTAGCTGATGTTAGATGGATCTTGGCTGAAAGCAGGGAATACCAGAGGAATGTCTATCTGTGTTTCATTTACTATGCAAAGGCATTTGACTGTGTAGATCATAACAAACTATGGCTGACTCTGAGAAGAATGGGAATCCCAGAACACTTGATCATTCTAATGTGAAACTTATACTTGGACCAGGAGGCAGTCATCAGAACAGAGCAAGGGAACACTGCATGGTTCAAAATTGGGAAGGGCGTACACCAGGGATGCGTCCTATCTCCATACCTTTTCAAACTATATGCAGAACAGATTATCCGGGAGGCTGCGCTCTATGAGGAGAAATGTGGGGTCAAGATTGGTGGACGATTTATCAACAATCTGCGTTATGCGGATGACACAACCCTGCTTGCTGAAACTGAGGAGGACCTGAAGCACCTGCTGCAGAGTGTCAAGGACCGCAGCCTACAATATGGATTGAGGCTCAATGTCAAGAAGACAAAGATTCTCACCACTGGACCAATTGGCAGCATCAGGATGGATGGTGAAGAGATTGAGATTGTACACAGCTTTAGTTTGCTTGGCTCCATAGTCAACAGTCTTGGCACCAGCAGCCAGGAAATTAGAAGGTGCATTGCCATGGGAAAGTCTGCTGTTAGGGACCTCTCCAAAGTACTGAAGAGCAATGGTGTCTCTCTGGAGACTAAGGTGCTTTTGATACAGGCCATGGTCCTTGCAATCACTTGTTATGCATCAGAGAGTTGGACAATGACTAGGGAGGATAGGAGAATTGATGCCTTTGAGCTGTGGTGCTGGAGAAGAAGAGTATTGAGAATACCATGGACTGCTAGGAAAACAAACAGATTTGTCCTGGAAAGGGTTAAACCGGGTGGCTCCTTGGAGGCAAGGATTCTGAGGCTCCGTCTAACATACTTTGGACATGTTGTGAGGAGAGACAGGTCCTTTCTGAAGTTTTGTCTGACATATTTTGGACATGTTGCAAGGAGGGACCGGTCCTTGGAGAGGGACATCATGCTTGGGAGGGTGGAGGGACAGCACAGGAGAGGAAGGCCCTATAAGAGGTGGATTGATTCAGTGTCTGGGATAATTGGGATGGGAGTGTCAGAGACAGTGCGATTGGCACAGGACAGAGCCGAGTTTAGGGCTGTTGTCCATAGGGTCGCTATGACTCGCAAGCGACTCGATGGCACATAACAACAACAACAACATCCCGGAAGGGGTCTTTGTTTTGTGTGAATGTCTGGGAATGTTTGATCTACCAGTCAACATCTAGGACAGATAAGAGATAATGCAATTGCCCCTGCAGGCATGTTCCTAAGACGTGTGTGTGTGTGTGTGTGTGTGTGTGTGTGTGTGTGTGTGTGTGTGTGTACCCTTGCCAGAATATTAAACTTGCTATTTGTCATCAGCAATTAGTCTCTCCACATCTTCATTTCAACCTGGTGCCTCCTTTTGGCAGAATTCTCCCGACATATCAGGGCTGAATCCCCGATAGTTGAGGGTCTTCCTGTCCTTCGCTGACCCCACCACTCTACCCAATATCAGTCATGTCCTTCTCCAAGGAATGACCCCTTCTAGCAACATGCCCAAAGAATGAGAGGCAAAACCTCATCATTCTTGCCTCCAAAGAGCAGCCCAGTGCACCCTCTCCTGGACATATCTGTTCATTCTCTTGGCCATCTATGATGTTCAGTGCTCTTCTCCAACAGTGCAGCTCAAAGGCATCAATTCTTTTTCTGTCATCATTATTCACTGTCCAGCTCTCAGATGCATAGTGAGTAATCAGAAAGACCATGGCCTGAATCAGATTTCCCTTAGTCCTCAAACTAACATCATCTTCAATGATTGGGAGAGGTCTTTAACTGCAAATTTTCCCAGTGCAATGCATCTCCTTATTTCCTGACTGCTGGTATCAAGGGTGGGTTGGAGGGAGACTCCTCAATAACTTGCATTATGCAGAAGACACAATCGTGCTTGCTGAAAGTGAGAAGACTTGAAAGCACTTGTTGCAGAAGATCAAGGAATGCAACCTTTGGTATGGATTGTATCTCAATACTAAAAAAACAAAGATTCTTACCACTGGACCAATAGACAGCATCATGACAGATGGAGAGGAGGTTGAAACTGTTAACAGCTTGATCTTGCTTGGGTCCACGATTAACATGCTAATGAGAAGGTGATTTACTCCACAAGATGAAAAGGGCAGTGTCCTCCTGATAAGAGTTAGAACCTCAGAAATCAGATAAGAGTAGCTACGAGTCAGAACTGACTTGAAGACAGTGTATTTGGGTTTTTTTGGTTTTAAAATCTGGCTTATTTTTAACACTTCACTTGTCGCAAGTGAACAAAAAGAAATTTGTGTGGATGTTTGGTAAATTTAAAACCTTAACAAGACATATGAGCATCCTTCTGAGTTGGGGGGAAGGGGAAGGAAAAGAGAAATGTGTGATTCACTGGGCCAAAGTCTCAAGAATTATGAAAACTGATATCTTTTAAATAAGATGGTAATAAACAACCTGATTTTACCTGGGAGTGAAGGTAGAACAGATTCACTATTCTTAAATTTTGAATTTGTAATAGGAAACATTCAATTTTCAATTAATGCATCTAATAAGACATTGGTTTGGCTCTTACATTGCCTAGTCACTTTAGTCATGCAGATATTTTGAGAGTTACAAACTGTTTGCAATACCAAGTTCTCCTTGTTGTTAAGGGCCATTGAGGAGAGAGTTGGTACTCAGCAAGAGTTGGTACTAAAAAAAAAGATGCCAATGTCCTTTTTTCTCTAAATATGATTGGTGAATTGTGCCTGTTGTTGTTATCTACTGTAGAGTGGGAACCAACACACAGCTGACCTTCTGGTGAATTTTCAGAGGCAGTTAATCACACCGAAGGAGCCTGCCCATCCTTCTCCCACAGAGAGACTGATAGCCTTGAACCGTGTGCCTTTGGGATTGCAGCACAGCTTCTCGCCAATACACCACCAGAGCTCCCTGACTTGTGCCCAGCTTAGAATTATCCCGACTTGAAAAAAATGTCTTGGTGCTCCTTAGAGGCAAAGCTGGTGAAACTTCATCTCACATACTTTGGGCATGTTGTCAGGAGGGGCCAGGCCTAGGGAAAAAACCATCATGTTGGGAAAGTGGAGTCAGGTAAAGAGAGGAAGGCCCTCAACAAGATGGATTTATAGAGTGACAATAAAAATGGGCTCAATTTTTTGCTTTTTAAAACATTAATTAATGATCACAACAAGGTCCTGTGGAAAATGGTTTGGGAAACTGAAATTGAAAATTATTTGAGGTCGTCTTTGGGTTATGAAAATAATCAAACAAGGCAATTAACTGTTGAAAATGAGACAAACTGAGAATTGTTGTTGTTACGTGCCATCAAGTCACTTGCGACTCATAGCGACCCTATGTACAACAGTCCTATACCCTGCTCTATCTGTGCCAATCTTATTGTGTCTGACACATCTTCCCCCATTACTCCAGTCACTGAATCAATCCATCTCGTCAAGGGTTTTCCTCTCTTGCACTGTCTCTCCACCCTCCCAAGCATGACATCCCTCTCTTAGGACTGGTCCCTCCTTTCAACATGTCCAAAATATGTCAGATGAAGCTTCAGAATCCTTGCCTCCAAGGAGCAGCCTGGTCTCACCCTCTTTAGAATGAACATGTTCATTCTCTTAGCAGTCCATGGTATATTCAATACTCTTCTCCAACACCACAGCTCAAAGACATCAATTCTCTTCAAATCCCTAATCATTGTCCAGTTCTCTGATGCATAGCAAGTAATTGCAAAGACCATGGCCTGGATTAGGCACACCTTAGTCTCCAGACTGACATCACTGCTCTTCAGTACTCCGGAGAGGTCTCTAACAGCAGACTTTCTCAACACAATACATCTTTTAATTTCCTGGGTGCCAAGAGCGTTGACTGTGGCGCAAAACAAACTAAAGCTGCTTACCATCTCAATTTCTTCACCAACCAGCACAATGCTGCCAATCAGCCCAGAGGTGAGAATCTTTGTTTTCTTGATGTTGAGCCTCAATCCATATTGAAGGTTGCAGTCCTTGACTTTCTGTAGAAAGTCTTTCAGATTCCCCTCAGTTTCAGCAAGCAGGGTTGTGTCATCCACATAAGGCACATTGTTGATGTGTCTTTGTCCAATCCTGATGCCACACTTAACTGAGAATTAAGTATTAAAAGTATTAGTGATGACTATGGTTCTGCCCACATTCCTCTTCCTATAGTCTAACTTCTTGGAGTATTTGCTGAGCACATACATTGAATAGGTATGGAGAACGGTGCCAGGTATCTTTCTAGATTATAAACCATGCAGAACCCCCCCTTGTCCTGTTCAAATGACTGTTTCTTGGCTCGTGTATAAGTTTGATGAAGCACAATCAGGTGGTTGGAATTCGAATTCTCTTCAGTGCCGAGAATCTGAACTGTATAAAGAAAGTGATATCAGGATTGAAGAAAAACTCATCAACAACTTGCTTCCTGCAGATGACACTACCTTGCTTGCTGAAAGAGAAAAGAACTCAAAGTACTTGTTGTAAAAGATCAGAGATTAAAGCCGTCAATGTGGATGACACCTTAACATAAAGAAAACAAACCCCTTCACAACTGAAACAAAAAGTAACATAATAGCGCTTGAAGGGATCAAGAATTTCCTTTTCCTTAGATCCACAATTAACACTTAGGAAAACAGCAGCCCAACCAAATGACATGTTGCTCTGGGCAAATCTGCTGTCAAAGATCTCTGTAAAATGCTAAAGAGCAAGGATGTACCTGACCAAGCCACCCACGTTATCTAGTGGTGCTATAAGATACCATGGGAGTTCTGGCAGCCGACTGGTGAAGAGTTGCGCTGCCAACCCAAAAAGGTACGCTGTTCGAATCCACCAGCTGCTTCACAAGAGAAAGATGGGGGGGGGTACCTCCTGGGCAATTCGTTGTTCTTGTTGTGGACCGTCAAGTTGGAATGATCCATAGCTGCCCCTCCAGCAAGTTTTCAGAGGTAGTAAATTGCATGGGAGGATGGCCCATCGTTCTCCTGCGGAGCAGCTGGTAGACTCAACCTGCGTGCCTTTGGGCTGGTAGCGCAATTCCTTACCACTAAGCCACCAGAGCTGGGGAGTCAGCTACGAGTCAGTTCCCACTTTAAGGTAACTAACAACAACAGCAATGAGGTGGTGGTGGTGGTGGTGGTGGTGATTGTGTACCATAGAGTCCGAACCGACTCATAGTTGACCTTTCAGGGGGTTTTCAGAGGCAGTTAATGGCAGAGGAGGATAGTGCCCATCCTTCTCCTGCAAAGCTGCTGGTGGCCTTGAACCACGTGCCTTTGGGATTGCAGCTCAGCTCCTTGCCCCTAGGCCACCAGAGTTGCCAGCAACAGCAATGAGGTAGACACACAGAATTTTATTCTCTTACAGTTTAGAACGCGATTTGTTGAAACTAGAGGTACCAGTTCTAAGGGAATTCTTTCTCTCTGTGTCACTTCTGGAGGAAGGTCCTCTTTTCTTTCCGTTTTTGTGGGTCAGGTGTTCTTTAGAGAAGTCTCCACGTGTGCTGGCCTTTCTTGATGTCAAGGAGCTTCTTAGCACGTGGGCCTGATTCCAAAGGGATGTACTCCACTCCTGGCGACTCATTCTCAGTGGTCTAAGATGCCCTCTTTCAACTGCTTTTCCTTCCCTTTTATTAAGATAGGCCCCAGAGAAATTTCCCTTACATCAGTTCAGGACTGTGATAGGATTAACTTCTTCTTGTTTTTAGATGCTGTGGAGTCAACTATGACTCACAACAGCCCTATGAACAATGGGTCTGAAATTGTCCTAACTTGTGTCATCCTTTAATCCTGTCACAACAGGATTACATTAAATTTGCTTTATCTGATTGTTGTTGACCATCACATAGTTTCAACATTATGTTATTATACACATATATTCTGGGTGGACACAATCCAATCTATGGCATCATGGCATTTTCAATTGCTTCATATGCATGGGAAAGGTGGCCAATGAATAAGGAAGACTGGATGTCTTTGAATTCTAGCTTTGACAAAGAATTTGCTTCTACCATGAACTGCCAAAAGAACAAACTGCTCTGTCTTATTAGATGTGCAGACAGACTGCTTCTTAGACGCAAGGATGGTGAGACTTTATTTTGTATGCTTTGAACAAGGATCAGGAGCGGACAGTCGTGTTTTCTCAAAAAAGTTGAACATAGAAACTCCATATGACCCCCTATTCTAGTACTAAGAATATACCCCAAGGAAATTAGAACTAAGACACAAACATAGATTTGTACACCAATGTTCATAGTAGTATTATTCACCATCATAAGAACATGGAAACAGCCCAGATGTCCAACCACAACTGAATGGATTGAGAAGTTGTGTTACATTCACACAGTGGAATACTATGCAACACTCAGGAGCAATGATTTCGAAAAAGACTACATAAGTTGGAAGACGCTGGAGAGCATTATGCTGAGGGAACTAATGCAGTCTTATAGGGACAAATACTGCATAAGAGCATTATTGTAAAAATAGAAGGATAACTAGTAAAACACGTATGGGAACTCATGGGGAGAGGGGAAAGCAGAGGGGTGAGGATGGGTAGGGATGAAACTACAGGATTGCACAGTTTGGTGGGTGAAGGGAAGGGGGCAAGGAAACAGGAAGGATCCAGGTGAAAAGACAGGGTAATAATGAGCAAGGTCCAATGGTGATGAATTTTATAAAACATAATACCTGGGAATGACTGTATCAAACACAACATGACCAATGAGTGAGTTTTTCTTTTGCTTTTCAAGGAGAGAAGCAAATGCGGGGGGAGGGGGGAGGGGTTTGTGCGGGGAGAAGGGTGCAACAATGAATGAATGGAATCCCAAAATCTCTGTAGATGTTCATTGAAATGAAAAAGAAACAACCTAAATTAAAACACACACACACACACACACAAACACAACATGAAAGAAGAACAGTGTGAAAAACAACGCACACAAACTTTGTAAGCAAACCAAGAAGAAGAAAAAAGGGGCGGGGGGCTACTCCTTGGAGACGGACATCATGCTTGAAAAAGTACCTGGTCAGTAAAAGAGAGGAAGATACCCAAGAAGATGGATTTGACACAGTGATGGCAACAATGGGGCTTGAGCACAGCAGAGATGTGAGCAGGGTGGCAGGGTTGGACAGCATTTCCTTGGGGTCAGAATGAGTAGCAGAGGCCTAGACATGGCATCTAACAACAATAACAGTGCTTTTGAGGCAGGCTGAGGCCCAAGAAGACACAAGCTGAGTAAAACCAGGAATCCTGGTTAGCCTATTTGACCCCCAAGGAGCACCATTGAGTCTACACGGAAATTTAAGTCCCGCAATAAAGAACAGAAAACTGGTCCAGCAGCCGGTGGTTGGCTGCCCAGTAACCAAATGAGGGAATTTTAACTAACCTATGACCTTTCTCCCTGTATACCAAACTTACCTATAGCCCCTTTGTCCAAAAGGTTTTACTAACCAATCATAATGAAAGTAAAAACTGGCCAATAGAAAAGAGTCCCCAACCACTACCATGTAAGCCCGTGCATAGAGAAAGAATATTTTTGCCTTTGGGGAGCCTAATCCTTGAAAGGCTGTGATCTCTCTCTGACAGTAAAGTCTTCCTTGCTTCACCAAAAGAGCTTTGGTGAACAAGAGTAGTATTGTTCCTTGGCCTGGAGTCACTGGACAGGAGGTCGAATTTCTACAGCACTTTTATGGGGAGTCGCTGATCTCTGGCTATACAGACTGGTAGCTCTGGTGGCGGGAGCCCCGGTATGTTGCACTGCTAAAGGTGATACCACTTTGGGGATTTAAACACACTGGCAGCTCAGGTGGAGGTGGATAGGCAATCTAACTCCTCCAGTGTGATTTACGGACTCAGAAACCCAATGGAGAGGCATGCTTAAAGACAGCGAGTTGGAGGTCTTAGATGGGCCAAAATATGGGAGGTTGAAACACCCAGAGTACCTGAAGGAAGAGACCTCAGGATCCCCTTCCAAACCATCGTGCCCTTTAAATCTCAGTGCAGCTGTTTTGTTCTGCAAGGGTGGAGGGGGCGTGTAGAACCAGAGAGACCCTCCCCCTCTCCCGCAACCAACAGCATCGCTCCATGAAAACCAAGGCAATAAAATGAATGTAACTTCTAACACTTTAATAAAAACAAAGTCATGGTGACAGTTTACATATATCGACTTT
>NW_006399867.1:5476578-5477105 GCF_000299155.1 Elephantulus edwardii | reverse complement strand
ACTATGCCCACCATTACCCTGTCTTTTCCGGTTCCTGCTTGATGTTTCCCCATTTCCTTTACCCCCTCCCTCAATGCACCAAATTGTGCAACCCTATGATTTCACCACTATTGGGACGGGCTAGAGAGCATTATGCTGAGTGAACAGACTCATGAGTACAAATACTGTATGAGACCATTAGTATAAAAATAAAAGGATAACTAGTAAAACATGCATGGGGATCCAAGGGGAGAAGGAGCGGGGTTTTGGTTTTGTTTGTGTTTTTTAAAGTTATAGGTAAAAACAAAATAGAAACAGCCCAGAGAATTTCTGAGGCTGAAAATCCTTATGGGGCCGACTATCTCTTCTTCATCTCACATGAAGCAGCTGGTGGGTTTGAATCACAGACAATTTGGTTAGCAACAACGCTTTGAGCACTACACCACTAAAAAGAGCAGTAGAAAGTTAGCAACAGCCCCCAGCAAAGCCCTTTCTTCAGCACTAGCTGTTGTAGGTGGGAAGTTGTACTGCCAACTCGAAGACAGGTG
>NW_006399867.1:5457456-5472858 GCF_000299155.1 Elephantulus edwardii | reverse complement strand
TGGCGCAGGATAGAGCAGGGTTTAGGGCTGTTGTGCATAGGGTCGCTATGAGTCGGAAACGACTCGACGGCACATAACAACAACAACATTCTTCTCAGTGTTAGCCACAATTTGTTGTGATCCACACTGTCTAATGCTTTTGCATAGTCAATAAAACAAAAATAATCATTCTTCTGGTACTCTTTGTTTTCAGCCAAGATTCATCTGATATTGGCAATGATGTCCCTAGTGTCGTGGCCTCTTCTAAACCAGCTTTTCTTTCTGGCAGGTCTCTGCAGCTCAGGAAGACAAATCAAAATATTATAACAAAATATGCAAAGAGCGGGTGTCAGAAAATCAAAAGAGACAAACTCCCTTGACATTTCTCAAGTTGAAGGGACTGAAGAAAAAATTCAAACCTCAAATTGCAATACTTAAAGATGCTATGGGCAGAAAATAGAATGATCTAGGAAGCATCAAAAGAAGATGGAAGGAGTACACAGAGTCACTGTACCTAAAAGAATTGGCTGACACAGAAGAATTTCATGAAACAATATATGGTCAAGAGGCAATGGTGATGAAGGAGGAGGTTAAAGCTGCTCTGAAGGAACTGTCAAAAAACAAGGTCCCAGGAACTGATGGAATATCAGTTGACATATTTCAACAAACAGATGCTGCCCCGGACACACTCATCAGGTTATACCAAGAAGTCTGGAGGGTAACTACTTGGTCATTTTAAAAAAATGGTGATCCAACAGAATAAGGAAATTATCAGACAATATCATCACACACAAGCAAAATCCTGCTTCCATGAGTGGTGTGTAAATAATACTGATCGTGGGAGTGGTTGGTAGATACAGTCTGGTCAGCTCTGATTCATGCCGTTCATGCCAAGTGATGTCCAGCAGCGGAAAGCACTGTCTAGTCCTGTGCACTCATCATAATAGTTGCCAAGTCCAGGCCCATTGTCGCAAACACTGTATTGATCTATCTTGCTGGAGGTCTTCCTCTTCTTTTCTGACCCTCTACTTTTCTAGGCATGGTGTCCTTCTCCAGTGATTAGATGGCATGATGTGTAGAATGTGTGAAACCAAGTCTTACCATCTTCATTTCTAGAAAGGAGATTTAGCTGTACTTCCTCTAAGATAGTTCTGGTTGCGCTTATCCACTGTGTGATCAATATCCTTTGCCAACACCAGGAACATCATTGTTCTTCCTTTTGAACCCCTATGCGACCAGGCCCCTTTGAAGAAAGACCTCCCTAAACTGCCAAGCATTTACACAGTTAATCTTTCTTCCAGCCTTCTTCAAAGGGATCTGTGACCTTGTACAAGAATGACTGTTGAGGAAATGACAATAATCAGATTTTTGAGGATTCTTGGACACTGGCTTTGAGTTGGCACAAATTCGGAAAAACCCAAAATGTTACTGTGGTGTACAAGTCAGAATGAGGGTATACAAAGGTTGGGTTTTAGCTGACATGGATCACTGACATGTAGAAGACTATTATGGTTGGAAAAAACAAGTGGAAGCCATTAGAGAACTGACTCTATCTAGGAAAATGTTGTTGTGGTGGTGGTGGCGGTGGTGGTGGTGCACCATCTAGCCAGAACCGACCCATTGCTAACCTTCCAGTGGGTTTTCGGAGACAGTAAATCACATCAGAGGACATTGACTATCTTTCTCTCAAGGAGCAGCTGGTGGATTTGAACTGCATGCCTTTCACTTGGCAGCACAGCTTCTTACCTCTGGATCCCCAGAGCTCTCACCTAGGAAAATAGTAAATCAAAAGCAATACCACATTGTTGAAAGAATCAGGACTTGAGAAAAATGCAAGGGGGGTGATTCCCCCCACATCATCCTTTAACTTGCATTATTTGACCTGGAGGATCGGAGGAGGATAAATCAAGGATAATGACAGGTGATTGTGAATATAACCAGGTTATGACTCCACCTACAGCTGCTATTCCAGATACAGTTTCATTTCTTGAAGGAAGGAATACATTTCCTGGCACATAGTATGCAGCCATTAATCTGACTGATGTTGGGTTTGTTTGTTTTTTTTGGTTTTTTTTTTTTCTCATTCTTATTTCAAAGGAGAGTGTCATCATGCTTGGGAGAGTGGAGAGACAGTGCAGGAGAAGAAGATCCTCGAGATGGATTGACTCAATGACGGGAATAATGGGGGTGGGGATGTCAAAGACAATTAAGGTCAACTCAAGATAGAGTAGGGTTCAGAGATGTCATACACAGGGTCGCTATGAGTCGCAAGTGACTCGACGGCACATAACAACAACAACAATTTCAAAGGCTCAAAAGAGGCCATATGCCTTCAAAAAGGAAGACCATAAGTACACTTACAGTATCCTACCTTAGGAATATACCAATTTTTCAGCAAATTGTCATAATTGAGTCCTCAAGGACCACGAACGCCAAAAGCTGGAGACAATGTATTATTATTAATTGACTGTACAACTATGATCAATTTATCAAGTAACTTAAAAAAATGATAGATTTGAATAGGACCCAAACCAAGAGAAGGTTCTGCAATAGATTTGGCTATTATGTAAACCACTCTGACCCTTTGGCCATAAAAAAATCTACCTAATCCAAAGGTACTTAAAGTGTTAGTCACAGATTAAATGGATTTGGTTATTCATTTTGCTTGGAAGGAGAATTGACCAGATGTGCAATTATATATAGATTCATGGCATACGGCCAGTGGTTTGCATGGACCATCAGGAACTTGGAAGGAATGTGATTGTAAACTTGTGACAAGGAAGCATGGAGAAGAGGCATGTGGCTTGGTGTCTTTGACACAGATCAAGTAGTAACTCACAGCACTCTATCATCCCATCCTCTGTTGAGAACTACTCTCATTTTGAACAAACAGCTTTTGGGGTGCCACAGGGCCTTAGCAGAAAGTGACTGTCTAACCATGAGTCTTCAAGTCACCATGCAGCCTGCATTATGAACTGAGTATAGATAATCTAACCCACAGAGCCATAGTGTTGGACTTCTTCACAGCAGCATCCTTCCATGAAATGGAAATGAAGGCAGTTTGGTGCTTCCTCAAAAAGCTGAACATAGAAATTCTATGTGACCAGCTATGCCACTACTTGGAATAGAAACCTGAGAAAATAAGAACTGAAGCACAAACTGAGATTTGTACACCAATGTTCATAGCAGCATTATTTGCCATCGCAAGAACATGGAAACAGCCCAAACATCCAACCACAATTGAGAAATATGGTACATTCACACAATGGAATACTATGCAGCACACAGGAGCAATAACTTTGTAAATTATTACCTAGCTTGGGAGGGACTGGAGAACATTATGCTGAGTGAACTAACTCAGTCACATAAGGATAAATATTGTATAAGACTGTTATTGTAGAATGAGTATAAGGATCCAGGAGGGGTGGGAGAGGCTGGAAGCAGAGGGATGTGGATGTGCAGGGGAAGGGGGCATTAATCATTGGGTTGTATAATTTGATGGGTGGAGAGGTGAGGGAAATTGAAAGAATTTGTTCAAATTTGAATTTTGTGAAAAAGAGTTTTTGGGAATGAGGGAGGAGAGAGAGGCGGAGCTTTTCTGATTTCCAAATTCTAATCCAGGTAACCCCGGGCCTGCAGCCCTCGGGCTGAGAAAATTTGCATCAGTACCTGGCTTCAAATGGAAGACAAGCGGTATTTACCCATGAGAAGGTAATCCTGGAGTGGAAGTTGTACATTACAGTTGTACTTGACAACTTTAAATTGAAGTCATATTGGCTGCATCATAAGAGACTCACAGCAGCATGATATGTTCACAATCACAGAAATCCTGATGGCTTGAGACTTAGGCCATCATCACATCAGGGGCTGGTCAATGGGAGACGGGTATTGAATGGTGTAGGCAAAAGTAGGAAGGGATGATGGTGGAGTAAGGGAGCGTGGGTGGGCAGCAACATTGAATCTTTTGGTCACTGTTATAACTGGGCAAATGCCTTTCATCTGCTCTTTTCTGTGGAATGCTTGTCTGTCAGATACTATTATATATATTTAAAGATTGAGACAGACTAGGAAGAAGGATTGGCCATCCACTTCTGAAATGACAGGCCTTTGAAAACCCTATGTACAAAATAAGCTAGTAGAAAAATTAAAAAAAATTTTAAAAAGGGAAAAAAATTAAAATTTTTAAAACAAGAAAAAAAATGAAGTCCGTTGAGTTCAGGCTCCAACAAGTCTTGAAGGCCCAAGTAAGATACACAGGGAGTAGCCCAAGTGCCCATGGTCTCCACTGCTGTCACGCCACCTTCTGTCTCTCTGACCCCTATGATCTCCCAGAGAATTCTTTATAAGGAAGAGAAAACTCCTGCCTGGCTTATCATAGACAGTTCTACACAGTGTGCAGGCATCACTCCAAAGTGGACAGTGGCCACATGGAAGCCTTTTTCTTGACTATTCTTTACAGCTGGTAATAAAGGAAAGTCCTCCCAATGGGCAAACATTTAAACAGCGTGCGTGGTTGTACATATTTGCTCAGAAGGAAAAAGGATCAGATGTACAATTCTATACAGGGTTCTGGCTCATGGATAGTCAGGAACTTGGAAGGAACATGATTGGAAGATTGATCACTAGGAAGCGTAGAGAAAAGGTATGTGGAGAGACTTCTCTAAATAGACCAAAAAGGTAAAGATATTTGTGTCTCATGGAATGTTTACCAGAGGAGTATTTCAAAAATCAAACAAATAATACATTTTGTGGAAACCAGTCTCTTTCCCCACGTACAGCTGTCACTTCCAGGTCAGCTTATGAATGAAGGGGCAGGGATAGGGGTTGTGCATGGGCTCAGCAAAGGGACTTCCACTTACCTAGGCCAGCTCAGGTATAGCCACTGCTCAGTGCCAGCAGCAGAGAGAAACACTGAGTCTCCAAAAAGGAATCTATTCCTTGGGTTGATCAGCCAGAAACTCAGTGTCACACCTGTTACACAGGACTACTTCCGTCATGGAAAGGTAGCATTTTGTTCTTATTGGAACATAGACACGTACTGTGCACGTGGACTTGCCTTCCCTGCCATAGTGCTTCTGCAAAAGTTACCAGCTATCTGTGGGCTGACAGAATGCCTAATCCACCTTCCTGATATCACATGCAGCATTGTCTTGGATCAATGATCTCACTTGACCGTGAATTAAGTGAGACAATGGACCCATGGACGTGTAGCCTTAGCATGCACTCCATCATCCGGAAGCATAGGCCATTCTTGATAGAATGATGGAATGGTCTTCTAAAATCACAATACTGCACCAGTTCAGTGGAAATATATTACAGGGTTGGGGAAATGTTCTCCAAGATATTTTAAATGCTGTAAACCAGCAAACAATATGTTGAGTTGTTTCTCCTATGACGGTATTTTTATACAGTAGCTCTGAACCCAGCTCTACCCTGAGCCAAACTTACTGTCTCTTACACCCTTGCCCCTATTACACTGCTTACTGTGTTAATTCATCTCATGCAGGTTCTTCCTCTCCTGTGCTGCCCTCTACCCTTCCAAGCATGATGTCCTTCTCCAGGACTAGTTCCTCTAGCAACATGTTCAAAATATGTGAGATGAAGCTTCAAAATCCTTGCTTCCAGAGAGCAACTTGGCTTTACCCTCTTCAGGACAGATGTGTTTTTTTCTCTTGGAAATCCATAACATGCTCAACACTCTTCTCTAGCACCACAACTCAAAGGCATTGGTTCTTCTTCTGTCATCCTTAGTCACTATCCAGCTGTATGATGCATAACAAGTAATTGCAAAGACCATGGACTGGATTGGGTGCACCTTAGTCTCCAGCCTGACATCATTGCTGCTGCTTCTTTTTCTTCTTCTTCTTCATATTATTATTATTATTATTATTATTACTATTATTTTGTGTATGTGTACATCAAATCGGATCTGACTGGTACAGGAGGAGATTGTCCCTCCTTCTCCAGCACAACATCTAGTGGATTTGAAACATCATTGCTCTTTAGCACTTCTGGAGAGATCCCTGACAGCAGACTTTCCCAATGCAACCTATCAACTGATTTCCTGTCTGCAGATGCCAAGAGTGTTGATTGTAGAGCCAAGCAAGCTGAGGCTGTTAATAATCTCAATCACTTCTCCATTTATTATGAAGTTGCCAATTGGCTCAGAGGTGAGAATCTTTGTTTTCTTGATGTTGAGTGGGAATCTATGGTCCTTGACCTTCTGAAACAAATGCTTTACATCCTCTTCAGTGTCAGCAAGCAAGACTGTGTCATCTGCATAATGCAGGTTATTGATGAGTCTAGGACTTACAGGCCTGGGAATTAAATGGTAGAAAAGGATGTGGTGCCACTCACTATACCCCTCGTGATCCACTTCCTTCTTGAGCCTCTCACCCTATGCTCTGGGCATACTAAAGGCTTAGTTCCAAGGAAACAATTCTTCCACCTCGTGACAAATTTGATTACTCTGTACCAGAAGTTAAGAATGTCATCTAGCACTTTGGGCTATTCATGCCTCTGGATCCACAGCAAAGAGGGAATTTACTGTATTGTCTGGTGTAATAGATGGTGACTATTAAGGACAAACCTGACTGATGTTTCACAATAGAAATCCAGAAGAGCGTATCGGGAATACAGGAGGTCATCTCGTAGTACTGTTACATCCTGTGATTAAAATAAATGGAAAACTAGAACAACCTAATTCTGATGGATCATTAGTGGCCCAGATCCTTGAGAAATGAAGTTGCTGGTCACCCACCAAGCAAAGACGTACAACTAATAGTGGTGATTGGTGGCGGTGTTGTTGTTTGAGTGCCGTCGAGTCGTAGATGACTCATAGCGACCCTATGAATGAAAGACTTGAGCACTGTTCATAGAGTTTTTAGAAGCAAGCCAAAATTTCAGAGGAGATGCCATTCTGGCTTCGAAGCTTGTTTTAATCGGGAAGCTCCACCAAACACTATCCATCATGGGGAACCAATATTGCATTTGGCACATGAGCATCACAGAGTTTAGCATCACAGCAACCACGAGTTACCTCTGTACAGCAAATGGACAGACCAGTGCTATACCACTTAGAAGAATGTTTGACCAAAAATCAACTAAAACCAGGCCTGAGGGCTGCAGATTAAAATCATCCACCTTGGGCTTGGTAATATAATTTTCTGTCTTCTAGGCCAACATAGCTCCCTCTGTGTTGCCATTGTTATTGTTGTTAAGTGTCATTGAGTCGTAGACAACTCATAGCAACCCTACGAACAAAAGACCTGAGCACTGTTCATAAAGTTTCTGGAGGCAAGCCATTTCGGAAATGGATGTCACTCCTGCTTCCAAGCTTGTTTTAATCAGGAAGCTCCACCAAGCACTGTCTACCATGGGTAACCATTATCACATTTGGCACATCAGTGTCACAGTGTTTAGCATCACAGCAACCACGAGTTACCTCTCTACAGCAATGCACAGAGCAGTGCTATTCCATTTAGAAGAATGTTTGACAAAAAACAATGTAAATCAGGCCAGAGGGTGCAGATTAAAAGTTTTTAAATAGGAGGCCTTATCACATGGCCTCACTTCCCTTAGCAAATCAACATTCCACCCTAGTGCTCACCGATCCCAGCCTCTGTCAAACCAGCTCCTGTAGATGACTTTCAAACTGGTCTCTGATGATTGGTGAAGCAATGGAAATACAGAATGGGTCATGGAGAAGGTAGTTCTAAATACATTTATGACCATGTGACCGTGGCAGAAATAAGTCTTGTAATTGTTATGAGTGTTTCTTTCTTGTATGTGTGCATGAAATTCTTTTGTCTTCTTCACTTATAAAATGTAAGGTATAGATGTGACTGGTTTATTTCTGGTCATAAGTATGCTAGCTGTATCATGTTAGGCACTAGTATGATATTATAATTGTATTTAAGATTATAGTTTAAGGAAATTCATGTAGGTTCCAAGTTGACCGGAAGGAGTGAACTGTGATGGTTAAGGTTGTAGGTCACTTCAGCTGCCATAATTCTATGGTTTGGCAATTGTAGTGTCATTCGTTTGATATTTGGTGTTATACAATCCTTTCCTTGATGGAATTTGTCATGAGTGATTAATAGGCTAAGGAGGAGAAGATGTGATCTACAATTGAGTATTTAAAGAAGTCTGACAGAACTGGCTTGCTCTTTTGCTCAATCTCAATCCTATACGTGGCTCATAACCTCTTTGGTTCTTTGGATTTGAACCAGCAACTTTCCTCTTGTTGGCTGTCCTTAGATTTGTCAGTCTCTACAGCTACATACTGTGGACCTAGAATTTACCCTCCTCTGTAAGCACAAGAGTCATGTACGGGTCATTTCCTTTAGATAAATCATCTCGCTCACACTCATTAGATATTATCTCATCAATTCCTTTTCATAACAGCTTTCATGTACAAAAGAATGAAACACACTGCCCTCACTGAACCATCTTCACAATAGGTGCTCTATCTAGCCCATTGTTGCAGCCACAAGGTCAACCCACATTGTTGAATGTCTTCCTCCTTGTCTTTGACCTTTACTTTACCAAGCACAGTGTCCTTCTCCAGGGACTGATCTTTCTTGATAATATGGCCAATGTATACGATGCAAAGTCTCGCCATCCTCACCTCCACACAGCTTCCTACTTAAACGTCTTCACTAAACTGACTATATCCATCTTTATGTGCTTTATTTTCCACAACTTGCAATTTTCCTTTTATTATTATTATTCATTTTAATGAAAATTTACAGATTTGGATTTCCATTCATTCATTGTTGCACTTTTCTCTCTGCCCACCCCTCCCCTCCTGTTTGTTCTTCTCTTTGAAAAGTAAAAGAAAACTTATTTCTTTGTTTTACAACCCCTCCCCCCCCAAGTCCACTCCACTATACAGCCTTTGCTCTGGACTCCTGTCATGACAATAATACCTAATCATATATCCCTTTTAAACAGTTCTCTCTCTCATCTGTTTTCAATACAACTTGCAATTTTCTTAGCCCCACATTCTGTACATTCTCTGTTCTTCTCATTAAAGGCTGTTTGCAGTGATTTGTCCCCTTGTGAGTAGTGCCTACCAGGAAATGAAGGTTCTTTGTTGGCAGAAAGCTTTCCTCTGTCTGCACTAGGAAGGTAGACTTGACTTTAAGGCCGTATTTCTTCCCCAGTGGAATCGTCGGTGCCCTCCCACCTGTGGTGCTCATTTTCCAGCACTCTTATCAGACAACATTCCACTGCTACCCAAGAAGTTTTACTGACTAATCATGGGCTAATGGAAAGAAGCTGCGCTACAATCCTGAAGGCACATGGTTCGAATCCACCAGCTGTTCTGTTCTGCGGGAGTAAGATGGGCAATCTCTTCCCCTGCACTTAACTGCCTCTGAAATCCCACCAGAGGGTCAGCTATGGATTGGTTCTGACTCTACAGTAAACAACAACAATCATTTGAAAAGTGTTTATGCAGCTTGCTTTCCACTGTTAGTGTGGCATTTACTCTGAAATCTGACTTGGTATTTAAAATACCAGTGCCACACTTTCAACAGCACGGTAAACCATAAGCAAGCCACCATGTACAACAAAATAGCAGATGAATGGTGGAAATACAGTGACAGAAGTGTAAATTCATATCCCAAACAGAATTGAGCTGAAATGGACTGGCCTTGCCATTTTGAATTAGATAATCACTTGGTCTATTATGCCGGGAAGGAGAACCAAAGGGGAATAGTGTTGCAGTCATTGTAAAAAGAACATTTCAGGCCAGGCCTGCAGCTCCTCGCCGTCTCTGTTACAGTGTGAAAGGCCCCAGGTCGTGGGTTAGCAGAACCCCGTGGATACCCGGATGTGCAATGGCTGCCACCAGGAGGCCATCATTGTTGGCTTCTGAGACACCAAATACGTCTGGGCAGCCATACCTGGGGGTGTCTTCCAAACCATTACACCAATGGAATTAGATAGGATTATGGAAAAAGACTGGGAAGATTTCTTTACCAATTATTTGACCCTTGGTGCAAAGAAGTGTTCAGTGATCAGAGACAGTCTATGCATTGATGGTGACTGAACGACGGACATTCAAAGAGTCAGGTGGAGAGCCAACATACAACGCTGCTGTTGGCCGAAGTGGCAGAACATTGGTTATAGTTACCAAACACGAAGGTGTCCACAGAAGTACCCTTAACAAGAAAGCATACAAACACCTCCTTATACCTGAGGAGGTGCGGTGTATAAGCAGCCTCTCCCCATCTACCTAACAACTGTCTTCATCACCACCCCAATTATGGTCACAGTACTATCAGACTATAGATGGTAGCTAACTTGTCATTACTTGTGTTGTAGTATCACAGTTCCTGTATGTCCAATGGATCATTTGTGTGTTAACCAGTCCTTGTTGTTGTTGTTGTTAAGTGTTGTCAAGTCGTGGGCGACTCATAGCGACCCTATGAATGAAAGTCCTCGACACTTGCATGACTTTCATCCTCTCTCCAGGTTCATAGGGTTTCCGGAGGCAAGCTATTACAGAAGTGGATGTCACTCCTGCTTCCAAGCCTGTTTTAATCGGGGAGCTCCACCAAACATGTCCGTCATGGGTAACCATTAATGCATTTGACACATCAGTGTCACAGAGTTCAGCTTCACAACAACCACAAATTGCCTCTGTATAGCAAGTGGACACACCAGGACTATATGACCTAGAAGAATGTTTGACCAAAAACAATTAAAAAGCAGGCCTGAGGGCCGCGGATTAAAAGTCACCCACCTTTGGTTTCATAGTATCACTTTCTGTCCACTAGGCCAAGTGATCTCTCTCTGTGTTGATGTTATTGATGTGAAGTATCATAGGCGACTCATAGCGGCCCTATGAAGGAAAGTCCTCAACACTTGTGTGACTTTAACACTGTGACACTGATGTGTCAAATGCTTTAACAGTTACTCATGGTGGACAGTGTTTGGTGGCGCTCCTCGATTAAAATAAGCTTGGAAGGAGTGGCTTCCACTTTTGTAAGAGCTTGCCTCCAGAAATCCTGAACCCAGATAAAAGGATGAACCAGTCCTTATTTGTCAAAATAATTGCCACATGATAATGATTTACATGATACCTTGACATTTGAGGGACAGGGACATGCCATGTTGTACATCACTTTGTCTTAACAATTAATGAGAGAATTGAATACTAAAAATAAGTTAATATTACGCAAGGTGCCACTTATGCAATCTCTAATTGATCAATGTCTTTTCAGCACTTTGACTCCTAACTCAGTTCTTTTAAGTCATCTTTCCTTCACTATTCTCATCTCCCCCATCACACATAAAGCATATTTGGTTTGCTTCCATCTTGATGTAGTGTCTGGCTTATTTAATCAATAAAAACTCTTTGGTTGAGAGTTGCAGTAGTTTGCTGTCAGTATTTGTGGTTGCACTTGAAACAACAATTATTGCCTCAGAGTATCTATAGGACATATGAAGAGTACAATTGCAAAAGAAGAGCAAAAGGCACTTCCTCCCGTGACTTTACTGTAACTGTACCGATTGAATCCCCAGGGACATTCCATCATTACAATAGCTCAAATTTTTGTTCCTGTCTTTTTCTTGGCACAACAGCTCTCATCTTCAGGAAAATTGTAATAGGCATCCCCAGTAATTATCTGGAGTGTGTCCAGTTTGTTCTTCATAGGACTAATTATTTTTTTTTCATCTTGAGATTTTATCTGAAGTTTCATTATTGTGGACTTGACTGTCCTGTGATAAATTTTTTACCTATGTATTTTGTATCATGTTGGTTTTTGTAGTGGTTATGGGCCATCAACTCACAGAGACCCTATGTACAGCAGCTCTGAAGCCTGCCCTGTCCTAAGCCAGTCTCACTGACTCTGACACACCTACCCCCATTGCCTTAGTTATTGGATCAATCCATCTCATCCACGGTCGTCCTCTTCTGTGCTGTCTCTTCATCCTTCCAATCATGATGTCCTTCTCCTAAGATCAGTCCCTCCTGGCCACATACCCAAAAATCCTAGCTTCAAAATCCTAGCCTCCAAGGAGAAACTTAGTTTCACTCTCTCTGAGACAGACCTATTTATTTTCTTGATAGTTTTGTACCAAACTATTGTTAAAACAAACTATTGCTATTTTGAGGTGGATTTTAACTGACCTATTAAGGATTTCTTTTGGATAGCACTACTTTTTTTTTTAATTAAGATTTTAATGCAAGTTTTTCTTTGGGGAAAGAAGTTCTTTCAGTGTTATACAACCCCCCACCCCAGATCACTTTATTATGCAGCTCTTATTCTGGAGTCTCGTCATGCCAATAATACCTAACCGTACATTCCTTTTATACAATTCTCTCCCTTGTCTGTTTCAATGACAGGATAGCACTACTTTTAGGACATTCTAGTATTTGCTTCTATTGTTTGGGCCTTTTAGATAATGTACAGATTTTAAAACAAATCTGATTACTGACGAGTCTTTTTCTTTCCCTGCCCTTTATTACATCTGTGGTATCGTCTAACTCATCTGATTTAGTATACATTGTTTAAATGCCACAACTATTAGACAAATTGTTTACAGAAAGATGAAATAAATTTATTCATACCCACACAAAAAAAAATCAAAATCTATCCTGAACTACAGTGTTGTCAGAATAGGATAAAACTAGGGAAGACCAGCTACTACAAGCCCACCACTAATGACAATGGTGAGTTCAAGATCTTTATGAGCTTCTAGTATCGTAAATTAATCAAGCATGCAATCAAGATTTATTACTTGTTATTAGAATAAAATAATTTGAACATAACTAGCAAAACAGGTTCAAATTATTTTATTTTAATAGCAAATAATGAATGGGACCTGATGGGGAAAGGGGTGGGAGCAGAAGGGTGAGGATGAGTAGGGCGAAACCACAAGGCTGGATTTGGGGGACAGAGGGAGAGGGTGAAGGAAATGGGAAGGCTCCAGCGGGGTTGGGGGAGACGGGACCTGAAAAGATACGGTAATGATGGGCAAGGTCCAATGGCGATTAATTTTATAAAATATAATGCATGGGAATGACTGTATGAAACACAATAGGAATGAAGACTAGTGGGCAACACAATGCATACGAACTTTGTAAGCAAACCAATAGAAAATAAAATAAATCATTTGAACACAGTTGACATTTATGTTGCTGATGTTGATTGCCTTCACGTCGAGCCCGACTCGTAGCGACCCTATCAACAAAAGGCCTGAAGCCCCTCTAGAGCTATCAACGTTTATCAAAGTTCGTAGAGTTTCCAGAGGCATGTTATTTAGGAAGTGGATGCCACTCCTGTTTCCAAATCTGTCATAGTATGTTACTGTTTTTATGTGCCAATGAGTTTCATGGGATATACAGCGATCCTATGTACAGTATTTCTGAAACTTCCCCTGCCCTGAGCCAGTCTCACTAGCTCCAACAAACAAAGCCCCATCACTCCACTTATTATATCAATCCCTTTCATCCAGGGTCTTCCTCTCCTGCACTGTCTGTCCACCCTTTCGAGCATGATGTCCTTCTCCAGGGATCGATCTCTCCTGGCCACGTGCCCAAAGTAAGTGAGGCAGAGCTTCAAAATCCTAGCCTCCAAGGAAAGACTTGGTTTCATCCTCTCCAAGACAGACCTACTTGTTTTCTTGGCAGTCCATGGTATGTTCAAGACTCTTCTCCAAGACCACAACTCGAAGGCATCTATTTTTCTTGTTATCCTTAGTCATTGTCTTAGTCAATTCTCTGAAACATAACACATAATTGAGAAGACCATGGCCTGGATTAGGTGTACCTTTGTATCTCGCCGAAATAATAGCATTTACAAAATATGATGTTGGTGATTGAACAAATACCAGAGATTACATGGTAGACTTTCACAAGACCAATGACTTATCCACTGCAAATAGATTTTTTTTTGCAAATAGATTTTTTTAATAAAGCAACTAAACATGTGAACCTTGCCAAATAAAATATGCAAGGATCAGTTCAACTATATCTGTTGAAAAAGATAAGAAAAAGTTCAATTGCTAATCAGAATAAGGCCCAAGGGTGACTACAGGAAAAAAAACTATTCCTTTCTCTCATGCAAATGTAAGCTGACGCTGAAGAAAATTCAAACACATCCATGTTATTGTTGTTAGGTGTCATCAAGTTGAGTAGAACCCATAGCAACCCCATGAACAATAGATCTGAAACCTGTTCTATTCTGTGGTGTCCTCGCAGTCTCTGACACCCTCAAGCTCATTGTTGCAGTCACTGTGTCAATTCACCTGGTTGAGAGTTTTCCCCTTATTGGTCATCCCTCCACCTTTCCAAGCATGATGTTCTTTTTCAAGAAATAACCTCTACTGCAACATACTCAAAGTATGTGAGATGAAGCTTCATCATCTTTGCCTCCAAGGGGCACTCAGACTGCACCTTCTCCAAGACACATCTGTTTGTTCTTTCGGCACTCCATGGGATACCCAGTATTCTACTCCAACACCATAACTCAAAGGCATCACTTCTTCTGATAATAATGGGTGACTGGATTGCAAAAATTGGGAATAGAGAAGAAGGATCAACAGTTGGAAAACATGGATTTGATGACAGAAATGAAGCTGGAGATAGAATGAGAGAATTTTGCACAACCAACCACTTATTCATTGCAAATACATTTTATAAGAAACGTAAATGTAGGCTATACACATTTATTTCACCCGATGGTATGCATAGGCATCAGATCCAAAACATCTGTGGAAAGACTTGCTGAAGAAGCTCAATATCAGCTGTGAAAACTAGGCCAGTTGCTGATTGTGGAAGAGACCATCAACTACTCATATGCAAGTTCAAGCTGAAGCTGAGGAAAATTAAATCAAGTCCACAGGAACCAAAATTTGAACTTGAGTCTATCCCTATGAATTTAATAACAATCTCATGAACAATTTGAGGCATTGAACATTAATGAGTGTAGACTGGATGAGCTGTGGGAGGATATCAAGAATATTATCCAGGAAGAATACAAAAGGTCATTAAAAAGATAGAGGAGGAAAAAATACCAAGACAGATGTCAGAAGAAACTCTAAATATTGCACTGGAGTGCCTAGAAGCCAAAGCAAAGGGAAGAAATCAAGATATTAAAGAGCTGAACAGAAGATTCCAGAGGGCAGAGTGGGACGACAAAGTAAAGTATTACAATGAAATGTGCAAGGAGCTGGAGTCAGAAAATCAAAGGGCCAAATTCAGCATTTCTTAAGCTGAAGGAACTGAAGAACAAATCCAAACCTCTAATTTCAATACTTAAGGATGCTTTGGGCAGAATATTAAATGATCCAGGAAGCATTAAAAGAGGATGGAAAGAATATACAGAGTCATTGTACCAAAAGGAATTGGTAGACACAGAAGAATTTCATAAAACAAGGTATGAGCAAGAGCCTGTAGTGATGAAG
>NW_006399867.1:5455510-5456131 GCF_000299155.1 Elephantulus edwardii | reverse complement strand
AATGGGGATAAGTGTGTCAGAGACAGTAAGATTAGCAAGGGATAGAGCAGGGTTTAGGGCTGTTGCACAGAGAGTCACAGGCAACTCAACGGCACATAACAACAACAACATCGTTAGTCATTGTCTAGCTCTCAAAGGCATCCAAGTGATTGGAAAGACTATGGCATGAATCAAGTGCACCTTGGCCTTCAATATGACACCATTGCTTCTCAATAATTTGGAGAGATCCTTGCCTGCAGATTTTCCCAGTGTACTGCATCTCCTGATCTCCTGACTGCTAGTACTAAGTGTGTTGATTGTGAATTCAAATAAGATGAAGTCATTAACAGTCTTGATTTTTTCTCCATCCATCATGATGTTGCCCATGGGCTTAGTGGCTTTTTGTTTTTTTGATGCTGAGATACAACCCATGTTGCATGTCTTAGATCTTTGGCAGCAAGTGCTTCAAGTCCTCTTCACTTTCAGCAAGCAAGGTTGTGTCATTTGCATAAGAAAGGTTATTAATGAAACATCCTCCAATCCCGATACCACATCTCTCCTCATAGAGCCAAGCCTCCTGGATAATCTGTTCTGCATATAGATTGAAAAGGTATGGAGACAGGACACATTCCTGGCGTACAC
>NW_006399867.1:5453846-5454349 GCF_000299155.1 Elephantulus edwardii | reverse complement strand
TGCCTTTGCATAGTCAATGAAACACAGATAGACATTCTGCTGGTACTCCCTGCTTTCAGCCAAGATCCATCTAACATTAGCTGTAATATCTCTATCACCACAGCCTCTTCTAAATCTTCATAGAGTCCAGCTTCTCAAATAGTCATCTCAGTGTACAGACTAAATACATATGGAAAAAGAATACAACCCTGACATAACCCTTTCCTCATTTTAAACCATGCAGTGTTCCCTTGCTCTGATCTAGGTGTAGATTTTGCGAGAACATACTTGAGTGTTCTGGAATTCCCATTCTTCTCAATGTTAGCCATATTTGTTATGATCCACACAGTTAAATGCTTTTGCATAATCTATAAAGCACAAATAGACATTCTTCTGGAATTCTTTGACTTCCACCAAGATCTATCTGACATTAGCAAAGATATCCCTGGTGCCATGATCTCCTCTAAATCCAGCTTGGACTTCTGGCCTTCTCTATCTATGTATTGTTCTTGCAATTAAAAAAA
>NW_006399867.1:5439393-5452876 GCF_000299155.1 Elephantulus edwardii | reverse complement strand
CCCCCCAATTCACTCTTTTCCTTGAAAAGAGAAAGAAAAACTCTTTAATTGTTATGCAATCCTCTCCAAAGTCCACTCCACTATCAGCCTTCACTCTGAACTTCTGAAATGTCAAGAATACCCATTCATATATCCCTTTGAAACAGTTTTCTCCCTCATCTGCTTCAATGCAATATACATCATTCCTCCTCTCTTTCTGTCTTCCCTCAACCCAGATGCCACTGAGATATTTCACTCAACATAATGTCCTCCAGGGTACACCCATTTTACATAATATTTCATGAGTTCATTGTTTTTCAGTGCTGCATAGTATTCCATTGTGTGAATATACCAGTGCTTCTCTATCCATTTGTTTGTTGATAGGCACTTAGGTTGTTTCCAGCTCTTTGCTATTGCAAACAAAGCCACAATAAACATGGGTGTGCATATATCTGCTTGGGTGGCAGTTATGGTCTCTTTAGGGTAAATTCCCAGTAGTGGAATTGCTGGGTCAAATGGTATTTCTATTGGCTGGCATCCAATAATTTCAACAGAATATAACCAAGAAGAGATGGCACTGAAGGAAGAAGTTCAAGCTGCACTGAATGCATTTGTGAAAATGATATTTCAGAAATTGACAGGATACCAATTGAGTTGTATTAACAAACGGGAGAAGCCCTGGACGTGTTCACTCATCTGTGTGAAGAAATTTGAAAAATAACTTGAAAAATAACTACAGAGCCAACCAAGGGGACCTATCCACTGCCATCAAGTCAATTCTGACTCATAGATACTCTTCACCGGCTTTCCAAGGATATAAATCTTTACAGGAAGAGACCACCCATATCTTGTCCATTGAGTAGTTGCTGAATTCAACCTGCCAATCTTTCAACTAGTAGCTTAATATATTATGCACTGCATCATGAGAGCTCCTTAACCAACTAGAGGAGATCCATATTTGTATCCATCTCAATGAAAGATGAGTCAGTAGAGTGTGGAAATTATAGAATAATATATGTAACTAAATTTTGCTGAAGATCATTTTAAAACAGTGGCAGCATCAAAAGAGAAGTGCCAAAAAAGCAGGCTGAATTCTGAAATCATCACGCTGGAACTGACACACCAGCTGGCCCTCCAGTGAGTTTTCAAGGCTGTAAATGACATGGGATGAGATTGCCTATGTTTCTCCCTAGGAAGTACAGGTGGGTTTGAACCACCAGGAAGGCATGGCCTTTGAGTTTGCAGCACAACTCTCTATGGATTACCACCTTAGAGCTTTCTACAGATGTCAACAGAGGCTGTCACTCCTTCCAAAGAGTAGAATCAGGGCTTCCAGATGAGCCAAGGACTCAAACATTATCAGGTTAGGACAATTTCTGCTCATGAGGAATCACTGTACCAGAAAGAGGTGATTGACATGGAAAAATTTCAGAAAGTACCGTTTGAACAAACACCAATGATAATGGAGAAAGTTCAAGCTGCACAGAAGGCATTGGTAAAAAATAAGGTCTCAGGAATCAAAGGGATATCAAATGAGTTTCTACTAACAGATGCAGTCCTAGATGTACCCACATTCTATGCCAGGAAATTTGGATGACAGTTACCTGATCAACTGAATGGAAAAGATGTACACTTGTTCCCATTCCCAGAAGGGTGATCCAAAAATGTGGATTCCCCGGCATAGTTACAGCTGGGCCGCAGCTAAGATCAGAGACCAGACAGGACTGAGTACCCTCTGCAAACGGAATTCCACCCAGGCCCCTGGAGGAGATACTGGTTGCCCTCTGCCAACAGAGAATTCTGCTCAGCCTCCTACCAGAGGGGACGCCGTGTCTGAACTTTGGTCTTAGTTTCAAGATTAAGCTTGCCCCTTGCTATGTTGGCAACGCTTAAGTAAAGGGAAATACAGTCTCCAGAGATTGAACTGTTTTAGGAGGATTGGTTTAAACTAAGTAAAAACCATAGGGAGACTAAGAAAGGGGCTTTTTCACACTGCTAAGCTGTGATGTGAGAGGACCTCGGCCTCAGCCTTCCCTTTTGTTCAGAATTCATTTTCCCGTGTCCCTGCTTTCTTTCTGTGTCTAGTTTGTAACACAAAAGAATGTGAAAATTGTCTAATAATATTATTAATATAACATGCAAGCAAAATGTTGCTGGAGATCATAAAAAAAATGCTCAAAGAGTACATTTCAAGAAAATGGTCAAAAGTTCAAGCTGGGTTTAGAAGAGGCTGTGGCACCAGGGATATCACTGGTGATGCCAGATGGATCCTCCTAAAAGCTGAGAATACCAAAAGAATGTCTAGTTGTGTTTTATTAACTATGCAAAAACAGAGAGCCCCGGAGTCAAAGCCGGTTCCTGTCTCTTCCTCGCCCGCTCCCTGCCACCTCTTCCTTTTTCAAAATGACAGATGCCGCTGTGTCCTTCGCCAAGGACTTCCTAGCAGGTGGAGTGGCAGCAGCTATCTCCAAGACCGCAGTAGCGCCCATCGAGCGGGTCAAGCTGCTGCTTCAGGTGCAGCATGCCAGCAAGCAAATCACCGCAGACAAGCAGTACAAGGGCATTATCGACTGCGTGGTTCGTATCCCCAAGGAGCAGGGATTTCTGTCCTTTTGGCGCGGTAACCTGGCCAATGTCATCCGATACTTCCCCACCCAGGCTCTCAACTTTGCCTTCAAAGATAAATACAAGCAAATCTTCCTGGGTGGTGTGGACAAGAGGACCCAGTTCTGGCGCTACTTTGCCGGGAATCTGGCATCCGGCGGGGCTGCCGGGGCCACATCCCTCTGCTTTGTCTACCCTCTCGATTTTGCCCGTACCCGCCTGGCAGCTGATGTGGGGAAAGCAGGAGCAGAAAGGGAGTTCAAAGGCCTCGGTGACTGCCTGGTTAAGATCTCCAAATCTGACGGGATTAGGGGCCTGTATCAAGGCTTTAACGTGTCTGTGCAGGGTATTATCATCTACCGAGCTGCCTACTTCGGTATCTATGACACTGCAAAGGGAATGCTTCCAGATCCCAAGAACACTCACATCATCATTAGCTGGATGATTGCTCAGTCTGTCACAGCCGTGGCTGGCTTGACTTCTTACCCATTTGACACCGTTCGTCGTCGCATGATGATGCAGTCAGGGCGCAAAGGAACTGATATCATGTACATAGGCACAGTGGACTGCTGGAGGAAGATTGCTCGAGATGAAGGAGGCAAAGCTTTTTTCAAGGGCGCCTGGTCCAATGTGCTCAGAGGCATGGGTGGTGCCTTTGTGCTTGTCTTATACGATGAGATCAAGAAGTACACATAAGTTATTTCCTAGTTTCTTCCTGTGAATGGGCATGTTATATAACATATCTTGAGCATTCTTGACAGACTGCTGGCTGTCTTGTATCAGTGGCAACTACTGACTGGTTGAAAATGGGAAGCAATAATATTCACCTGACCAGTTTTAAAGCCATTTCCATGACGATGATGATGGGACTCAATTATATTTTTTATTTCAGTCACTTCTGATAAATAAAAAAATTTGAAGAAATAAAACTAAAAAAAAAAAACTATGCAAAAACATTTGTCTGTGTAAATCATAACAATTTGTGGCTAACATAGAGAAGAATAGGTATCCCAAGAACACACACTTAACTGTGCTCATACAAAACCTATACTTAGACCAAGAAGCTGTTGTCCAAACAGAGCAAGGAAGTACTATATGGTTTAAAATTAAGAAAGGTGTGTGTCAGAGCATATCCTTTCTCCATACCTATTTGATCTGTATGCTGAACAAATCATTCAAAAGCTGAATCCTGTGGTTGGTTTGAGTTTGTTCACAACTCTGTGTGAGTTGATTGGATTGGATGGATTTGGCTAGCAATGAGCTGTAGGCCAGAAGCCTCTTGTTAGAGCCAATGAGAGCCAGGTGTGAGGTCTGAGGTTTTATTGAAATTCATTTGGGCCTGAGGCCTTGTGTTAACTGTTTTGAAATGAACATTCTCCTAAGTGGTACAGCACTTCTCTGTCAGTTTGCTATATTGTGGTAACTTGGGATTGCTGTGAAACTGAATGGTGTGCCATTGGTGTGTCAAATGCCATAATGGTTAGACATGGTTGACAGTGTTTGGTGGAGCTCACAGAGTAAGACAGGCTTGAAAGCAGGAGTGGCATTCACTTCCTAAACAATATACCTCTGGAAACTCTATGAACATAGAGAAAGGACACCCGTTATAGAACAGGGTTAAGGTCTTTTGTTCATTGAGTAGCTATGAGTCATGCTTGACTTGACAGCACTTAACAACAACAACAACATGGAGAAAAATAAGACATCAGGATCAAAGGAAGAATTATCAACAATTTGTATCATGCACATGGCACAACCTTATACAGAAAGTAAAAAGGACTTGAAACACTTGCTGCCGAAGATTAAAGACTATAGTCTTCAATATGGATTGCATATCAACATCAAGAAGATAAAAATCATAAAAAATAAAAATAAAATAAAAAAAGAAGATAAAAATCCTTACCATTGAAGAGCAACATCATGACAGATGGAGAAAAGCTTCAAACTTCATCTAACATGGTCTACAATCAAAGCCCTTGATACCAGTAATCAGATCATGAGATGTATTGTATTGGGCAAGTCTTCTGTCGTGGATGGACCTCTCCAAATTCCTGAGAAGCAATGATGTCAATTTGAAATCTAAGGTGCCCTTGATTCAGGCCATAGTCTTTTTAATCACTTGCTATACATATGAGAGCTGAACAATGAATAAGGATGACAGAAGATGAATTGATGCCTGTAGGCTGCAGTGTTGGAGAGGAATATTAAATATCCCATGGACTGCCAAAAGAACAAGCAGATATATCTTAGAAAAAGTGCAGCCACAGTGCTCCTTAAAAGGCAAGGACAGAGAAACTTTGTCTTACATGCTTTTGGCATATTACTAGGAGGGGCTAATCCTTAGAGAGGGGGGCATCAGAGTTGGAAAGCTGGAGGGTCAGCAAAAGAGAGAAAGACCCTCAGTGAGATGAAATGGCACAATAATGCAACAATGGGCTAACGTGTGCCAGAGATGATGATGACGGCACAGCATCGGACAGGGTTCAAATCTGTTGTTCACTGGGTCTCTGAGTTGTGTAGGACTCAATGACACCCAACAACAATAATAAACCCATGTTAAATGTATGTTTACAACTCCTATTCTCACCAAACTCTGGTGACCTAGTGGTTAGGAGTTGCACTGTCAACTTGAAGTCACACAGTGCTAATTCACCAGCTGCTCCACAAGAGACAAATGGGCGGTCTCTTCCCATGGGATTTACTGCCTCTGAAAACACACTACAGGAGCAACGATGAGTCACTCAACGATGAAGCAATTCCAACTTAATGGTACATAACAATTCTATACTTAGGGAGCTTTGGTAGTTTAATGGTCAAGAGTTATACTATCATCCCCAAATGCACACAGTTCAAATCCACCAGCTTCCTCATGGGAGAAATAGGAATAGTCTTTTTCCATGCAATTAATTGCCTCTGAAAACCCACTAGAGGAAAACCCAACTAGGAGTTGATTCTGACTCAGCAGTGCACAACAACAACAGCTCAATGCTTAGATGATATGGAGTGTAAAAATAATTTGTAGTTTATAGATTCCCAAGCTATGAGAAGCCACATCCAGACTGGCCGGAAAGAACTGAGAAATACATGTGAACTTGTATTTTTAGTTAGATGGAGTAATTCTGTAAGATTTTGGGGTTATGCTTCCTAAAAGTGAGTTGAGGATATTATATGTGTGTAAAAAATGTTCTGTGTATTCACACGTATTTGGTTAAACAAAAGAACAAATGAACAGAAACTGTCAGTATTCACATCCTTGTTTCCTCTTTCAAAATTAAACCTCCAGTTCTTCGCTGAGCATTTTTAAAATATTCTCATTGCCATCACTTTGGAACAGACTTATAACTGACCTTCCATTGACTATCTGAGGCTATAAATCACACAGGAAATACCATCAGAGAAATGCAACATTTTTTAGTTAACAGCACAATCCCCCACTAACGATACCCCCAGAACTGAGCATATAACTACTCAGAACAACAACAGCAAAATCACATTTTCTAGCTTCTCTTGATGCTAGATATAACCGTATACCTACATTCAGGCGAATGGAAAGTAGGGAGAGGTGATATGTAAAAGTTTCTGGTTATTTCCTTAAGTTAGTGGGGAATGCCTCTTGCTTACCCACGCTCCACGTTCACCGGCTGGACTATTGCTTTTATGGCAAATCTTCTCAGCAAATGCACTAGCATGGGCGGAGCAATGATACAGTAGGAATGTGGGCCCCTGAGATGTTAGTACTGCTAAACCGCCTGTAGACTGGTGGTGCATTTAATGCATTTGACTGCTAGCCAAAAGGTTAGAAGTTAAAATCCACCCAGAGACTCTTCAGAATAAAATGATGATCTATTCTAAAAGAGTATCAGCCACTGAAAACTCTGTTGAAGACAACTCTACCCTGATATGTGTGAGCTTGCAATGAATTAGAATTGATTCATCAGCAACTCATTTACAGCTTTCCTTAGCTAAAGAAGAAATCCATTTACTTTGCTTCAATTATTACTTTGATCTCTGTTGAAGCAGCCAAATCTTTATCTAATAAATTCTGTGATAAGAAAGTGTTCTGTTTTGGCTGAATTTTTAACCAAATTATCTACTGAGACTGTTAGTGCTAATGTTAATTCATATTAACAAATATAAGATTAACAGATATCACAAAATAAAAACTATTAATCTCGAGTGTCTGAAATTTGAGTAACACAGTCCATCACCCAAAGCGGTTACTGTTTACCATCTTCTCTGTGGCAAGAAGCTGCGCTGCAATCCTGAAGGCAGTTTGAGGTCACCAGCTGCTCTGAGGGCGGAGGATTGGCAATCTCCTGCCATGCTGCCTCTGAACACCCTCACCCCACCCCCAAGGGTCAGCTATGGGTTGGTTCTGACTCTACAGTGCATAACAACAACATGATTGGAAACAAGGAGCTCTAGCAGCTTAGTAGTACGGTATTGAGCTGCCAAACTGAAGGCATGTGGTTCAAATCCACCAGCTGCTCCATGAAAGAAAGATGGGTAATTTCACGTGCTTTCCTGCCTCTGAAAACCCACTGGAGGGTCAGCTGTTGGTGACAACTCAATGGCACATAACAGCAACATGAATGGAGGCAGGACCAGGAATTGCAGTAAAGAAAATCAGGCCCCAATAACAGACAAAGTTGACACAAAATGAAAAAGTCTAAAATTACGACAAAAAAGTGTAAATCTTACTTTGCCAAAGAAGACATTCAGATGGTAAACAAACACATGAAGAAATGTTCCAAATCCCTAGCTCTAAGAGAGATGCAACTCAAAACAACTAGGAGATATCATCTCATCCCAGTAAGAATAGCAAAGTTTAAAAGAACAGCAAACATCAAATGCTGGCGAGGTTGTGGAGAAACTGGAACTCTTATTCACTGTTGGTAGGAGTACAAAATGGTGCAACCACTATGGAAGACAGTATGGCGCTTTCTCAAAAAGTTGCAAATAGAAATACCATTTGACCCAGCAATTCCACTACTGGGAATTTACCCTAAAGAGACCATAACTACCAGCCAAGCATATATATGCACACCCATGTTTATTGCGTCTTTGTTCGCAATAGCAAAGACTTGGAAACAACCTAACTGTCCATCAACAAACAAATAGAGAAGCTATGGTATATTCACACAATGGAATACTGTGCAGCATTGAAAAACAAGGAACTCATGAAATATTATGCAAAATGGGCAACCCTGGAGAACATTATGTTGAGTGAAATATCTCAGTCACAAAAGGACAAATACTGCATAAGGCCACTGTTGTAAAACAGGACTGACATCAGGATTGAGGAGAGACAGAAAAGGATGGAAGAATGATGTATATTGCATTGAAACAGATGAGGGAGAGAACTGTTTCAAAGGGACATATGAATGGGTATTCTTGTAATTACAGAAGTCCAGAGTGAAGGCTTCATAGTGGAGTGGACTTTGGGGAGGGATTGCATAACAATGAAAGAGTTTTTTTTTTTCTTTTCAAAGAGAAGAGTGAATTGGGGTGGGGGGAACGGGTAGGAAGAAAATTGCAGCAATAAATGACTGGAAACCCTAAGTCTCTGTAAACTTTCATTAAAATTAATAAGAAAAAAACCCCACCTTAACAGCATCTTTTGTGGAGCTACTGGCTGATTTAAATCATCAGAGATGCATGGTCTTGTTATCTTTTGTTAAGCGGTGCAATACACAGTGTTATCAGAAAGAAGATTTTTAAAAAAATATTTTCTCAAACTCACAATAAATTATCTGCCAAATGTGAAATAGTGAAACTGAAGAAAATTTCAAACATGTTCAGAGCAACAAATAGGGTTTTTATGCTTACTTGTTTTGTTACTTGTTAGCTTGTGCATGTGTTTCTTTTTTTGATGTGTGAATGTGTTTCTTAATGATGGAGGATATATTGAAATAATCTTCGTTGATTTTAGCACTTTGAATCTTGAATAAATTAGACAAATTGAAAGTTAAAAGAAAAGAAGTTCAAATCTTGATAAGATGCTAGATCTATAATATTTTATTGGACCAATGCTGTGTATCCTTTTGTAAATGTGTATTTTCAACTTTCTTCTAATAACCTCTTGGACTTGCTGTCCTGTATCTCTATTCTGCCCCTCCCTCCTACCCAAATGTCATAAGACTTCCACCCACCTTCAAAGCTCAAAGAAATCCCCGTCTTGGGTAAGAAAATCTTTCATCATGATGTGTAAGAATCAGGGAATGGAATTATCCTGTATGACTAAGCAATAATCCTCTCCGTTTCTACAGTGCAGATTTTTTTAAGTGATAAAATCATATTCAAATCCATTGTCTGTTATCTTCTTTTCCATCACGCTTTGTACAGCTGTCCGTGACCTCAACCTACCAACGTCATGTTAAAAAAAAATAGAACACACCCATTGCTTCTCGTAACCTCCTAGCCCCGAAATGCCACCTCCCACAAGCAAAGGAACCTCTCACTGACTTTAGGAGCCAATGAAAGAGAAGCAAAGCTTAGACAGTTCCAGGACCAGGGACACGCCTTTTTCTCTCAGAACCGGAAACTAAATTCTAAAAGATAAGCAGACCTCAAAGGAGACAGAAAGCAACAGCAACGTCTCCATCATCCTCACATCTGAACTCCCCTCATTGCAACTACTCTTGCAATCAGTAAGTATTTGTGCTCATACACTTGGTCATAGGGAGCTCTGGTGGCCCAGCGGGTGCGGAGTTGGGCTGCCAACCCAAAGGCAGGTGGTTTGAATCCACCAGCCACCCTGTAAGAAAAAGACAGGGGCAATCTCCTCCTGCGTGATCTATATAGCCTTTGCAAACCTGCTAGAGGATCACGTAGGAGTTGGTTCCAACTCGAAGGCGATGAGTTCAGTTGACGCTTTGGCTTCTCTATTGATTTTATTCATAAAGAATATGTTTGCCTTCTGAATTAATCGTCAACACTACCGTCTTAAAAATGTCTCTCTGAGGCAAACAACCACCTCCTGCATTTTCCCCAATTTATCTAGGTGGTTCCCTGTCTGAGCCAAATGCTAGGCCGGCTTCCACACTTCTCTTTGGTCTGGTGTTCCAGACTGGGATCTGGAGCCTGCTATAAACCAAAGCGAACATTTGCTGCTGTCCGGGCCATCAAATCCTCTAATCCAAGATCCTTCGGCCAAGCAGTTCCCCAGTACTTTAATTTTGCAAAGGACGTGCTGGACCAATGGTCTCAACTGGAAAAGGTAAAACTTGTTGTTTTCTAACTTTGAAATATTGACCCAACAGTCCAATTTATGACCAAAGATAATGAGATTCATAACTCATGTATGCCTGGCACTATAGAAAGGGCAAGCGTGAATGAGAGGCATTTATTACGTGAGTTACAAAGAACTCAGTCAGATAGATCTGTGCTCAGGTCCTGGTTGTGACTCACTAGCCAGGTGATGGAGAGCCAGTCACTAGGTTGGCTAGTTTCATTTCTCTGTTGGTCAAAAGAAGACACTGGCAGAGCCTATTTCCTCAGGCTGTTGAGATGAAATGAGATTCTGGATGAAAAGACAAAGAAAGACTTGGCACTTCGTAAGCACATAATAAAAACTGGTTTTCTCGCTAATAATATTATTGCAGTTTTGATTTGTTTCTGATCAACAATTTATTTTGAGAATCTTCTAGCACATACAACATTTAAGAGGCCAATCACAGAAGGAGCTTACAGCGAAATGTTTCTTGGTCTTTATTACAAAGTGCTGTGAAATAGCAGATGAGGCAGATTTCAGGAAATAAATCTGTATCTGGTTCCTAGAGAATGGTTAGGATTTCAACTGAGAGAGGAATCAGGGGAGAAGCAGCTGTATTTGTGGAGGCATGCAGTCAAGAAGCATGAAAGTGTGGAGAGGTAGTTTGGGCACAGAGCTGCATAAAGATAAGTGAATTATGGGGAGAAACTGGCAGGAATGAGTCAAATTTAGCTGAAGGTCAAAGCAAGGAGTCTGGAGCCAGTCTGATTGGTTATAAGGAAACATTGGATGTTTTTGCTTTGTTTTGAATATATTTTTACTTCAGTAAGACATTTTCATAGATACATATATTCATAGATATGTGTATTTCTTCTATTCTAAATCAGGACATTCTCATTTCTGTTGTGTGGCATTTGCTTTTTGCTTTTTTATAGATTTCATATAAATTTAACTTCTAGAAATAGATTTTAGTTTATTTTTATATTTTAGCTTTGAATAATATTTTGTTTTCAAAAGTTAAAATACTGTCATTCTGTTGACTATTTCTATATGGTTGAATATTATTAGCATTACTTTAGTAAGTTTTGCTTACATTTGCAAACTACAAAAGAAACTGTATTTATATACTCTCCTATGACTTCTATCTTCATTTTTTTCCGTAAGATATTAAGTCATATTTTTTTGAGTGATGTTTGTGAGAACTGCTCCTTGGGTCACTAGAAATATGCAAGGGTGGTTTAAAAAGAAAATTCTTCCCAGAGCCACAAGAATTAAGTGTTGTCTCTAAGGTTTTCATCTTTTTTAAATTATTTTTTATTATTTTTATGTGTGTGTGTACCGTCGAATCAGATCTGACTGATACAGGAGGAGATTGGGTTTTCATCTTTTAACAGCTCAAATGGCAAGCATTACAAAAAGCATAAATTTGTTTTAAAGATGCATTAATAATAAAGGCTATGCATACAGTTGTAGATCCCTCAAAATACAATTTGCAAACAGAAAACTGGCTAAGGTGACATTTTTATTTCTGTTTGTCAAGTTGGGGAAATGGTTGGGGAGTCTGTCCACCATCACCACCAATGCTGTAATGAGAGGTTACAGGCAGAAATGGGTTAAAATTCTGGATTATTCCAAGCAGGGTGAAGAGAAGAGAGATAAGAGCAGGAGATGGAGGGAGAAAGAAAGGAAGTTAGGAAAGAAAAGAAGGAAGGCAGAAGGGACATGAAGAAGAGAGGCACAAAAGAGGTAGGATATAAAGGAGAGAAGGAGGAAGAGGGAATGAAGCTATGATGTAGGCAGGAGGAAGGAGAGACGGCAAAGGAGAGAAATATCTGTTGTCTGTTGTGGAGAAGAAGGTTCAATCCAAGTAGAGGTGCTATGAAATAGTTTCTAGGTACCTATGTCTGTGCCTTTACTAAACCCTATTAATAACCAAATTCTTTCTCCCCAAAATTGTGTCACATGATAAACATAACCAATGGGGGGAGGGGGAGTATAAGACATATACACAAAAGAAGATGTGTCACTGAAAAGGCACTCTCATTGGTGAAGGAGGACAAGGAGGAAAAAATGTCCTGAGAAGCCTTTGGTATGTGTGGCCAGGGCTTCCTTTATCACCCCAAATGTTGACTTATTTCATGAGGTTCTTCCTGAGGACCCAGGCTGACACGCAACATGAATGCACCAGGACTGTCATAGCAGCTATTGAATTTTAAAGTAGTTGCACATCAGCTCAGGAAGGGTCACTGCCCCAAAATCACAGGCATCCTGGCTCTCCACAAGGTCTAGCCACTGGAGAATGGTGATTGATAAGTAGGGGTCTGGGGAACTGGTATCCATGCTGACCAGTGTTAACTAGTGTTAACTATCTTGAACACCACCTGCTTAGGATGGACTTGGGGGACCTTATCCAGCCCTCTGGGAAATCAATGCCAAAGGAGTGGAGGAAAAATGGAGTTTTGAAAGGATGGCTCATTTCTCCCAGAAGGCAGCCAGCATTCTTTCGGATATCTGCGCCCTTAACCATGGAGATCGATTGATGATATTCCTGCCCCCAGCACCTGAAACCTATTGGATCTACCTGGCCTGTATGCGATTGGGTAAGGTGCTGGACAGAGAACGCCAGGTTGGGACTTGCATGGAAAACCAACTTAATCTCAATCACACTGGCAGAGATGTTAAAAAGATGTCTATATAATCCTTGCATTCTTTTATTTATTTATTGGTTTTTGTTTTTCCAGACAGCTTTATTTCACCCTTATGCCATGAATTTATAGGGAACAGGTTCCAGCAGCTTGGGCTCCTTCCTTTTCATTCTCACAGTATCCTCCCTGAGGAAGGGGGCGGCCACTTCATCTGGACCCAAGTGCCTTTCGCCTTGGCTTCCTTCTTTTTCTGATCATTTTCCTTCACACATTTCAGGAAGCTGTCTCTGTTCTTAGAGTGCTTAATACATTCAATGTGCATGTTAACTCTCTTGGCAAGAATCTTGCTCTTACCTTGGTTGTTCACAACAATGCCAACAGCATGCTGACAGTATAGTCTCTTCCAGTTTTGCCATGTCAGCATTTGTGAGGCATTCCTTTTTGAACAGTGTCCATTCCCTTCATGTCTACAATATCTCCTTTCTTGTAGATTCTCATATAAGTGGCCAAAGGAACAACTGCATGTTTCCTAAAGGGCCAAGAGAACATATAGAAGGTGCCCCTCCCTTTCTCTTTGTGGTCATCATTTTGACAATTCACTGCAAGATGCTGGTTCCCAATCCTTGCATTCTTCACTCTAAGTGGAATTTTTTAACAGGCTTAGATGTGAATTCACAATCCACTATTTAGGATTGAGAAATTGTGGTACATTCGAATGATGGAATACTATGCAGCACCAAGGAATGTGTTTGTTCTCCTGTCAGTCCATGGTATGTTCAACACTCTTTTCCAGCACCATAACTCAAAGGTATTAATTCTTAGTCTATCGTTCTCAGTCATTGTCAGGTCTACAATGCATAGTAAGTTATTATGAAGACCATGGCCTGGTTCAGGTGCACCTTAGTCTCCAGACTGACATTGTTGCTTTTCCATACTCTAAAGAGGTCCATGGCAGTAGACTTTCCCAATACAATTCATCTTTTTTTCCCCCTGTGGTTTTTGCCTTCTTTTTCTTTTTTCTTTTTCATAATTTTGTTTTGTT
>NW_006399867.1:5435770-5438688 GCF_000299155.1 Elephantulus edwardii | reverse complement strand
AACAGTGAATAAGGGTTCCAGTTTCTCCACAACCTCACCAGCATTTGTTGCTTGCTGTTTTGTTAAATTTTGCTATTCTGTCTGGGGTGAGATGATAGCTTATAGTTGTTTTGATTTGCATCTTTCTTTGATCTAGGGATTTTGAACATTTCTTCATGTGTTTGTTGACCATCTGAATGTCTTCTTTGGTGAAGTGTCTGTTCATATCCTGTGCCCATTTTTCTGTGGGATTATTTAACTTTATCTTGTTCTGATGGCAATTCATCTTTTGATTTACTAACTGCTGGTGCCAAGAGTGTTGATTGTGGAACCAAGCCAGCTGAAGCTATTAACAATTTCAATCTCTTGATCTGTCATGAAGCTGCCAGTTGGCTCAGTGGTGAGAATCTTTGTTTTCTTGATCCTGAGCTTCAATCGATATTGAAGACTACAACCCTTGACCTTCTGTAGCATATGCCACATATCCTCCTTAGTTTCAGCAAGCAAGGCTGTATCATCTGTATAATACAGGTTTTCAAGTCTTCCTCCAATCCTGATGCCACATTTCTCCTAATAATGTCCAACCTCCCGAATGATCTGTTCTGTATATATATATATTGAAAAGGTATGGAGATAAGATGCATCCTTGACACACACCTTTCCTAATCTTGAGCCCTGTCCTAAGTACTGCTTCCTGGTCCAAGTATAGGTTTCACATGAGCGCAATTAAGTGTTCTGAGATTTCCCTTCTTCTCAAGGTTAGCCAAAATTTGTTGTGATCCACACAGTCTTTGTATAGTCAACAAAATGCAGATAAACATTCCTCTGGTACTCTCTGCTTTTGGCCAAGATCTATTTAACACTATCTTTGATGTCTCTAGTGCCACAGCCTCTTCTAAACCCATCGCACATCTGGCAATTCTTTGATGATGTACTGTTCCAGCTGTTTTTGGATAATCTTCAACAGGATCTTCTTGCATGTGATGGTTGTTGTTGTTGTGTACTGTAGAGTCAGAACAGACCCATAGCTCTTTTCACTTAATTGTACGGGAGGAGATTACCCATCCTTCTCCCACGGAGTATCTGGTAGCCCTGAATCGCATGCCTTCAGGATTGCAGTGCAGCTTCTTGCCACTAGGCCACCAGAGATTCCTGCTTGCATGTGATATTGTTCAGTAATTTCCACACTCTATCGTGTCACCTTTTTTTGAACTAGGAATAAATAAGGATATCTTCCAGGAAGTTGGCCAGGTAGTTCGTTGTCCTCTGATATCTTGGCACAACCTGTTGAAGGTGCCCGGGGCAGTATTTGTTTACTGAAATGCCAACTGCTATGACATCAATTCCTGGGGCCTTATCTTTTACCAATTTCTTCAGAGCAGCTTGAACTTCTTTCTTCATCACCATAGGCTCTTGATCATATGTTGTCTCATGAAACTCTCCTGTGTCAGCCAATTATTTCTGGTATAGTGACATTTTGTACTCCTTCCATCTTCTTTTGATGCTTCCTGGGTCATTCAACATTCTTCCCTAAACATCCTTAAAATTGCATCTGGAGGCCTGAACTTGTTCTTCAGTTCCTTCAGCTTAAGAAATGCTGAGAAGGTTTGTTCCTTTTGATATTCCGACTCTAGCTCTTTGCACATTTCATTATAATGCTTCGCTTTGTCTTCCCAAGATGCCCTTTGAAATATTCTGTTTAGCTCCTTAATTTCTTACTTTCTTCTCTTTTCTTTGGCTTTTCAGAGATCTAGTGCAATATTCAGAGTCTCTTCTGATATCCATCTTGGTCTTTTCTTCCTCCTCTGTCTTTGTATTCCTCTGTCATTTTGCATTCGTCATGGATGATCGTCTTGATATCCTCCCACTGCTCATCTGATCTTCACTCATTAGTATTCAAGAACTCAAACCTGTTCTTGAGATGGTCTTTAAATTCTGGTGGGATAAACTCAAGATCAGACTTTGGTTTTTGTGTATTTGCTTTGATTTTCTTTAGCTTTAGTTTGAACTTGCATATGAGTAGTAGCAAGTTATATATATATAGTAGTAGTTATAGTAGTTATATACATATATAGTAGTAGTCAGTTCCACAATCAGTACCTAGCCTAGTTTTCACAGAGGGACTCAAATCTCCAATCTTTCAATTAGCAAGCAGTGCATTAACTAGTTACACCACCTAGTAACTCCAGCATCTCTAAAGAGCCCTGATTATTCAGTTTTGTGGAGTTCTTGAGAATTACCCCAAGTCAGCTCTCAATGGGAATTGTGTTACATAGAGCTACTTGAACAGGGCGCCTGTGCCTCTGAGACTTACATTATGTTGATATGATTAAATGAAAAAGCATTGTGAAACTGAGCAATTGCATGAAAACAAATTGGAGAAGCAACAAGAAATGGGTTGATGCTTAGAAGCACACAACACACCCAAACTGACCCAAGAGAAAATAGAAAGTCTCAGCAGACCATAACAAGTGAAGTGATCAATTCATTAATCAAAAATACCTCCCAGTAAAGAATATTCCTGTGTCAAGTGGCTTCATTAGAGCTTTCTACCAAACACTTAGAGCACTGGCATCTGACACCTAACAACAAGAGAGAAATGTTATTTAATTCTTCCAAAAGATACAGAAAAAAGGAATATTCCCTAACACTAACAGTCTGTGAAGTAAACATAAACCTGATGATACCAAAACTAGGCAAAGAAGAAAACTGCAGCCCAATATCTTATATGAAAATAAGATGCAAAAATCCTCAACAAAACACTGGTGAACCGAATACGACAGCCTGTTAAGAGTCATCCACTGTAATCGGTCAATGTCTATCTATCTCTCTGCCCCCTCATCTTGGCATTGAGTAAGAATCAACTCACAGCTCTTACACTCTCTCTCTTCCTCTTCCTCTCTCCCTCCTCCCCCTCACTCTCCCTCCTCCTCCCCCTC
>NW_006399867.1:5402122-5435444 GCF_000299155.1 Elephantulus edwardii | reverse complement strand
TGTTGGTGTTGGTGTTGGTGTTGGTGTTGAGTAGGAACCAACTCTCAGCTGCACCTTCATTAGGTTTCTAAGAATGTAAATTGCGTGGGAAGAGACTTTTCATCTTTCTCCCAAAGACGTTGCTGGTGGATTCGAACCTCGAGAGAGCCAAAGCCTTTGGGTAAGTAGCAAAGCTCCCTACATACCAGAGCTCTATGTTCTCATCTCCATGGATACATAAAAAAAAAAAAATTCAGTAGAATTTACTACTATTTATTTACGGAAATTCTGAAGATTGGAATAGAAGACAAATTCCTCTATCTGATTTAGAGACTACAACAACAAATAACTTGTTGCCATTAGGTTGGAACTAAGTCATAGTGACTCTCTAGTTGGTTTTCAGAGGCTGTAAGTCACAGGGGAGGAGCTTGATCCCAAAAAAGATGGTGGATTTGAACCATCTGGCTTTGGGTTCACAGCACCAATGCCTGGCCTATCAGATCTTCCGTATTTAGAAAATAGATGACATTTTTAAAAAAATAACCCCCAAGAGTCAACTTTATACTTAATGGAAGAAGATTGAGGAACCTTCATTTTAAAATTGGAAATAAGACAAAGATGTCCATTCTTACCACTTCTATTCAATATTGTATAAGAGGTCTTACCTAGAGCACCATGGCAAGAAAAAGAAATAAAAAGGATACATGTTGGAAAAAAACATTCATCTTTATTCATGGATGACATAATCCTGTAGAGAAGCCTCAAAGGATCCACAAGTATCCAAAGCTGATAGAAGAATTTTGTAAAATTACATTTTTCAAAGTTAATTGATAAAGATCATTTGGGTTTCTATGCATCAGCAATGAAGAATCTGAAAAGGAAATTAAGGAGAATTTTCACTTATAATAGCTTCTAAAAGAATGAAATACATAGGAATAAGTCTGAACAGAGAGGTGAAAGACTTAAAAATTAAAACTGTAAAAACTAGAGAAAAAGATTAAAGCAAACAAATAATTAAAGCAGTATGAGGTTCAGGAATTGGAAGGCTACTCAGAGAAATATATAGATTCAATGGAATCCTAATCTGATTCAAATAGCCTTCTTGCAGAAACAGAAAAACCAGTCATTAGCTTTTTATGTGATGAACAAGTGCTCCTAATAGCCAAAACATTGTTGAATGAGAAGAATAAGAAAAGAGAATTCTCACTTCTTGATTTTAAAGCATCTCATACAGCTACAGTAATCAGAACAGCCTAGTACTGGTGTAAAAATAGACACATAGACCAGTAGAATAGAATTGAGATTTCAGAAATAAAATCCACACCTTACGGTCACTAGGTATTTGATGTGAATGTTAAGTTCATACCATACAGAAAAAAAGAAATCTTTCAATAAATGGTGCAGCTAAAACTGGACTTCCTCATGTGAAAAAATATGAAGATCTGTTACCCATGCTATACAGGAAAACAAAGTAAAGATGAAGACCTAAATATACCCATAAAATTCTTAGAAGAAAACATTTTAAACACTGTCATACTGTCAGGCACAGCTGTTTGTTTGTTTGTTTGTTTGTTTGTTTTGTTTAGGCATACCTTTTAACAATTGACTTTCAAATATAATATCAAAAACACAAGCAACAAAAAAAAAATAAAATAAATGAGACCTCATATTTGTTCATCAAAGAACTTAACCAAAAAAAAAGAAGAAAATCTACCCGCTGAGAGAATATCTATGGATATCATGTATTCAACAATAATCTCATAACCAAAGATTATTACCAAAAATGTTATGCATAAAACTTTGACAACTTCAATAACAAGAACAGAAAGACTTATAACTCAATTATAAAAATGGGCAAAGGGTCTAATTAAGCATCTTACCAAAGAGGACAAACAAATGGCCAGAAAGCACACGAAAAGGATGTTAAGCATCATTAGCTATGGTTGTCGTGTACCACCAGGTTGGAATCTATCCATAGCTGGCCCTCCAGTGGGTTTTCAGAGGCCCTACATTACACAGGAGGTGATTGTCCATCTTTCTCCTGCAGAGTAGGTGGTGGATTCGAACTTTGTTCCTTTGGGTTGGCGGTGCAACTTCTTATCACTATGTCATCAGAGAACTGCAAATTAAAACCGAGATAGCATTCCAGTCTTTTAAGAATGACTATGATTACAAAAAGGGAGGGAGGGGAATGTATCCAGATGATACTAAGACTTTGTAAAATACAGGGGAATTGGAAGCCTTATTCATTGCTGGTGGGAGTGCAAAATGTTACAGCTATTATGACAGTGTGACAGTTCCCAGAAAACCAGACTAACAGCACTAATCTTTTGATTTCTTGATTGCTACTACGATGGGTGTTAATGGTGGACCCAAGTAAAAGGAAGTCTTTGACAACCTCAGCCTTTCTCTAACATAATTTTGCCTAGTGGTCCAGGGTTGAGGATTTTTGTTTTCTTCAATCCATTCTGAAGGCTCGAGTCTTTGATCCTCTGTACCATGAGTTCCAAATCCTCTTCATTTTCTCTAAGCAAAGCTTCTCCATCTATGTATTGTTGGTTGTTGATGAGTCTTCTTTCAATCTTGATACCAGTTCTTCTTCATATAATTAAGCTTCTTGAATTATTTGCTCATGTTGTTATTATATTTGTTGACTCAGAACAGACTCATAGCTGAACCTTGAGCAGGTTTTCAGAGGGAATTAATTGGAGATTGGCCCATCTTTCTCCTTCAGGGCAGCTAGTGGATTCAAACTACAGGCCTCTGGGTTGGCAATCAAGTCCTTACCACTTTAAGACACCAGAGCTCCCTTTGTTCAGCATACAGATTGAGTAAGTATGGAGAAAGGATACAACCCTGAGGTAACGCCTTCCCTGATTTTAAACCACACAGTGTTTCCTTGTTCTGTTCAGGCAACTGTTTCTTGGTCTGTATGTGAGCACAATCAAGTGTTCTGAATCTCATTCTTCTCAACTTTAGTCATAATTCGCTATGATCCACAAAGTTAAATGCCTTTTTATAGTCAATGAAATACAAATAAATGTTCATCTGGAATTCCCTGCTTACAGCCAAGATTCAATTATATTCTTTGTGCCACCGCCACTTCTAGATCCAGCTTGAATCTATGAAAATTCCCTGTTGCTGTACTGTTTCAGCCATTTCATAATAATTTTCAGCAAGATTTTACTTTTATGTGATATTTATAATATTGTTGTTGTTAGGTAGCATTGAGTTGGAACCAACCCACAGCTGACCCTCCAGAGGGTTTTCAAAAGCCTTAAATTGCATGGGAGGAAATCGGTCATCTTTTTTTTTTTTTAACGAGCAGCCAGTGGATTCAAATCACATGCCTTTCAGTAGGCAGCACAACTCTTTATCACTAAGTCATCAGAGCTCTCTGTTCTGTTAGATCACCTGTTTTTTTGTTGTTGTTTTTTTTTAATGGGAACAAGTATGAGTCTATCTCTTCCAGTCAGTTGGCCAGGTGGTGTCTTCCAAATTTCTCGGCATAGGCTAGTGAGCACACTTCTGTTTGTTATATCATTGATATTTCATCAATTCCTGGGGATTTTTTTTTTGTCACTGTCTTCAGTGCAGATTGAACTTCTTTAGTTACTATTGGTTCTTGATCCAAGTATACCAGTTTAAAAACTAAGGTCTTTAAGGGCAAAGATACCAGTTTAAGGACTAGGGTTCACCTGCTCCAAGTTATGGTCTCTTCCATTGTTTCCTAAGCATCTGAAAGTTGGGCAATGAATAAGGATGACAAAGGAAGAACCAATGCTTTTGTATGGTTTGTTGTTGTTGTTGTTTTGTTTTTCTCTGGAACAATAAAGCTTTCTATTCCCAATGTCACAGAACCAATGCCTTTGAACGGGGTTGTTGGGGACATGATTGGTATATCACGGACTGCTCAAAGAACAAACACATCTATCTTGGAGGAAATGCAGCCAAGATATTGCTTAGAAGCAAGGAAGGTGAAACTTGTTTCACAAATTTTGGGTGTGTTGTCAGAAAAGGCTGGTCTTTCGAAAAAAGACATGATGCTGAGAAAGGTAGAGGTCAACAAAATAGAAGACTCTCAATGAGCTTGAACAATGGGCTTGAGCATGGCTGAGACTGTGGCAATGGTGTAGAATATGGCAAGGTTGTAATCTGTTCTTCACAGGGTCACTGTGAGTCATGATCGACTTGAGGGCACTTAACAGTATTTCAAGAGGAGCTCTGGTGGCCTACTGGTAAGAAGCTTCACTGCATTCCCAAAGGCATGAGCTTCGAATCCACCAACATCTCAGCAGGAGAAGGATGGGAAATCTCCTTCTGCACAATTTATTGCCTCTGAAAACCTGATAGAGGGTCAGTTATGGGCCTATTCCAACTCCACAGCATACAATGACAACAGCATTTCAAATATGGTGCCCAATGACTTTTTTTCTTTTCAGCTATAATAATTCACATACAATAAAATCTACTCTTTTTTTGGGGGGGTTTTAGAATCTCTTGGTTTCAAAAACCAAACCAAAATAACAACAAAAATCTCAAGTATCTCAAACCGAGCAAATAAATAGCATTACATGGGTCTAACATGGGAATTTGAGAATGATAGAGGGGTAAGACACTGGGGTCACTCCCCGGCCTGTGTGGAGCCTATGCCTGGCTCAGAGTCAGCTGAGAAGACACCATGGAGCCACTGGACTTTTCTCTCAAGTCCAGGGAAGCAGAATAGAGCAGTTAGGTCACCCTTCCAAGCACAGTGGTGGGTCAAGGTCCCTTGGGAGGACTGCTCGGATCAGACGAGGAGCTGGTACAGGGGACCTCCAGCATCTTCTGACCACTGGCACAGGGTGGGGACAGCTGGGACCCCATCCCTAGCAGCACAATGCTTTCCAAGTTAGCTGCTGGTCTTGAGCTCCATTCCACATGGATGAGGGTCCCGAGATCAGGAGCAGTATTATACCTCAGGCTACGTGACCAGGGGAATGTGGAACTCGTTCGTGTCGAAGATGAGGGGCCGCGTGGGAGGGTTCGGGTCCCTGTCAGCCTTGTGCAGCAGCTTGAAGAACCCAGTGCCAATGTTCATCGGGATTCCCATGATGATGCACTCAGATACTCCACACACGGAGTCCTTCTGCCCAAAGTAGGCTGCATCAAAGAGGTGGTCAGCTGTCTTCTCAAAGGACGCCAACATCAGCACACTCTCCTTCATTTTCGCCAGGCCAAACCTTGTGATGCCTAGGACTTCACCCTTGTAAGTCATGAGGTCAGAGAGCAGCATCACGTGCCGCCTGTCGATGCTCATGCCATGGTTGACCATTGTGTACTGGATCTCATTGATGATCGTTGTCCGCGCAGCTTCAATGCCCAGTGTCTTCTCCACCTCATAGGTGTTATTGGAGGTGGTTCGGGTGCCCTTCACCCCGTGCGTCGCCATGACAGCTCGGAGGTTGTCACCTTCCACCAGAAGCTTGTACTTCTCTTTGCCACTCTGCTCGTCGATGTGAATGACAGCTCTGGACACCTCCGGGATGCCTTGCACCACCACCTTGGGGAGATCCTCCTTCAGGAACTGCAGCACATAGTACATGGAGCTCTTACTGTTCTCTCTGGGGGTGACACACACCACAGCTTCGCCGTGCACAGCCACGTCTCCAGGCTTCACGCGGAGCTTGGATGTGCAGATGGAGTACCGCACTGTCTCAGCATTCACTTCCAGTCTCAGAAGTCTAATCCGTTCCAAGGAGAGCTTGACAAGAATAAAGCAATCATCCGGAAGGAACACTTCTTCAATATATTCAGAAATCTCTCCCAAGAGGGTTTTCTCAATTCTCCCTTTCACTAGACGAGCATAATCAGCATCGTCATCCTTGTCCAGCTGAGCTGTGATGATTGGAGTGCTGATGGCCTTGGAGGCATTGATGATCTCTTTGATTCGGGGCACGCCCAGTGTGATGTTCATGGAGGCCACCCCCGCGAAATGGAAGGTCTTCAGGGTCATCTGCGTGCCTGGCTCGCCAATGCTCTGTGCACAGAGTGCGCCCACTGCAGAGCCCGGCTCCATCTGGGCCCTCATGTACTTGTCCCTACAGGTCTCCAGAAACTTTTCTATCTGGGTCGGGGTGATCCGGTCCAATTGGTACAACACACGAGGCTCAGTTGTGCCATTATCATTGATGCCATATTTATCTCTGGTTTTCTTGATCTTCTCAGAAACCCCTTTGATGAATTTCTTTATTTCCTGGAGGAAGCTGTCCTGGCAGCAAAGGAACTCGTTCTTCTTCATGATGGACTCCATGGTCAGGGTCAGCTCATTCTTACTGAGAGCAAGCTCATTCCGACACGGGAACACTGCTTTGATGTTGTCCAGAACCCTTTTAAACTCTAAGGGTTCATCTTTTCCCTCCATAGCTGCAGGATCTAAGCCATCTCCCCCATAGATGAACTGGATAATATCTCCGGTGGAGCTTCGGACAGTCAAGTCATACTGTGAGCAGAGATCTTCCAGGTACTTGACCAGCCGCCTCTGCATGTATCCTGTTTCAGCTGTCTTTACGGCTGTGTCAACCAGGCCTTCCCGGCCAGCCATCGTGTGGAAGAAAAATTCAGTTGGTGTCAAACCAGAATAAAAGCTATTAGCCACAAAGCCTTTGGCAGCTGGGAGCTTGGAGTGCTTTTCGAAGTGAGGCAAAGACCTGTTTTCAAAGCCATCTGGCACTCGAGAGCCACTGATGGCCTGCTGCCCCACACAGGCAATCATCTGTGATATGTTAATGAAAAATCTACTCTTTTAAAGTGTAAAATTAAGTGATTTTAACATATTCATAAAATTGTGCAACCGTTAGTAATATCTAGAAAAGAAGACCTATAGCCATTAAAAATCACTCCACAACCTCTTTAATCCAGGTAACTATTAATCTACTTTCTGGCTCTTAAGGATTTGCCTACAAATGGATTTATGTAATAAGTATTCTTTGGAGCCTTTGTGACTGGCTTCTTTCACAAGGTATAATGTGTTCAAGCTTCAACTATTTTGTATCATTTATCAGTGCATTATTCTTCCTTATGGCTGAATAACATATGGCTATACTAAGGCGCTTTGGTGGCCTACTGGTAAGAAGCTGAACTGCAATCCCAAAGGCATGTGGTTCTGCAGGGAAAAGATGGGCAATCTCCTCTCATGCAATCTACTAATGAAAAACCCACCGGTGGGTCAGCTATGGGTCAGTGCCAACTCAATAACTCACAACAACAACAACATGGCTATCCCAGAGAGCTCTGGTGGTGTAATGGAAAAGGAGTTGTACTGCCAAGCCAAAGACACCAAACAAGTTCAAATCCACCAGCAGCTTCATGGGAGACGGATGGGCAATCTCCTCCCATGCAGTTAACTGCTTCTGAAAACACACTAGAGAGTGAGCTATGAGTCAGTTCTGACTCCATGGCAATGAGGTTTCCATTTGAGGTTGGTTGTTTTTTCTGTTTTTTGGGGTTTTGGTTTTTTTTTTTTTAGATGGATATACCACATTTTGTTTACTTATTTATCAATTATTGGGTATTTTGGGTTGTTTTCAGTGTGGGACTATGGTGAAATAACTTTTTGCTGTTTCCCAAGAGATTTCTGTGTGAGACACAGAAGACAAAAAGGTTGAGCGGGTAAAAGGCAGCGTGAGTGATCCAGATTCTTTCCAAAATGGTTCAGTCCATGAAAGGGTGTGCATGGTTTTCTGTATGACTAGCCTGCAAGGGAGCCTCTGTTTCTCATAGAAGACTATTAGAACTGCCTGGGGCAGCTCATGCATTTTCCTATCACGGCTGCTAGCTGGTCTGCTAGCTGGTGGTTGTTGTTATGCGCTATTGAGGCAGGACCAACTCATAGCTGAGCTTCCAGTGTGTTTTCAGAGGATGTGGATAACCCAGGAAGAGAATGCCCAAGGTCCCCATGTCCATGTGTCTCTGGATTGGTAGCACAGCTCCTTACCTCTAAGTCACCAGAATTCCTCAGTCACAAGGTAGATTAAAAATAGCTATTGCATAAAGGAAAGATTACATAAACCCAAGAATACGGGAAGGAACCTTTACGGATTTGGGCCCCAGTGCAAATGTAGGAATCCACAGCACAAGCCTTTCTCAAGCAAGAAGGGGACAGGAGTTTACACAACCCTCTTATGTAGTACAGTTTCAAAATTAGGCTACCTTACAAATAATTAGTGTTCTAACAAACTACAACAACCAAGCTACAGAAATGAGAGAGGAGAAAATAAAAACCCAGGAAAGTCACCAAAGGCTAGATTGTATTGGTGAACTCACACTCCTGAACGCTCATCCTCCTCAGCTACTATCATGTGGCTGGCACAATGGAGAGGTAATGTAGCTCAAAGTAAAAAATAAAATAAATATCCACAAGCTCTGGTGGCCTGGTGGCAAGTAGCTGCACTACAATCCCAGAGGAGCATGGTTCAAATCCACCAGATTCTTTGCTGGAAAAGGAGTGACAATCTCCTCCTGTGCCAGTCAGATCTGATTTGACAGTACAAAATAATAAAATAAAATAAATTAAAAAAATGAAAGAATGCTTTTAAAAAAAATAACATCCAAGAGCCCATCCATGCCTGGGGGAATATTCTCTACTTAAAATATCTGAATGAACCCTTTCATGATTTTTTTCAGGAATCAGCTTTGTGCCTGCCCTTCCCCAGCTGAACGTCCAGGAAATTCTCTGTCGCCTGAACGCATGCAGCCCTCAAGGCATTGTGGTCAGTGAGGCTATGGTCCCAGTTGTGGACACTATCGTGTCTAACTGTTCCACCTTGAAGACCAAGCTTTTGGTGTCTGATAAAAGCCATGATGGGTGGTTGGATTTCAAGAAGTTGATTCGGTGAGTGGACACTGAATTAAAAAGAAAATGCTCGATTTGAGAAGATAGGGTGATGGATCAGAGGTTTTGATAGAGTTCAGACTGATATCATTTCTGGTAGAAAATGGGTAATCCTGAACCCAAAGTTCCCCACATCAACAAACATTCCTGGTTTTCTTTGCAAGTTAGTTGGAATGAAAATTTCATCTGATTCATAATTAGGGGGTTATTCTAGGAAAGGGTTAAGAGTGTAATGTAAATTACAAGTAAGTATATTTCAAAACAACACTCACCTACTCAATCTCACTTACAAATAGGAAAATATTGATTAAAGCAGTGGGGTAATTCCATTTTCACCCATTTTTAGCCAACTATTATTATTTCTGTGTTCAGAGATACAGAAGCAAACCAGACATGAACATTCTCTGTCCTCATAGAGGTTATATTCTAGACAATAAAGAAAAAAACCATAAATTATCAAGATAATACAGATTCCAAAAGGAGTTAGAAAATAACCAGGATGATTAGGTAGCGTGACCAGGTGCAGGGATGGGGAAATTATTCTGCATTTGGTGAGAACAGACAGGAAGTACAAAGAGTGATATTTGCTGTGGGGATTGCAATCCATTCACAGAACAAAGTCTGTGAAAAAGAATTCTCAAATGGAAAACCAACAATTTTCTCTGTAAACTTTTATCCAAATCAAAACAAAAATTTAGAAGAGGAAGAAAGATAAGGAGAGGAATCTTGTAGAAGGGCGCTCAAATTGCTCATATGAGAAACTATTGTGATATAAACTAAGAGGATAATAATGGAGACAGAGCTAGGAATAGAGTGAGGTAAAGTTGGTACTTGCTTCAAGCACAGAATTTAAATTGGCACCCCAAAAAATCCAGTAAGATAAATAACGTGTTAGATCTCACTAGATGCCTTTGAGTTGTGATGCTGGAAAAGAGCATTGAACATACCATGAACTGCCAAGAGAACAAACAGGTCTGTCCTGGAGAGGGTAAAACCAAGCTATGACTTGGAGGCCAGGATTTTGAAGCTCCATCTCATATATTTTGAGCATGTTACCAGAAAGGACCAGACATTGGAGAAGGACCTCATGCTTGGGAGGATGAAGGGAGAATGCAGGAGAGGAAGACCCCGGATGAGATGGATTGATACAATAACTGGGGAAATGGAAGGTAGGTGTGTCAGAGACAGTGAGATTAGCTCAGGATAGGGCAGGGTTCAGAGCTGTTTTGTATAGAGTTGATTTGATGGCACATAACAACAACAACCCTTAATTTCCATGACTCTGAGACCATAAGAACTCAGTAGTACTCAGTCCAATTAGTAATTGCTCTGAAAAGAATCAAAATAGGAGGTCTTGGTTAAAGTGGGAGAAAAATGTGAAACAAAACTCAAACCCACAATAATGCCATGGTTTACTGGTCTGACAGAGACTAGTGTACCCCTGAAATGTTGGCCCTTAGCCATCCTTTGAACCTGGAGCTGAACTCACCTCGGTGTCACTTAGATCTGTAAGATGAACAATAACATCAGGGAAGTACTCAGTCCTTATAACTATCAACAACAACACAGGATCATAAGGGCAGCATTTGTCCAATGATAAAGCTCAGAGGTAAGAAAAAAGAGAGGTTGGAGGGATAAATGTAATAAGAACTACAGAGAGATAGTGGAAAGAGTGTGGGTATAATATGAGATTGTGATATCTGTCATAAAACAAAATAGGTGTGAACAGTTTAGTGGAATATCAATCTGTGCCAACCATACACATTCTCTCAAATCCTAATAAATATATTTTTTAAAAAATGAAAGGGCTGTTGTTGTTAGGTACCATCGAGTTGAGTATGACTCATAGCAACTCTATGAACAATAAATCTGAACCCTGTCCTCTCCTGTGTGTCCTTCATTATTTCTGACATACTCAAGCCCTTTGCTTCAGTCACTGTGTCAGTCCACCTGGCTGAGGGTCTTCCTCTCCTTTACTGCCCCTCCACCTTTCCAAGCTTGCTGTCTCTCTTGAAGGAATAACCTCTCCTAGCAAGATGCACAAAGTATGTGAGCTGAACCTTCATCATTGTTGCCTCCAAGGATCACTCTGGCTGCTCCTTCTCCCAGAAGGAGTAGTACCACTATAAAAAAGGTAAGTTAGCCTTGTCATTTTAGCAATAAGATTAAGTTGCAAAATAATTTTAAATTTTATTTAATCTTTGACTGTTTTTTTTCTATGACTATTTTTATACATAAAGTTTTATTGGGACCAAGGGTAAAGCGAGGGTCACCAAGGAAGCCGGTTCACCCAAGTGCTAGGTTGGGTCTATATTTATAACTTTGATTTGTTGCTCAAGGCTAATTTTTTTAAAAATTGATTTTGATCCTTAGGGGAAAAAAATACAGCATTTAGCATTACTACTGAGTTTGCTATGTCTCCTTACATTTCATATCAGAAACAAATGCTTCCCTTGCCTCCTTAGTTCTGGTTCTAAGTGGAGGTGGTGATGAGGAAGACTTATGATAGGTTTTGGAGGTAGAGCTGCAAGGGCTTGTCAGTGATTAAATAGTTCAGATAGGTAGGTAGGTAAGGCAGAAGAAGAGATACAAAAAGAAATGTTATCATTTTTTCACTTGAGCAATTGGATAAATAAAGATCCTCTTACCAAGAAAAGTAAGACTGCAGTGTAACTGCATCTTACACTTATGCAAAAAGCTGATGCAAATATTTGACAAAGGAAAAACAAATTATCCCCCAACATCCAGTACAGCCATGAAAGCCACCATCTGTCTAGGGAAGAAACCTATCAGGAAAGGAAAATGTGAATACTTTGCACTAATAATACAGGGTGAAGGGGAAAGAGATAAGACTGCAACTGCCAGTTACAAAAAAATGCTTAAGACCCAGAGAAACAAGATTGTTCCAGTTGAGTTCTGGCTCTCAAAGGTTTCAGTCCATCAAAGATAGAAGATGTTGTTTTTCAAAAAAGCAAAGATCTCCAAACGGAATTTAGAATTCACTGCTGCCTCTTCTGTAATTTCCAGGGTTGTCCTTCCAAAGCAAAGCTTTGTGGATACCAGGAGCCAAGATCCAGTGGTTCTCTTCTTCACCAATAAAACAGCTGGAGCTCTTCAACCAGTCAGCTACTCTCAATACGGCTTAGGAGTGGCTTCCAGCCAGACTGCAAGGTACAATCATCAAACTCTATCTAGGGGGTAAAGGAAGAATTTCCTGGGATCAAAGTTAAGAAAGTTGTCTTACCCAAGATTCCAATCCAGTATAAAGAGAGAGGGCAGGGTTGAAAGCAGAGTTGGAGGGTCTACACAAAAAGCTAAAAAGTGAACTGAGCCAGAAATCGAAAAGTTTGAGAAGAGAAAGGGAAGAATCGTGTATGAAAGGATCCACAGCAATGACTCAAAAGACACGCTGTTGTGTGTTGCTTATTGTTCTGTGATCCAAGTACCACAGTAAACGAGGATATACAGATAAAGGCAGGGGTGGGAGAAAGTACATGAGGGACAAATGCAAGCAGTTTGACTTTTATAGGGAGTTTATGAGTTCTACAGTAAATACCTAAGATGAAAAACACACATGTCCTCAAACTGCACTTTAAAAACAGTCTGTAAATAGGTCATAAAATGCAAGACACATGATTTATGAATACTGATACTATTTTACAAGACAGTTTCTCCCACACCATTAAAACAGACTGTAATCTATATTGTTGTCTATGTTGTTGTTGTTATATGCCATCGAGTCACCTGCAAATCATAGTGCAACAGCCCTAAACCCTGCTCTATTTTGTGCCAACCTTATTGTCTCTAACACACATACCCTCATTATCCCAGTCACTTGAAAAGATGAAGTAAAATATTACAATGAAATGTGTGAAGAACTGGAGTCAGAGAACAAAAAAGGGAAGAACCCACTCAGCACTTCTCAAGCTGAACGAAATGAAAAACAAATTCAAGCCTCCAGTTGAAATACTGAAAGATGCTATACAAGACCTCAAATGATCCAGGAAGCATCAAAAGAAGATGGAAGGTATACACAGAGTCACTATAACAAGAAGAATTGGCTGATACTAAAATTCCAGGAAGTACCACCTGAACAAGAGGTAATGGTAATAAAGGAAGAGGTTCAAGCTGCATTGAAAACATTGGCAAAAAAATAAAGCTTCAGGAACTGATAGGATACCAGTTGACATGTTTCAATTAACAGATGCAACCCTGGATGACTCACCAGTGTATGCCAGCAAATTTGGGGGAAAGTTACTTGGCTGAAAGTGATCCACATGTGTTTTTGTTCCCATTCCCAAGAAAGATGATCCAACAGAATCAGGACATTATCAAAAAATAGCATATATTACTATTACTGAAGATCATCCAAAAAATGGCTAGGGCAGTACATGAACAGGGAACTTCCAGAAGTTGAAGCTGAATTTAGAAGAGGCTGTGCCACCAGAGATATTATTACTGATGTCAGATGAATCCTGGCTGAAAGCAGAGAATACCAGAAGAATGTGTATTTTATTGACTGTCAAAGGCATTTGACTCAGTGGATCATAACAATTTATGATTAATAGTGAAGAATGGGAATCAATAACACTAAATTGTGCTCATATGAAATCTATACTTAGAAGTATAAATACCTAGAATCTGCTCAAACAGAATTAGGGAACAATGCATGATTTAAAATCAGGAAGGGTGTATGCAAGGGATGTATCCTTTCTTTATACCTATTCAATCTGTATCCTAAGCAAATAATTCATGAAGCCCTTCATCTCCATTCAAGAAAAATATAGCATCGTGATCAGAGGAAGACTCATTAGCAACCTGCGCTATGCAGATGGTACAGACTTGCTTGCCAAGAGTGAAGAGGACTTGAAATGCTTGCTGTATAAGATCAAGGACTGCAGCCTTCAATATTGATTATATCTATACACCAAAATAAAAAAAAAAAAGTCCTCACCAATGGGCCAATAGGCAACATCACGGTAGATGGAGAAAGGATTTAAATTGTCAATTATTTTGTCATGCTTGAATCCATAATCAACACCCTTGATACCAGCAGACAGGAGATCAGGAGACGTATTGCACTGCCAAGTCAGCTGTCACGGATCTCTCCAAAATACTGAAGAATAATGATGTCAGTGTGAAGATTAAAGTGCACCTGAAGTAGGGTTTTCAATCTCTTGTTACACATCTGAAATCTGGACAATAGACAATCTGGGCAATAGAAGAATTGATGCCTTGGAGTTGTGGTGCAGGAGAAGAGTACTGAATATTCCAGGGACTGCCGAAAGAACAAACAGATACATCTTGGAGAAGGTGCAGCCAGAGTGCTCCTTAAAGGCAAAGATGGCCAAGTTTCATCTGTCATACTTTGGGCATATTGCTATTCCTTGGACGAGGACATCATGCTTGGAAAGGTGAAGGGTCAGCAAAAAAGAGGAAGACCCTTCAGCTAAATGGATAGACACAGTGGCTGCAGCAATGGGGTCAAGTGGGTCAGAGTTGATGAGGATAGGACAGGGTTCAGGTCTGTTGTTCACAGGGTCACTATGAGTTATATTCAACTCAACAGCACCTAGCAATAACATTGTTACTGTCACTGTGTCAGTCCATCGTGTTAAAGGTCTTCTCCTTCTCCGACCCTCCACCTTTCCTGACACTATGCCGTTCTCTAAGGATTAGTCCCTCCTGACTAACATGCCCAAAGAATATAAGGTCGACGCTTCAGCATCCATGCCTGTAAGGAGCACCCTAATTGCACTTCCTCCAAGAAAAACTTGTCTGGTCCTTTGATAGTTCATGGAATATTCAGTACCCTTCTCCAACACTATAATTCAAATACACTGATGCTTCCTCTGTCTCCCTTATTCATTGTAACAGTCATTTACATTATAATGTAAAATCTAGGATTACAGTGTTTCCCAATTCCAATAGTTCTGTACTCCCCAATTCCACCTCTCTTTCAGTGTTAACACCTTAACCACACACATCAGCATTATTGGAGATGCAAGAGAGGTCCAGATACTCCCCAGAGGGCTAGAACTTGCTCAGAGGCCTAACTCAAACATATTAAGATATAAGATACAAGCAAGAAAGTTATATATAAATGTAGGGCCATGGAAAACATCTTGACTTAAAGAGATCAGTTGAAGTGCAGGACTTGAAAGCAGACTTGAAATTTTTTTTAATTATAAACTCTAGATTCACAGCCGATTTAAGTGTGATACTTAGACACCCATCATGCTCTGGTCTCTGGGACAAAAAGAGCACCACACACACATGCGCGCGCGCGTGCGCGCATCACAGCACCCACAATGGGTGCCATGTAAATTGTATGAAGGAGAAGAAATGAGAAATGAAGAAGAAACTAGATGGCCTTGAATAAGAGAAAAAAGTTTGGCTTTTATCTTGGCAGTAGTGAAGAGGCATGGAAAGTTTCTTTTTTCAAACACAAGAAAAATGTCATCATCAGAAGAATTTTCTAGAACATGAGATGATAAGACCAGAAAGGATGGGCAATCTCTTCCTATGTAACTTACTGCCTCTGAAAACCCATTGTAGGATCAGCTATGAGTTGATTCTAACTCAACTGCACATAACAACAACAACATATGTTTGACATGGAAAGATCTTTGTTTATGAAAACAAGTAGTGCAGTATAGTATGCATTGTATGTTACCTATCAATTCTTTAGGAGAAATATTTAATATTGGTGTTTAGTGTGTAAAGCAGTACCATATATATGAACTTTATTGTTATTGTTTTTAGTTATCATTGAGTAGATTCCAACCCATGGTGACCTCATGTACAGCGTAGAAGTGTTCCATGGAATTTACCTTCCAGAAGTACTTTATTAGAACTGTCTTCCAAGATGTCTCTAGAGGAATTTGAACCACCAGTCTTTTAGCTAATAATCAAACATTTACTAGTTTAGAATTTATTTTTGTTATTGCTAGCTATTAGCACAAGAAAATTCAGATGTTTCTCATCTTCTTTATTAGACAGTGGATGAATCTCCAGTCAACAGATGTCATGTGGAGTTTGGGTGATCCCTTTGGTGGAACCTTATCACTGAGCAATGTCTTGGGAGCTTGGCTTCAAGGAGCCTGTGTGTTTCTGCATCACATGCCAATCTTCTGCCCTGAGACTGTTCTGAATGTAAGACCAAGTCCCTGTGTACAGTGGAGCAAAGATCAGAAAGGAAGTATTAGTGAGTGACACATGTCCAAATGTGGTGACTCAAGAACTAAATTTGGAATGGGATCTTTACTTGACAGTGTTCTCCCTACTTCTGAGAGCCATGTCCTCACAATTTTATGGATCTTTCTGAACTAAATTGACTGGCTACTTCATGTGTATCACTGGAATGGAGATGTTTAAAAGGCAATAATTACCATGATATTAAGAGTATGTCATATGCTACCATTTACTGACCCAGTAAGGACTGGCAGGCACTTCATGGTCATTATTTCATTTCCTCTACCCATAAAACTCTTACTTGTATAAGCCTTTTTGAATTAAGGTAACTCAAAAGTAAATCAAGATAACTCAAAAGGGAAAGCTAAGGCCAAGAAAGTTTCTGTAACCAGCCTGAGGAATCTGTTGAACTCCAGAGCATGGTCTCTACCAGAGCACAGACTCCACTTTGCTGGGCAATCCAGAATTTAACTGACAACATATAGGCTTACTGTTTACAAATTTGAATGTTTGGAAGCAGGCATGGCATCCACTTCCTAAACAGCATGCCTCTGGAAACTCTATAGACTTTGAGAAACGACGATAGTTGTAGAAAGGCGTCAGGTCTTTTTGTTCAGAGGGTCATTATGAGTCATGCTTGACTTGACGGCAATCAACAACAATGTGACAGAGCAGAATTGTCCCATAGGGTTTCCAACAAACTTTTGGGATCCAAGCATAAATATTTAATCGAGTATATATTCAATTATGCAGTCATTAACACGACAGTTTCTAAACCCTCTCAAATTACCAGGTAAGTCAAGCTTCATTTTCTTCCAAGATTCAAGTCTTGAGGCAAGAAATCTTTGAGTCCTTTTTGGGGTTTTTTTGACAATATATAATTATGAGGTTTATTAGGGAAATGAGAGATTACAACTCAGATTGGGAACCCTAACATACAACTTGTCAATGAGGCCAGCTTCTTCTCAGGTGGCTTTCAAGCAGGACTCTCTCTGGTCTTACAGTTCTAAACTCTGCCCTATGTAATTGACATGAAGTTCTTTCACTTGCCAGATATGCGTGTCTCACCCTCCACACACTTGGCCAATGAGCCTAAGTCAAGGCATTAGGCTCTGGCCCTGATCTAGTTCAACTTTATATTCCATCAATCCTCTTAATGATTCTAAAAAAAATCACTTAGTAGAGTGTTGCAGTTAGATAGCCTTGCCCTTTTACCCTGGACCCTTTCCCCCCAAGTTTTTCTATGTTTCCCATCTGCACTCACTGTTTTGGTTTTTCCTTTCTTGGTAGCCCAGGCTTTGTCCAGATTTCCCATCACCACTCTCTCTGGAAATTCAAGAATGTATCAAGAACTCCTTCAGCATCAGCATTTCACTAGGTAAGCGAAGATATCACCAGAGAAAGTGCATTTCCACCCATAGGACAAGAAATAAGACTGTCGTTGTGTGACATCGAGTTGATTCCATCTTGCGGGAATTCTGTATGATACAGTAGAGCTGCCGCATAGTGTTTCCAAGTCTATAATCTTTGTGGTAGAAGATCACCAGGTCTTTTCACCAACAGAGCATGATGAGTTCAAACTACTAACATTTTCACTAACAACTTTCATCACAAGGATTATACAATTTGTTGACAAGATCCCCATCCCACTCTTCATTGGCACTTATATCTTCTTACCACTTGTGAAACTATTCCACTAGATTGTGGAATGTTTTTTAAATCTTTGCCATTTTTGAAGCTTGTATCTTCTGAATCCTCTGTTGTCAGATTGATTCTGATTTACAGTGACCCTCTACTAACTTCCAAGACTCTAAATCTTTATGGGAGAAGACAACCCATCTTTCTCCGCCTAAATGACTAGTGGGTTCAAACTACTGACCTCTTGATTAAAAGGCAAATATGTTAAGCATTATCTGTCTTGAAAGAAATACAGTCAGAGTTCCTTTTAGAAGCAAAGATGATTAGACTTTGTCTTCATACTTTTGCCACATTATAAAGAGGGGCCAGTGCCTGGAGAAGGCTTCAAGTTTGGAAAAGTAGAGGGCCGGCACAATAGAGGAAGACCCTCCATGAGATAGACTGACACAGTGATTGCACCAACAGGCTTGGGCACAGTGGAGAGCACAGAGATTGTGTAAGATTGGGCAGGGGCTTAATTCTATTTTACTTAGTGTCACTTTGAGTCAGAGTGGACTTGAGGACACCTTCAGTAACTCATCTTCTGACTCCATAAGATTCCAGAATACAAAATTCAATTGTAATCAGAAAGTCGGGTTTGTTTAAGCAATTTATAATTTATGTCTCTTTGTAAAAAGAAAAGAAAACATCACTAAGAACATTATCTGTAACTAAATTTTAAAAAAGGAAGGTACAATAGAACATGGGTTAGATCTGTTGTTCATAGAATTGTTCTGAGTCATAGAGAGACCTCTGTTGACCTAATGGATAGAAAGTTATGCTACCAAGACAAAGGTGGGTGATTTTAATCTGTGGTCCTCAGGCCTGGTTTTAATTGGTTTTGAACTTTCTTCTAAGTGGTATAGCACTGGTCTGTCAATTTGCTGTACAGCGGTAACTCATGGTTACTGTGATGCTATAACACTGATGTATCAAATATGGTAATGGTTACCCATGGTGGACAGTGTTTGTTTGAGCTCCCAAATTTAAAAAAGGAATGGAGGCAGGAGTGGCACCCACTTATGAAATAGCTTGCTTCCAGAAAATCTATGAACATGGAGAAACAATGGAAGTTATACAAGTGTTCAGGTCTTTAATTCATAGGGTCGCTATGAGTCATCTACTACTTGATGGTACTTAACAACAACAACAGCAACTACAGGTAAATGTTAAAGGCTAAGACAACACTTCTATTGACTATAACCCCTTCTAAACCTGTTTATTCTGTTTAGGTCACCTTTAAGGAATTGTGCTGATAACTCAAAGACTGAGCCTATCTGACAGTTTAAATCCACCGTTGACCTCTATGGAGAAAGATGGGCAATTTCCTCCTATGCAATTTACAGCTTTGGAAACCCAATAGAGGGTCAGCTAGGAGTTAATTTCAACTCAATGATAATTGGTTAACAATTTTTAAAATAAATTTCTATTTTTTCTATTTTTTTGTATGTTGTTCTTGCATGCATCTAGTCAGAACTGACCCATATCTGACCCCTGCAGTGGGTTTTCAGAGATAGTAAATCGTTCAGGAGGAGATTGCTCAGCCTTCTTTCAGGGAGCAGCTGATGCCTTTGGGATTGCAGCACAGTTTCTTACCACTAGGCTTTCAGAGCTCACTATTTTTATATATCTTGTATGTACCATCAAGTTGAAACTGAAGCTGGCTCATAGATGACCCTCCAGCAGGTTTTCAGAGACAACTAATCACATGAGAAGTCACTGTCTATCCTTCTGTGGAACAGCTGGTGAATTTGAACTACATGCCTTTGGGATTCTAATATTGTAGAGAGATTCTATACATGATATCTTTTTGCTGTTATAATAGAAAGAGCGGATTTTAACAAAAATTTTAACAAGTAAAATTATATTCTATCATAGCTGCGGAGGCTAGAAAGCTGGATTTGAGTTGCCTGTGTTAGAGGAAGACTTTTTCCTCCTTCTGTTGAATCTGGAGGAAAGTCCTTATCTCTTTTTTATTTCCTACAAGATATCCATGTATCTTGGCATCAGCCTTCTTCTGAGTCTAGGAGATACAAAGACTGTGCACTACTCCCAGCTTCTTTGTGACCATCTGGTCCCACCTTCTCTGCTTGTTTCTTTCTCTTTTATTTCTTGTAAGAGAAATGGTGATGATGGTCATACTGCAAGGGAACTCCCCTTACATCAATCAAGACTGTTACTAGAGTAGGGGGATTGTATCTCACCCTAACCCTCTTATAGCTGATTGGCTGAACACCTCAGATCACAACATGAGGGATAATTACATCATTACATAACTGCCAAATCACAAATAATCATTATCCTGAGTGCATGCCCTTGACTACAGGATACTGAGAATTTGAATTGCTTATTATCAGCAAAAATTAATGAGAAATCACATGATCTAAGGCATTGGATAAAGCTTTGGAATTTTAGAAATGATCGTTTAAGTATCACTTATAGTGATGTGGCAAGGGCATACACTCTATAAAAGGAAGCATTTATATGGCAAACTATAGAGCTCTGGTAGCCTAGGGGTAAGGAGTTGTCCTGCTAATCAAAGTCAGACAGTTCAAGTCCACTAGGGTATAGCCTCTGAAACCCCACTGGAGAGTCACTTATGAGTCAGTTATGACTCAACAGCACACAACAACAACACGAAGAAAACACCAGATCAGCTCATCTCATTGGCATTTTACCTAGTGACTAAAAATATAGTTCTATCCTAATAAAATCTATCTTCATCCATTGACATTACATCATCATATAAAATATTCAGATTATTTTTACACATTTAATAGTAAAACTTTAAAAATACAGTCAATACTTAATTGTGCCTTAAAATGAATAATAATATAAAATTAATGATCTAACAATGGCTTTGGAAGAAATTCACAACTAGATCTCCAATTTTTATCTTTCTTAGTCTCCAGAAATGATTGGGTAAAGGAAAGAAGTAGATATTACATAATCACTAATTGACACTCCCATGTTCAAATTACAGGTGATCATTCTGCTTCTATTTGAGGTGACAATGAGGGTTTTTCTACTCCTTTTTTTTTTACAATGAGTTTTGCTTTGACCTTCTTCAATACCTGACCTTTCCACCATCACCATCATTAAATACATGTGAAATGATTTACAAGTTTACAAAAGGTGTTTATTAGAATTCTATCTACAACTGGGCATGGTAGAGATTTTGCATAATATCTGGAGCCGAACACACACACAAAAAAATAAATTTAAAAAAACCCCCAAAACAATACTCTCTTTCCATCCCCAGATTTCAGGAAACTCACTTTTGGCACAGCCTTCACATATGGGCATATTTGAAATCCACAAGTTCTGCGGAAAACATAAAAAATTTTTAGCAGAAGGCTGGCTTCTTTCCATCAATCCACACTATTATTTGGTTAATTCATCTTAATACTAATATTTATTTATAGAAAAATAAATTCATGTCTCCATGTTGTTGTTGTTCAGTGTCATTGAGTCAAGTGTGACTCGTAGCGACCTGATGAAAAAAAGATCTGAACCCTGTTCTATAACTATCATTTCTCTAGTGTCCCCAGGGTTTCCAAAGGCCTGTTATTTAAAAATTTGATGCCAATCCTGCTTCCAAGTCTGACTTAATCTTGGAGCTCTGCCAAACCCTATCCACCATGGATAACCATTATGGCATTTGAAACACCAAAGGCACAGCATTCAGTATCACAGCAACCCAAAGTTACTTCAGTACAGCAAAGTGACAGACTAGTGCTCTACCTCTTAGAATGTTCTCCTCCTGTCTCCACGTAGATTGGTCCAATTCAGATGCCAGAGTAGATTATCTAATAGAATAGTAACAAGAGCATCAACTACCATGTACTCCTGGTTTCACTGTGTGTACCTGAATGGTCAGCAGTTTGAATCCACCAGTCTTTTTAAAGGAAAAAGAAGGAAAATCTCCCATAAAGATTTAGAGCCTCAGAAATCCTCTGGAGGATCACCATGAGTTGGACTCAGTGACCATTAGGTCTTGGTTTTACATGTTTGATAAGAGCCTTGTTGGTCCAGTGGATCAAGCATAGGATTGGTGGTTTAAATACATCAGTCATCCCATGGGCAGAAAAAAAGGTGACAATCTGCTTCCATAAAGACGTACAGCCATGGAAACTGTGTGAAGCTATATTCTGTCACACCGATGAATGAACTTTACATCAGTGGGTTTGTTTGGAGGGTTTTGGCTGTATCTTTGGCAATATCTGCATCACCTTTACCACAACTATTACTTAATCCAGATTTCCTTAAAATGGTTATTTATAGAAATATTCACCATGCCTAAGAATAACTTTTTACGCCTCTCCAGTTACAGATTCAAGAATCTGAAGCATTGTGTGGCTGCAGGAGGATCCATCAGCCCTGAGACGATCAAAGACTGGAAAGACATGACTAAGTTGGACATCTTTGAAGGCTATGGGAAGACTGAAACTGTAGGTTGATGCTGAGTCACAACTTAACCAGATAGCTGACAATATTTATCCACTACATAAGGACTCTGTTAAACCACTAGACATCACTAGAAATATGGACAGCTGGATTCTAAGCACAGGAAGAATTAGATTGAAACTAGATGAGAGACCTTTCATTCCATGACAAGACAAAGTGTTACGAGAACAGTCAAATATAGCTAAAAAAGAGAGCTAGTTCTTATGCAATGACTCTTATTTTTTTTTTCTGTAAAGTAGGAGACAATGCTATATGATGAGAATAGGGAAAGTGGTAGGGCAAAAGTAAGAGTTGTTGTTGTTGTTGTTATGTGCTGTCAAGTTGTTTGCAACCCTATGTACAATAATCCTATAACCTGCTCTATCCTGTGCCAACTTTACTGTCTCTGACACACCTACTCTCATTACCCCAGTCACTGAATCAATCCATCTCATTGATGGTCTTCCTCTCTTTCTCTGTCTCTCCACCATTCCAAGGATGATGTCCCTTTCCAAAGACTGGTCCCTCCTTGCAACATGCTCAAAGTAGTATGTCAGAAGAAGCCTCAGAATCTTTGCCTCCAAGGAGTAGCCTTGTTTCACCCTCTCTAGAATGTTTAAAATCTACCATGACAGACACAAGGGGGGAAAAAACACACACACAGATTATGGACACACAAGAGAAATATAGGGATTCAGGAAACATTTTATGCTATAGATAATAATTTTGAATGTCACTCATCTGCATAAGTTCATGATTATTCTTGAATAGTACTCAAAAAGGTAGATGTAGACATGGTGAGCGTGGACAGTTTGCTTGACTCAGAATTAGGGTCTGTCAAGCAAAAGAGCAAATGGACAAGGAATCTAATATTAGCAAGAAAATAGTTGACGTGAAAGACTAAGCTGGTTAGGAAAAGACATGAACTCAAGAAAAATGGAGAAAGACTAAGTGCTGGTGATGTCAATAGTGCCCAAAAATAAGTGTAGAGGAAGTAACTAAATAAGAGAGCTGGAAAGACTACAGGTAACAGTGAAAAAAGTGGATACATGGACTTATTATTTCAGAGGCGGGCATTTATATAGGTGATGCCGAAGTCCAGGGCATGATAATGTGAATTAAGTGTTATGAAGTTTCTGGATGTGAGAGTCGAGGAGTAAAGAAGCCAGATATTAATACTGGTCGTCCAGATAGATGTAACGGTCACTCAGGTGGGGCAAGAGTGAAAGCAGATCATTAATTATGTTAAAAGGCTTTCAAAACAAGGAAGACTCGTTGGTAAATTACAGCAACAAAGTGTTCTAGAGAAAGGGAAAGGTAAATAGTAAATTTCAAAAAGACAGAGGAATGTCTACTAGAATCAGAGGGATGATTATCTAAAAATGGTACCGGGTTCTTGGGTGATGCCAAGCCCAAGCAATATGGAAAAATGAACATCCTCCACTAGAAAGGTCAGAGCTCCATGAGAGTCAGGGCTCTGAAACGGTTATGATGCAAGTAAATTTTGGTAAAGAAGATATAGATGATGTGTAAGTGAAGACCACTCAACTGATGTTCTATCAGTTGTATGATGGGGGGAAAAATTGAGGGGAAATAAGGTCTAGGAAGTACTGGTGGCCTAGTGGTAAGAAACTGTGCTTCAGTCCCAAAGGCATGTGGTTCGAATCCACTAACGGCTCCATGGGAAAAGAATTGGTAACTCCCTTCCATGCAATTACCTGCCTCTGCAAACTTTCAGTAGGGTCAGCTGTGGATCGTTTTCACATTGATGGTACACAAAAATAACAGCAAAGGTCAAGGAGCAAAACATCATATGCACTTAGAACATGAGCAACCAAGCAAGGAAGGGGGAAAGGAACAAAATCCAAACAGGGAGACAGTTCTGTTCTAGAAATACTCTAGGATAACAGGAATTTTATGGTGGTGCCTTTGACTCTGGTGGGTGATCTGCCGTGTGTTGTGCTACAAACCAAAGGCTACATGTCTCCAGCAGTTTGAATCCACCAGCTATTCCTTGGCAGAAAGCTGGATGTCTCCTCCTGTAAAGATTTATGGCCCCCAAAATCTGGTGCAGGACCACAATGGGTCAGAATTAACTCAATGTCAATGAGTGTGTTTTGAGTGTTTGTATGGCTATCAGAGATTCATATCAGTTGTTCATAGGGTCACTATGAGTTGTACTCAACTTGATGGCACCTGAGAACAGCCAGATCCCTACAAGAATTAGTCTCAGTGTTGTTCTGATAGGTAGGTATGTAAGATCACATGGAAAGGACAAAAGGGTTCTCATGTTTGTTGTTGTTGTTGTTGTTGTTGTTAGGTGTTGTTCAGTCGAGGATGACTTGTAGTAACTCTGTGAACAATAGATCTAAACCCTGTCCTATCCTTCACCATCCTTCTCATCTCTGACACACTAGAGCCCATCTCTGCAGTCACTGTGTCAAACCATCTGGTAGAGGGACTCTCTCTCTTTCACTAACTCTCCACCTTTCCAAGCGCAGTATCTCTTTCCAGGCACTAGTCCCTCCTAACAATATGCCCCAAGTATGTGACACAAAGCTTTGCCATTCTTCCTTTTAGTAAGCACTCTGGCTGCATTTTCTTCTAGTGGTCCACAGAATATCAGGCAATAAAGGACACAAAGTGGTTTGCAGAGAAATAAGCTAAAGCTAATCTTTTACCAAGCTGTCCCTATATCCATCTTTGAAAACCTTTCAAGGGGAGTCAGAGTCATCTACCTATGGTCTAGGAACTCCATGTCAAAATTGTCAGCTACATACAATTTGGCATTGTAAAAGTATCAGAAATCCTGTTTGCATACAGAGCATAGGTGCTAGAGACACAACTGTGAACAAGTCAGAAACAATCCTTGCCCTCTCAGAGAATTCACAATCATGTAAACAAGTAATTTTAATATACTGAGGAAGAGTCATGAAAGGGAAATAGGTTCTTCTGTGGGTGCATAAAAGGGACATTTAACCCAGCCTTAACAATTGTCAACTCAGGTGTAGCCAATCGTGGTCCATCTCTAGAAGTCATATTCTTTTCATCCAAAAATAATTTCAAAACATATTTCTAAAAGATAAAGACGTTTGGGAAAACAAATTAACTCATTTTGTTATGAAGCTGAAAATGAGTGATAATTCTCTTTTATCAAATATCCATTATTTCTATTTCACCGATCCTGCACATCACATGTTTTCTCTTTTTTTCTGTACAATCAACTATTTAGTCATTGCAAACACTTTTTAAAATTTTTTTATTATTGATTTCAATGAAAATTTAGAGACTTTGGATATCCATTCATTCATTGTTGCACTTTTTCTCCCTGCAACACCCCTCCCAACCCCAGTACACTCTTCTCTTTGAAAAAGTAAAAGAAAAATTCTTTCATTGTTTTACAATTCCTTCCCCAAGGTCCACTCCACTATGCAGCCTTTGTTCTGGACTCCTGTCATGACAAAAATACCTAATCACATATTCCTTTTTAAAAGTTTTCTCCTCATCCTTTCAATGTTGTTGTTTGTTGTTGTTATGTGCCATCAAATCGCTTGCAACTCATAGGAACCCTAGGTATAACAGCTCTAAACTCTGCTCTGTCCTGTGCCAATCTCATTGTCTCTGACACACTCATCCTGATTGCCCCAGTCACTGAATCAACCCACCTCCCAGAGGACCTTCCCCTCCTGCACCTGCCCTCCATCCTCCCAAGCATGATGTCCTTCTCCAAGGCCCGGTCTCTCCTTACAACATGACCAAAATATGTCAGACAAAGTCTCAGAATTCTTGCCTCCAAGGAGCAGCCCGGTTTAACCCTCTCCAAGATAAATCTTTGATTTCTTAGCAGTCCATGGTACCCTCAACACTCTTCTCCAACACCAAAGCTCAAAAGCATCAATTCTCCTTCTATCCACCCCAGTCATTGTCCAGCTATCTGACGCATAACAAGTGATTGCAAAGACCATGACCTGTACCAGATGCACCTTAGTCTCCAGAGACACACCGTTGCTTTTTCAGTACTTTAGAGAGGTCCCTAACAGCAGACTTTCCCATCGCAATACGTCTTTTAATTTCCTGACTGCTGGTACCAAGAGTGTTGATTGTGGAGCCAAGCAGACTAAAGCTGTGAACAATCTTAATCTCTTCACCATCCATCCTGATGTTGCCAATTGGTCCAGTGGTGAGAATCTTTGTCTTCTTGACATTGAGCCTCAGTCCATATTGAAGGCTGCAGTCCCTGACCCTCAGCAGCAAGCGCTTCAGGTCCTCCTCAGTTTTAGCAAGCAGGGTTGTGTCGTCTGCATAACACAGATTGTTGATAGATCTTCCACCAATCCTGTTTTGATGTAGTATACATTATATACCCCATCTTTCTCAGTCTCCCCTCAACCCCGATGTCAGTCCTGTTTTACAACAGTGGCACCATGCAGTATGTGTCCTTTTGTGACTGAGATATTTCACTCAGCATAATGTCCTCCAAGGTCACCCATTTTGAATAATATTGCATGAGTTCCTTGTTTTTCAATGCATAGTATTCCACTGTGTAAATATATCATAGCTTCTCTATCCATTCCTTTGTTGATGGGAATCTGTGTTTTCTTAGACATCTCATTGTGTAATCTCATTTTCATTAGCTGAAGTATGTTATATAGTTTTTAATCTATGGATTCTCCTATCACTTTTTTTTTCCTTCCAATTTGTTTCTTAAAGAAACCAGTCATTGAGTCCATCAAGTTTTTCACAGCTTAGGATTTGGTAGTTGTTTCCCTGTGGTGTCATTTAACATGCTCTTCTGTCCTTAGTATTTTCTGTAAACTAATAGGTAGATGTAGAAGTGTATTTGGATTTTTGCTTGATTTGTTGTTGTTGTTGTTCTTGCTATTGTTGTTGTTGTTTAGGCAAAAGACAGGGTAGGGCATGACTACTTTACAAATACGTTGTACTTCTATAATGAAGCACAAAATACTGAGTTTTCTTTCTTATGATGACAGCAACCATTGATGGTCAGTCATTTGTTGTTGTTTTTAGGTACTGTCAAGTTGTTGCTGTTGTTGTTGTTGTTATGTGCCGTCAAGTCGTTTGCGACTCATAGCGATCCTATGTACAACAGCTCTAAACCCTACTCTATCCTGTGCCAATCGCATGGCCTCTGAGACACCCATCCCAATTACCCCAGTCACTGAATCAATCCATCTCATAGAGGGTCTTCCCCTCCTGCGCTGTCCCTCCACCTTACCAAGAATTATGTCTCTCTCCAAGGACCTGTCTCTCCTTACAACATGTACAAAGTATGTCAGATGAAGCCCCAGAATCCTTGCCTCCAAGGAGTAGCCTGGTTTAACCCTCTCCAGGATTAATCTGTTTTCTAGGCAGTCCAGGGTACATTCAATACTTTTCTCCAGCATCACAGCTCAAAGGCATCAATTCTCCTTCTGTCTTCACTAGTCATTGTCCAACTCTCTGATGCATGACAAGTGATTGCAAGGACCATGGCCTGTATCAGGTGCACCTTAGTCTCCAGAGACACACCGTTGCTCTTGAGTACTTTAGAGAGGTCCCTAACAGCAGACTTTCCCATCATGATACGTTTTTTTTATTTCCTGGCTGTTGGTTGCAAGAGTGTTGACCATGGAGCCAAGCAAACTGAAGCTGTGAACAATCTCAATCTCTTCACCATCCATCCTGATGCTACCAATTGGTCCAGTGGTGAGAATCTTTGTCTTCTTGACATTGAGCCTCAGTCCATACTGAAGGCTGCAGTCCTTGACCCTCTGCAGCAAGTGCATGAAGTCCTCCTCAGTTTCGGCAAGCAGGGTTGTGTCATCCGCGTAACGAAGTATGATTCATAAAAACTCTATGAACAACCGATCTGAACCCTGTCCTATTCTATGCCATCCTCACAATCTCTGACACACTAATGTCCATTGCTGTAGTCACTGTGTCAACCTACCTGGTTGAGGATCTTCCTTCTCCTTTGCTGTCCTCCAGCCTTCCCCAGAAAGAGGCCCCTCTCCAAGAAATAATTTCTCGTAGACACATGCCTGAAGTATGTGAGATAAAGCTTCAATCATCTTTGCCTCTAAGGAGCACTCTGGCTGCACCTTCTCCAAGATGTGTTGAGTCACTAGATCTATAAAGCCATAATGTTCTTAATGACAAAAGTTTAATCTGCATTTCTTTACATAGGGGCTGCTCTGTGCTACTTCCAAAAGAATAAAATTGAAACCAGGTTCTCTCGGGAAACCGTTGCCGCCATATATCATTCAGGTAAGATATCATTGTGATAATTATGATATAATGGTTAATTGAGCTCTTACTAGGAGCCAGACACTATCCTTAGCACTTAATATTACTTAATTAACTCACAGTAACAGCTCTAGCAGGAAAATGTTTTTTGACAGAATTCTCACCTCTCTAGGGAGGCTCCTCTAGAATGATCTCAGCTCCTCAAAAGATAAGGTCTTTGTATCACAAAACCTAGCTCGGTGATTCATGGAGTGGACAAGTTTTTTTTATAGACAACTATTTTACAAATGACTTTTGGTAACATTTAAAATTAAATATTTAGAAGAAGCATAGTACTGTTATTTGACCAAGTAGGGACATTTAGCTTCAGTTTACTTGGCTCCACAATCAACACTCTTGGTACCAGCTACCAAGAAATCAAAAGACAAATTGCACTGGGAAAGTCTGCTGTCTGGGAACTCCCTAGAGAACTAATGAGCAATGATGTCAGTCTGGATATTAAGGTGCACCTGATCCAGGCCATTGTCTTCACAATTACAGCATCAGAAAGCTGGACAATGACTAAAGATTACAGAAGAATTGATGCCTTTCAGTTGTGGTGCTGGAGAAAAGACTGAATATATCATGGACTGACAGAAGAACAAATTCTTCCTGGAGAGAGTGAAACAAGGCTGTTCCTTGGAGGCAAAAATTCTGAAGCTCTGTCTCACATTCTTTGGACATGTTGCAAGGAGGGACCTGTCCTCGGAGAGGGACATCATACTTGGAAGCGTGGAAGGACAGCACAAGAGAGGAAGACCCTGGATGAGATGAATTGACTCAGTGACTAGTAATGGGTGTAGGTGTGTCAGAGACAATGAGGTTGGCACAGGATTGACCAGGATACAGCTATACAGCTCTGTTGTACATAGGGTCACTATGAGATGCAAATGACTCGACAGCACACAACAACATACACACACACACACACACACACACACACACACATATACAGAGAGTGATTGAAAGTAGAGATTACTAGAATAATGTCTATCTAAGTTTCAGTGACTACACAAAGACATTTGACTATGTGGATCACAACAAGTTGTATCTAACCTTGAGAAGAATGGGAACCTCAGAACACCTGAATGTGCTCATTCAAAACCTATACTGTCCTCTTTTTAAAAGTACTCAGTAGGCCTTTTGCCAGTGACTGAGCCATCAAGAAAGGATAGAATAGAAACATGACTTTTGGGTTAAGCAGCAACATCTTGTGTTGTTTTGCCTCAGTTGGTGATGTGACCAGGTATTCTATCTTTGGAATTAAATGGAGTGTGAAAGCAGCAAGGCTTAGGTTTGGGGGAAATGCTGCTAGTAGATAAAATACTCTTAATATGCTTTGGAGGAAGAAAAAGAAAAAACCTATACCTGGACCAGGAGGCAGTCATCAGAACAAGCAAGGAATCACTGAATGGTTCAAAAGCAGGAAAGAAGTGCTTCTCCATACCTTCTCAATCTATACTCAGAATAGATCATTCAGGAGGCTGGTCTTTATGAGGAAGAATATGGTAACAGAATTGGAGGAAGACAATTTGTATTATGCAGATGACATAACATTGCTCACTGAAACTGAGGAGGACCCTAAAGCATCTGCTACAGAAGCTCAAGGACTTTAATAATCTTCCATACAGACAGAAGCTCAACATTAAGAAGACAAAGATTCTCTACCCCTTGGCCAATTAGCCATCATAGATGGAGAAGTGATTGAGATTCTCAACAATTTCAGCTTGCTCAGGTCCATGTCAACTCTCCCAGAACCAGCAGCCAGGAAATCAAAAGATTAATTACATTAGGAAAATCTGCTGTCAGTGATCTGTCCAAAGTGATAAAGAGCAATGATGTTAGGCTAGAGACTAAGGTGCACCTGATCCAGGCCATGGTCTTCGCATTTACTTGCTATGCATCAGAGAGCTGGACAATGAATAAGGATGACAGACGTAGAACTGATGTCTTTGAATTGTGGTGGTGGGGAAGAGTATTGAGCATACCATGGTCTGCCAAGATAGCAAACGGATCTTTCCTGTAGAGAGTGAAATCAATTTGCTCTCTGGAGGCTAGGATTTTGAAGCAATATCTGACATACTTTGGGCACAGCACAAGGAGGATCAGTCTTTGGAGAGGGATATCATGCTTGGAAGGGTGGAGGGACATTACAGGAGAGGAAGACCCTGGATGAGATGGATTGACACAATGACTGAGGTAGTAGGGGCAAGTGTGCCAGAGACAGTGAGATTGGCTCAGGATAGGACAGAGCTATTGTGCATATGATTGCTATGAGTCACAGGCAACTCAGTAACACACATATATATGGTTAAAAGTTAGACTGTGGAGACAGACTTCTTGGATTTGAAAATGAACATTACTTTTTAGCTGTGTATGCCATTAACCAAGTGATTGCAAAGATCATGGCCTGTATCAGACACACTAGGACAATGACTAGGGAGGATAGAAGGAGAATTGATGCCTTTGAGCTTTGGTGTTGGAAAAGAGTATTGAGCGTACCATGGGCTGCTAAGAAAACAAACAGATTCATCCTGGAGAGGGTTAAACCAGGCAGCTCCTTGGAGGCAAGGATTCTGAGGCTTCATCTGACATACTTTGGTCATGTTGTAAGGGGAGACCAGGCCTTGGAGAAGGACATCATGCTTGGGAGGGTGGAGGGACAGCGCAGGAGGGGAAGGCCCTCTAGGAGGTGGATTGATTCAGTGACTGGGTTAATCAGTGACTGGGTGTGTCGGAGACAGTGCGATTGGCACAGGACAGAGCAGAGTTTAGGGCTGTTGTACATAGGGTCGCTATGAGTCACAAGTGACTCGATGGCACATAACAACAACAACAACATGCCGCTAACATATTTTTAAGTGTGTTTTTCATATTCTTTTTCTTATACATAAGATGAATAATTAAATATTTGTGCTTAAAACATTTTCCCTTGAAGTTCTGGTTTTCTCATCAATTTCTATTTACCAAACATTGGAGACGTTTATTATCCATTATTTCTTTCTTTGGTCCGTTTTTTAACCATTTTTTATTGACCTACAACCTTGTTTAGTCCTCACAACAAAGTGAGGATATAGATCATTTTAAAATTCCCATCTTGTAGGTAAAGAAATTGTGGTCCACAGTCTCAAAGTAATTAGCTCAAGATCTTCATAAGTAGAGTATGGTAGCAAATACTCAAACCCAGACCTTTCCAGCTCTGGTATCTTTACACCTATGCTACCCCATAGACAGCTCAGTCTCAAAGTACAGCAACCAGGCAATTTCCTGGCATCTTAAATGGTATTTAAAAAACCCTTCATTGTCATTGAATCAGAACCAACTCATAGATGATCCTCCAGCAGGTTTTCAGAGGCTGTAAATTGCATGTGAGCAATGGCCCATCTTTTTCTTATGGAGCAACTGATAGATTCAAACCACCCAGCTCTGATTTGGTGGGACAATTCCCTACCCCATGAGGATACCAGAGCTCCCTTTGAATGTGACAATAAGTCTTAAATGTAGATCTTCGGTATTTTAGGTACAAATGATTCATAAGTGAAATTTCTTTCCTGGTTTTCCAATTTCAGATTGTAGATGAAAAGTCAAATGTCCTGTCTCCAGGAGAAGAAGGAAATATTGCCATCCATATAAAACTAAACCAACCTGCCCACCTCTACTGTCCACACATGGTAAGGGAAATTTTCTTTTTTTTTTCTTAAATACTTTTATTGTTAATATAAATAATGACATCATATTTATGGTGTGCCAAACATTTTTGTCCCAACTTTCAATTTTGCAAACTTTCAAATCTAGGAAATGACTTATATGATAGTGCAGTAAATCTTGACTTAGTGGTTAGGACCTGTACTGCCAATACAAAGGCATGCAATTCAAATCACCAGCTGCTCCATGGGAGAAAGACGAGCAGTCTCGTCCCTTGTGATTTACGGCCTCTGAAAACTTGTTAGAGGGTCAGCTATGACAGTACTTGACAACTTAGCGCAGTGGTTAATGCTCAACTACTAAGTCAAAAGTTGGTAGTTTGAATTTACCGATCACTTTAGAAGATGTGGTCTGTTTCTGCAAATATTACAGATCTGAAAACATCACAGAGCAGTTCTATTCCATCTTATAGGGTCACTATCAGTGAGGACCATCTCAACGGCAGGAACTTTGCTTTGACAAACACCTATATTCATCTGTTTTAACATCTTGCCTCATTCAGCTGGTACACTTTTTTAAAAATTGCAGATATTATGATACCTTTCCCTTAAATACTCCAAGGTGCCTATACTTCATCTAAGGATAAGACCTTCTTATTAACCATAATATCACCATAACATGTAAGAAAGTTCAAAAAAATAATTTTATAATCTCTAATATCCAGTACGTTGCCTCAACTGTACCCAAAATGTCATTGATAGCTCTTATAAATCCAGAATTCAAACCTAACATATCTACTTTGTTCTCGTCTTTTCTTATTTATATTAAATAGTGTGACAACCTTCTTTAATATTTTTGAAAGGCAGTGATTTATTGTCTTCTAAAATGCCTTACATTATATATTTGTTTTTTATTTCTTCATGATAAAATTAGAATACACATTATTTCTAGGAGCATTGTTGTTGTTGTTATGTGCCGTTAAGTTGCCTGTGACTAATAACGTTATGTAGATTGTTGTTGTGATGTGCTGTCGAGTCGCTTGTGACTCATAGCGACCCTATGTACAACAGCCTTAAACCCTGCTCTATCCTGTGCCAATCGCACTGTCTCCGACACACCCAGTCACTGATTACCCCAGTCACTGAATCAATCCACCTCATAGAGGGCCTTCCTCTCCTGCGCTGTCCCTCCACCCTCCCAAGCATGATGTCCCTCTCCAAGGAC
>NW_006399867.1:5399337-5400237 GCF_000299155.1 Elephantulus edwardii | reverse complement strand
AAAAGCCAAATCATTCTCAATGAAGAAAGACTAAAGGCATTCAAGGGTGCCCACTTTCACCACTCTTATTCAATATTGGACTGGAAGTATTAGCTAGGGCAATACAACAAGAGGAGAAAGTGAGAAGCATTCCGATCAGCAAAGAGATGGTAAAACTGTGTCTCTATGAAAACTATCTGATAGTATATACAGAAAAACCTAACAACTCAATTAAAAAAACAAAAAAACAAAACACAACCAAAACCTGTTACACCTAGTAGACCAATTTAGGAGAATGGTAGGATATAAGATCAATTTACAAATATCAGTGGGATTCCTCTACAGCAACAAAGAAAGCATAGAAAAGGAAACCAAGGGGGGGAGGAATGCCATTTACAAAGTTGTTGTTGCAAAGTGCCATTTACAATAGCCAACCACAAACTGAGATACTTGGGTATAACACTAACTAGAGACACAAAGGATCTTTCTAAAGAAAGTTAAAAAACATCACTTCGAGAAATAATAAATGGAAAATTGTTCCGTGTTCATGGATAAAAGACTTAATATAATGAAAATAACAATACTACCAAAATCAAATTACCTATTTAATTCAATCCCAATATTGATATCAAATTCATTTTTCAAAAAGGTAGAAAACAGAAGTGACAAGTTTGTTTGGAAAGGAGAACCTTGAATAACCAAAGGACTTCTAAAAAACAATGAAGTGGGAAGTATAGTCTCCCTGATCTCAAAACCTATTATACAGCTGTAATGATGAAAACAGTGTCATACTGGTACAATGACAGACACATAGGCCAATGAAACAGAATTGAAAACTTAAATTAACCCATCTACCTACAGTCAACTGGTATTTGACAAGTAAACAAAACCTTTCAAATGGGGCAATGAAAACCTCTTCAA
>NW_006399867.1:5396418-5397932 GCF_000299155.1 Elephantulus edwardii | reverse complement strand
AGGGCCTTCCCCTCCTGCGCTGTCCCTCCACCCTCCCAAGCATGATGTCCCTCTCCAAGGACCGGTCTCTCCTCACAACATGTCCAAAGTATGTTAGACAAAACATAGTCTACAGAAATGATTGTATAAAACACAGCATGAATGAAGGAATGTGTGAAACACAATATACATGAATTAAATACTATCTTAAATGAAATACAAATCTTTGTATTTGCACAAATCTATTTGTATGCAAACCAACAGAAAATTTTTAAAGAGAGAAAATTATCAGATAAGAAAATTTCATTTACTCACAGTTCTGCCACAATTTCAATTAACATTTTGATGAAAGAATACTCTTGCTACTTTTCTATATTTCTATATTATTTTACAAAATGGTTACCACATTCTACCCACTGTAGTGAAGTCTGATTTTTTTACTTTTTTACCAAGAATTTATCAGACCTTATACGACAAAAGAGTTCGTAATTTTACAGTAACCTAGCAAAAGATGTATCATTTATTTCTTTAACATACCCACTTTTATTAATTATTTTGACCATTTCCAGTGTTTTGCATTATAAATACTGCTTTGGGGAAAATCTTTTTACATAATGCTTTACATGTTTATTGGATTCTTTTCTAAGGATACATATTCATGAATATAAATATATAAAGTAAGATTGCTTGGTTAAAACTTAGATAAATATTTGTTTTCTTACATATACCTTTTAATTTTATGTGGGTTTACATACAAAATTCATATACATTATGTTTCACACATTCCTTCATTCACATTGCATTTCATATGATCATTCCCATACATTACATTTTATAAAATCAATCACCATTGAGCATACCCACTATCACCTTGTCTGTTCAGGTCTTCACTGTATCTTTCCTAATTCCTTTACTTCCTCTTTCTGCCTACCAAACACTGTGACCCCACGACTTCCTCCTCTTCTTAAAAAGCTGAACATAGAAATTTCATATGCCCCAGCTATTCCACCAGCAGGAATATATCCTGAGGAAAACAGAACTGAGGCACAAGTAGAGATTTGTACACCTGTTATTTGTACACCTTGTTATTCACAATAACAAGAAAATGGAAACCACCCAAAAGTCTATCAGCTAATGAATGGGTGAAGAAATTGTGGTACATTCACACAATGGAATACTATGTAGCACTCAGGAGCAATGATATAATATTCATAAAATATTATATAACATGGGAGAATCTAGAGACCATTATGCTGAGTGAATTAACTGAGTCTCATGAGGACAGGCACTGTATAAGACCGTTATTATAAAAATAAAAGAATAACTAGTAAGATGTATATTGGGTCAATATCTAGAAGAAAGCTATATAATGAGCTATGCTGCCAACCAAAGCACATGGTTCAAATCCACCAGCTACTCCAAGGGAAAAAGATTGGCTACTTACTCCCTTGGGCAACCCACTGGACGGTCAGCTATGAGCCGGCTCATAACAACATATATTTAAAATGTTACCAACTTTCTGTAAGGGGACACTT
>NW_006399867.1:5392623-5395444 GCF_000299155.1 Elephantulus edwardii | reverse complement strand
AATCATATATCACTTCTAATCTGTTCTTTCCCTCATCTGTTTCAATACAATATGCAGAATTTATCCAGTTAAGCCTCCCGAGACCACCTCTGTTACATATGCATTTTCTAGCTCATCCTATACTAAATGCTGTGCCTCTCCTGCCTCACTGGGGCCTCGGAACAAATCTCCAGGCAAAGTTTTGTTGCTATTCTTGTTACCAAATGAGGAAAATAAAAGGTTAATACTGAGAAAGGCTACCAAGCAAAGATCTCTGTGTGATCATAGGAATCCTGTGTGATTTTTCTTTAGTTTAGCTATCTTTGGGACTCGCCACAGTTTTCAGCTCACACCATCAAAAGACTGTGAATCTTGTACCTCAATGTGCATAAACTAACTTGTTGATCTTTTATTCGTTTATTTCTTTTATATTGTTGTTGGATTTGCGGGTGATTAAGTTGGAACTGACCCATAGCTGACCCTTTGGTGGGTTTTAAGAGGCAATTAATCGAACAGAAAGAGATTGCCCATTCTTTTCCACGTGCAGCAGCTGGTGGATTTGAACATTGTGCCTTCGAGATTGCAGCACAGCTTCTTATAACCAAATGAGGCATTGTAATGGAAATAGCTGAATGAACTTTTTCAGTGGGTGACATGCCCACTTAAAGAATGATATTTACCTGTAGGAAAGAGGATGGGGTTAAAAAAAAATAACAACAAAACTCCAAAAGATAGTAAAAGTGAAATAAATGTAGGTTTCTGATTTTTTTTTTCATTCTCTCAGATGAGTTGGGAAGAACATGCTTCTGCAAGAGGCCACATGTTTTACCTCACAGGCGACAGAGGGATAATGGATGAAGATGGCTACTTCTGGTTGACTGGTAGAACTGGAGAGATCATTGATCCATGAGCATCTGAGCTGCCAATGCTTTTCATTGCTATTACTGCGTTGGGGAGCTGTCAGGGTCTGGAAAGGCGTGACACCAATCACCTCAACTATATAGAAATTTCTAGAAAGTTTAGAAAATGCAGACATGCAACACTAAAAATTAAAGAGTATACAAAATCCCATATTGTGGAGTATATCCATTCTTCTAGTCTTCTTATAAAGAAATGTATTTTTAAAAAAATTATTGCCTTGTAAAACAATGAAAGAATTTTTCTTTTACTTTTCCAAGAGGGGAGTGTACTGGGGGGGACCGTTGGAAGGGGAGAAAAGTGCAACAATGAATGAATGAATGGAAATCCAAAGTCTCTGTAAATTTTCAATGAAATTAATAATAAAAAAGAAATGTTTAAAAAAGACAAAAATGTGTTGCCGCAGGAACAAGTCGAGCACCGGGCACAGACAGTGGTCCACGCAGGTTTGGCTGCGCTCCTGCCTCCCTCCGGGTCCCCTGCTCCTTCCTCCTCCTGGGCTTCTCCGGAGCCCTGGTGCAGGAGGGAGACCGAGATGGCAGATGAGATCGCCAAGGCTCAGACCATCCAGCCTGGTGGTGGTACAATCTTTGGGAAGATAATCCACAAGGAAATCCCAGCCAAAATCATTTTTGAAGATGAGCGGTGCCTTGCTTTTCATAACATTTCACCTCAAGCACCAATACATTTTCTGGTGATGCCTAAGAAATCTATATCCCAGATTTCTTTAGCAGAAGACGATGATGAAAGCCTTCCTGGACATCTCATAATTGTTGGCAAGAAATGTGCTGCTGATCTGGGCCTGGGAAAGGGTTATCGAATGGTGGTGAAGGAAGGTTCAGATGGGGACAGTCTATCATGTTCATCTCCATGTTCTTGGAGGCCGGCAGTTGCATTGGCTGCCTGGTTCATTTTGCTTTAGGAATACTTTTCTTTAAGGGGAGCTCTGGTGGCCTAGTGGCAAGAAGCTGCACTGCAATCCCAGAGATACATATTTCGAATCCCCCAGGTGCTCTGCCGGAGAAGGAGGGGCCATCTCCTCCTATACCAGTCAGATCCAATTTGATGGTACACACACACCCACAAAATAATAAAGTTTAAAAAAAGGAATACTTTTCTTTAGGCAACTATCAGATTTGCAAGTTCAAATATGTTAAACAGTAGTACACTTACTATTGCTTGTGTACGGAGAGATTAAGAAGGTAATTTGAAAAACTAATGTATAATAAAATATTTTGTTGCACGGTTAAAAAAATTATTGCCATAAAACATAGATAATTAAAAAATTCACCATTTTAGCCACTTTGAATTGTAGAATTCAGTGGCTTCATTACATTCATCATGTTGTGCAACCATCACTACGTGTCTCCAAAGATTTTTTTTCTCATTCCCCATGTTCCCCTTGTTGCAGCTCCTGGTGAACACTGATACCCTTTGTCTGTATTTGCCTATTCTACATATTTCATAAGGTGGGATCATGCAATACTTGTCCTTTTGTGTCTTACTTATTTCACTCAGCATGATGTTTTCAAGGTTCACTAACACTACTACGTTTCAACTCATCATCATTTCCCTTTACTGATAAAATGTGGAGTAAAAGTGGGTAATAGTAGGCATAGATCAAGGGTAATTAATATTATAAAACACAATGTATATGAAGGATTGTATAAAACACAGTATGAATGAAGATGTGAAACAAAATGTTCATGAATAAACATAATGTATATGAACTTTTTATGCAAGTCAAGATATTTTTTTTTCTACTCTTGGTATCAGCACCCAGGAAATTAAAAGATGCATTACATTGGGAAAGTCTACTGTCAGAGAGCTCTCCAAAGTACTGAAGAGCAATGATGCCAGTCTAGAGACTAAGGGGGGAGGGGTGTGATACTGCCCATGATCTTTGCAATTACTTGCTATGCAT
>NW_006399867.1:5391286-5392078 GCF_000299155.1 Elephantulus edwardii | reverse complement strand
TACCACGACTGGCACATCACTGTCACAGTCTTCAGCATCACAGCAATCACGAGTTACCTCTGTACAGCAACGCACAGACCAGTGCTATACCACCTGCACGTCAAACACATGCCCGGAAAAGCAGTTGACTCCAAAAGCTTGCCACGATTCCTGCGTTCACACCACCATGCTCCTTCTGGCCTTATACATATACATACACACACACACACACACACTTAGACTTCATGAAAGGTTCTTGTAAAGGATACTGACCATGACTTGAACTTGGTGAAGATCTCTCGCATCTAGGGTCTGATATTGACAACAGTGGGCAGAGTCTCTTCAGGTAATCTGAAGGATTTTCTCTTGCCTTCTCTCTAAGCATGAGCTGAAGTCCATAGAATGTATGTGAATTTTTTTAACTTGGACTTCACTCAAGAAGAGCTAGGTGATGTCATGTTTAAGACAAGGATGTCACCTTTTGATTGTCTATGATTTATCTAGTATCTCAAGGCCACTCTGTATACGTTGACTTATTACTCATCAGTAGTGTCCTTACATGACAGAGTAGAACTGCCCAAAGGGTTTCTAAGGCTATAAATCTTTTCAGAAAAAAACTGCCACATATTTCTCTGGTGGATTCACAGGTCTCTCCAGGTTAGCAGAGAAGTACTTAGGTACTGTGCCATCAGGCACTTTGAAGATATATTTTATGTCTTAATTCTTACAGCATGTATACCACACATGAACTTATGGAAGTTTTTAATTTGTCTAACTTAGAAATCCCTACCTGGTTATTAGTTATAATTTTTT
>NW_006399867.1:5387544-5390410 GCF_000299155.1 Elephantulus edwardii | reverse complement strand
CCAAGATTGCTTACCACATTCTCATCAATTCCTAACGTTAGAAGTTTTCTAAATAACATTCTGATGACTTAGCTTCCAACAAATTGCTAGTGATTAGAAGGTGTTACAGAAATATATGTATTTCTATTAACTTCTTTATTAGTAGTATATAGGCAATTTGAAGCTAGGTTTTGAGAGCATTAAAAAAGCCTATGTGATTTCAGAACACGATATTCTCATAAATTATATATGCTGTGTGCCATCAAGTCAAAACTGACTCAGAGTTGACCCTCCAGTGGGTTTTCAGAGGCCGTAAATGGCATCGTTCACAATTGTGTGTGAGCTAATCGATTCGCTGGATTTAGCGAATGATGTGCTATGGACTGGAATCCTCTTGTTAAGAATCCTTCAGGACCTGTGGGAAGGCTTTTGTATTTACAAGTCATTTGGTGTCAGTTGTGTTTGGGATAGACATTCTTCTAAGTTGTACAGCACTGGTCTGTCAGTTTGCTATACCGAGGTAACTTAGGGTTGCTGTGACGCTGAACAGCTGAACACTGTGCCACTGGTGTGTCAAATTCTATAATGGTTACCTATGGTGGACAGCATTTGTTAGAGCTCCCAGATTAAGACAGGCTTGGAAACAGGAGTCAAAATCCACTTCCTAAAGAACATGTCTCTGGAAACTCTATGGACCTAGAGAAAAGATGATATTTCTAGAACAGGATTTAGGTCTCTTTGTTCATAGGGTCGCTATGAGTCATGCTCAACTTGACAGCACTTAACCACAACGACAATCTCTATTCCAAACCTATAATTACATACGAAGGTTCAAAAATACTTGGGGAAAATGTATTTCTTTAAAAAGGAAAGAGAGAAAGAAGACCCTCAATGAGAAGAATTGATGCAGTGACTGTCACAATGGCCTCATGCATGTCGGAGATCAAGAAGACAGAGCAGGGCAAGCCAAGGATCTGATCTACAGTCCATAGCGTTGTTATGAGTTGACTGGATAGCATCTAACAGCAGCAAGAACCAGTTAGGAACTCCTGAGTGAAAAACGTGAGGTTGCTAACCATTTACTCACAGAGGTTGAATCAGATCACCTGAATAGCTTACCTTTTAGCTAAGAGGAGTATACAGGTTTGAGACCACAGCTGATCATTTGGAGCAGTAGAAGAGGCTGAACACTGTCATCCAGGCAGCAAATGGCTTTGCCTGCAAATAAACGTTGAACACACACACAATGACTGTATGGTAGTCTATCAAAGTAGTCCCTATTGGCTGCATCTATGCTGAGCTAGTTGAGTTCTTAGATTTCTTTTCCTAGTCCTTGTCTTTGTTTTTAACAAATGGTAATTTCTCCTCAGGTTATGCAGCCCATCAGTTTATCTGTTTGTCTAGGGGTATAAATAATTACTTTCTCCACCCTCAACCAAATCTTCTTGACAGTCAGTCACTGCCAGATCCTTGCAGTCCTGCTTCCACCACCCCAGTCAGTAAGATTTCCTTTCCTAATAAACTGTAACTAATGTGATGTTGTGAGCTCTGGTGGCTTAGTGGTAATGAACTGCACTGCCTCGCTAAAGGTATATGGTTCAAATCCACCAGCTGCTCCACAGGAGAAAGATGGACACTCTCCTCCCAGGTGATTTATTGCCTCTCAAAACCTGCTGAAGGGTCAGCAATGCATTTGTTCTGCCTCAGTGCTAAATAGCAATAACTAACAACAATGTTTCTGGGTTAATTTTTCAGTCTGTCTGCAAACACAAATCTTGAGAGGCTTTCCCTTTGGGGAGCAAACCTCAACAATTGGTGAATCAAAATCCAGGAGACTGGATGACCTCGGGTAGGGAGAAATATAGGAGGAACATGAGAGTCAGTGGGGGAAACCCTCAGACAGACTTTGGCATTCATGCATGGTCCCTCAACGCAGTCGATAAAGGAATGTGGACTAGGATGTGAGTATAGGAACACCCAAAAAAAGTCCCAAGGTTTACTAGAACACCTGCAGAATGTAGGCATTGGGAAGATCAAGAAAGACACTCTGATTGCTGAGGTAGCCTGGCTGATGTTCTGTGGGGTTACAGCTGAGGCGGAAGTGGAAATAGCTGCACAGAGCAGGTCTCACAAAATATCAGGAAGAATTACAGCTTCTCTTCTGTTTACAAACATCTGATCAAGCACTGGAGATTATGTTGCCTAGCTAATAATGAAAGGAAGGTGTAGGCTTCACCAGAGAGCTCAAAAGGATATGAAGCCAATGGGGTGGGGTCCATGCAGCCAGAGTAGAGAATTCAACCCATCAGCCTGTCACAGGTTGCACATGGACTCACCCACCAAACCCACTCTGAGTTCTACTCACAGCTTCCCACAGCCAGAGGTGCTCCCAGAGGACACTATGGGGGGAAAGGAAGGAGAAGCCAGTAAATTCCGCCAGTGACCAGCATGTGTGGACCCACCACAGGATGCACTTTGCTCTGCAGAGATCATCTCTCTAGGTCAGGGAAGGTGGTTTGGCAAGACTGTTACAGCTTCTGGCACAGGCCAGATGCTGGGACGACTGAGGGAGAACGACAGTGGCCATGCCCACCATGGGGTGCACAGGTGTTGGGGGTTCTGGGCCATCCCTCCTTGTCTTTTTTTTTTTTATGTGCAGTTTTTTGTGGTTTATTTTTTATTTTTTTCTTTTCTTTTTTTTGTTATTAAATTTTATTAGTTTTAATGAACATTTACAGGGATTTTGGGTTTTCATTCCTTCATTGCTGCACCATTCTCCCTAGGCTCCTCCCCAGTTTGTTCGTCTTCCCCACCATCCGAATGTCTGTTTTAATTGTCCAATTGCCACAGTGCTTGTCAAAGTCAGTTCTGATTAATCTCCTTTGTC
>NW_006399867.1:5383774-5384644 GCF_000299155.1 Elephantulus edwardii | reverse complement strand
ACTGACACAAACCGAAACTGAACATCTGAACAGACCCATTACAAAAGAAGAAATTGAAAAGGTAATACAACAACTTCCAACCAAGAAAAGCCCTCCTTGTCTTACCGCCCGTTCACTCTCACCTTGGCTGCCCCAAGCTCCAGCAACAAGGTGTATCGGAGTGGGGCCCACAGGTCCCCCATAACCTCCTGTGCCAAAGGAACTAACAGGAAACAAGAGATCGCACTTAAACTCATCATATGTTGATCTCCAAAGAGCAAACTTGTTAGTCCTGGAAGACGCAAGGGTTAATTGCACACCTCCTCATAACAATGTGACCTGTCAAAGGAGAAGGGGATGACATGAGGAGGGTGGAAATCATTAAGATAGCAGAGTTTAGTGAGCAGATGGGCAGGTGTGTGAATGGACAGGAAAGACCCAATGGGGACTCACAAGGACAGGTTGTTAATAGGCATAGATCAATTGTAATTGATTATATAAGTGCATATGAATGATTGTATAAAACACAATGTAAGTAAAAGAGTGCATAAAACACGATGTACGTGAAAGGAACACAACATAAACAAAGTATTATGTGTAAACCAATAAATGTTTATTTCATTTTTTGCATGTCTCATAAACAATTTCTTTTTAGATATTTTTAATATGAAAAAAGTACACATGAATAATTTATGAATATGTTTTCAGACACTAATAGCACTAATAGATCTGGTGGTCTAGTGGCAAGAAGCTGTGCTACAAAACTGAAGTCACACAGGTCAAATCCACCAGCTCGGTGTGAAAGGAGTGGACAATCGCCTCCCATAAAATTAACTGCCTCTGAAAACTCTCCAGAGGGTCAGCTATGGGTCGGCTCTGACTCGATAGTAC
>NW_006399867.1:5380837-5382949 GCF_000299155.1 Elephantulus edwardii | reverse complement strand
ACATATTTTTTTAAAAAGAAACCTCGTTGTTTCACTGTATTGGTGATGTAATGTTAACCGGTGATTCTCTGTCTCTACTTCAAGTGTCCCCACAATTAGTGTCTCCTTTACAATCTCAGGTTGAGCTATTAAAATGCCAAATTGCAGGGCATCGTCTGATTGTCAGATTTGAGGGTATTTTCTGATCTGATAAGACAAAGATTGTCCCTGAGATAGTACAAGGCAACGCTTACCCACTTTCCACTAAGGTAAAGAACTGAAAGCTTTGTTGGGTCTTGTAGGTTATTGTTACATTACGTACTGTCGAGTCAGATCCATAGCTGACCCTCCAGCAAGTTTTCAGAGACAATAAATCACGTGAGAGATGATTGTCCATCTTTATTCCACAGAGCAGCTAGTGGATTCAAACCACATACCTTCAGATTGGCAGCGCAGCTCCTTACTACTAGGCCACCAGAGCTTAAAAGTCTTTTAATTCCACACTTACCTCAGATATTTCCTCCTTTATGTCTATTAGCATGTAAAGAGGTAGTATGAGATTGGACTAATTGTGAGATAGAAAAAAAAGGAAGAGAGAGAGAGAAGACGCTGGTCTTAAGAAACCAGTAGGCCTTTATTAAGTGGCCTGAGAGGTATGTGAGGTGATCACTCTTAGGATCAGAATGATGTGCAGGTAGGCAAAGGAATTGTTCAGGAGATTTAGAAGGGATGGTAGTTTGCTCAGGAATTTGAAAGCGGGGATCCTGTCAGAATGTGATTGGGTCCAAGGCCTACTGGACTCTGGCCATCTAGATGATCTTGCCAGGATAGAACCTTATCAGGCTTCTTCAAGATACTGTCAGGGCAGGCCTTGGGCTAAGTGCTTAGAGTGGCCAGGGAACGATATTCTTCCTCCTCTAAGGAAGCTGACCTAATAGTTCAGGAAACCAAAGTGACCATGCCACAAGTTTATGCTTTGGGACCTTTAAATGCAGGGCAAAAAATATAAATCAAATATGAGTGTATGGATGGGGTCTGTGGCAACAGCATCATGGCCAGTGAATTCCACTTGGATTCTGGTCTCTTCTTATGGAAAGGTGCACTCACCAGACACAGTCCAGCAGAGAAACAATCGTGTGCAGTATGTAATAGTTTGCAATTACTGAAAAAACACACTTCTAATTTACTTTTCGTTTTTTATTATTATTTTTTTTGTTTGACCATCAAATAGGATCTTACTGGCACAGGGGGAGATTGTCCCTCCTTCTCCAGCAGAGCAACAGGTGGATTCAAACCACACATCTCTGGGATTGCAGTGCAGCTTCTTGCCACTAGGCCACCAAAGCTCGCCAAAACTCCACTTCTTCTTGTTGTTGTTGTTAGGTGCTCTCCAGTCAAATACAACTCATAGAGACTCTATGAACAAAAGATCTGAACCCAGTCCTCTCCTGTGTCATCCTCACACTTCCTGACACACAAGAGCCCATTGCAGCGGTCACCGTGACACTACGAACATGTTTTGAGGGGGTTTTTTGTGATATTTTTTGGCATATGGAAATTTATTATTATGACATTTTCATCAAAACCTTAAGATCTTGGCCTTGAAGATCTTCTTGCTTTTGTTACAAGGTCAAAAGAGATACATTGGCCACTGTGACAACTTAAAATCGGGCTCCAAGAATGTCACCAACAACATGGCCTTTGCGACCAAATCTGGCAACAAGAACGTCATTCTTTTCCGTGATAAGATTCAAGCGGCCATCACTAGGCACAGAGGCGTGATTTTCTTCCCTTTCTTGGTGAGCTGGACTCTGACACACTTTCTAATGGCAGAAATGGCTGCTTGGCCTCAACACTCACTTTGTCCAACACAATTCCCTTTGCATGAGCTGCACTTCCACAGGGATTGGCCTTCAGAGCTGTGCCCACATAGGCTTATTTTGGTACCGTTTCTCATGCCATTTCTGGTCACGCTCATGGCTGCACAGCTTCTTGGCACTTTGAAGACCTCGACACTTGCCCACGTTGGTGTGGCTGTTAAAATGCAGGCCCATTTTCCTGCCCAGGGATAGGTCAAAGTCTTTGCTAAGCCCTAGTGCATGCTGGCATAGACATGTTGTTGTTGTTGTTGTT
>NW_006399867.1:5379834-5380737 GCF_000299155.1 Elephantulus edwardii | reverse complement strand
AAAATTTAAAATAATTAGGAAAAAAATGAAGCATATAGTTTATTGTTGTTGTTAGATGACTTTGAGTTGAGTGTGGTGCATGAGGATCCTATGAACAACAGATCTGAACCCTGTTCTGTCCTGTGCCGTCCTCATCATCTCTGACACAATCAAGACCATTGCTGCGGTCATCGTGTCAATCCATCTTGTTGAGGGTCTTCCTCACCTTTGCTGACTCTTCACTTTCAAAACACGATGCCCCTCTCCAAGGACAGTCCCTCCTAAGAACACACTCAAAGAATGTGAGACAAAACTTCATCATCTTTGCCTGCAAGGAGCACTTGGACTATACCGTCTCTAAAACATATCTGTTTGTTCTTTTAGCCGTCCATGGAATTTTCAGTACTCTCTCCACCACCACAGCTCAGAGGCATCAATTCCTCTCTGTCATCTTTATTCATTATCCAGCTCCTAGATACATATCAAGTATTTGAAAAGGCCGTGGCCTGAATCTATCTTCAAGGTAAAATCATTACTCCTCAGTAAATTGTTTATGGAGTCATAGTAATGAAATTATTACAAATTTTACCGAGTGACTTAGCATACTTCAAAAAAGATAAAAAGACTTTTTTCTTACTAAATTACTTATGTTGTTGTTGGTAGTGGTGGTGGTATGTAACGCCTAGTCACCTGTGACTTCTAGTTATCCTATGTACAACAGCCCTAACCCTGATCCATCCTGTGCTGCCAAACTCACCATCTCCGACACACTGGCCAGCATTACCCAAGTCACTGAATCAATCCATCTCATAGAGGGTCTTCCTCTCCTGTGCTGTCCCTCCACCCTCCCAACATGACATCCTTCTCTAAGGACTGGTCCCTCCTTGCAACATATCCAAAGTATGTCAGATGGAGCTTCAGAAT
>NW_006399867.1:5374528-5379734 GCF_000299155.1 Elephantulus edwardii | reverse complement strand
TTTGCTTTCTTAAGGTGGAGATGTAGTCCGTATTGAAAGCTGTAGTCTTTAATCTTCTGCAGAAAGCAAAGCTGTGTCATCTGCCATGTGTTGTTGTTGTTGTTGTTGTTGTTGTTGTTGTTGTTGTTGTAGTTGTGTGCCATTGAGTCACCTGGACTCATAGTGACCCTGTGCACAACATCTCTGAAGTCTGCCTTGTTCTGAGCCAATCTCACTGACTCTGACACACCTAACCCCGTTGTCTCAGTTACTGAATAAATCCATCTCTACCGAAGTCTTCTTCTCCTGCACTGTCCCTCCACCCTTCAAGTATGATGCCCCTCTCCAAGGACTCCAACGATCAGCACCTCCTGGCCACGTGCCCAAAGTATGTGAAATGAAGCTTCATAATCCTTGCCTCCAGGGAGCAGCTTGTTTTACCTTCTCCAGGACAGACCTGTTCTCCTGGCAGTCCACGGTATGTTCAACACTCTTCTCCAGCACCACAACACAAAGGCATCGATCCTTCTTCTGCCATCCTTACTTCTTGTCCAGCTCTCTGATGATTCCGCTTCATCCACTCCAATCTCCATCCCCAAGATTGGTTTTTCATTACAGGTGGCAGAATCTTGTCCCTCCAGTAACACCATCAGCCTGGATCATGTAAACCTCCTCAACTGAACAAGAAACAAGAACAAGAAATAAATCTTCACTGCTATTTAGACTATTGAGATTTGGGGGATGGTTACTGTGGCATAGCATAGTTTATCCTGACCGATTTATACTGAGTATTCACTCCCCAAGTTTGACAAAGACTGACACATTATCAGCTGTACTTATGTTTGACACATGTCCAAAGGGTGTATGTGTGGCATTTGTGTTGTTAACAAGTCTATTAAAGTTGAAAATCCCCAAACCATCGGTGAAAAATATCCCCTTAGATAATTTTACAGTACAAAAGATACCAGTTTTTCGACTTGACAAGGCAGTGGATGAAAGTCAAACTAAAGAGCATGTAAAACTGTGGGTGCTGAGGAGGCAGTCGGGAAGTGGGCTTCTGCTGTTGGGCTTCTGTCTGTGCCTTCCCCACAGGCCATCAGTACAAGCCTGAAAAAGAAAAACAATTCCCCCCACCTTAGCGTGGCTTATCAGGTATTCAGAAATACCACCTCGGGAAAGAGTCTTCAAGGGAGCCTAGAAGGACTCATGCGGTCTCAACAGACCACAGTCCAACTTGCTCTTCAAGTTCTCCTGTATTTGGACAAGAGTATAAGGTCAGCATTGGCTCAGAGTCAGGAATAGTCAGTTTCACGGGCTCTTTAAGTAAGTACTGATTCTGCAATAACATGGACCTTTGGTGTGGGGATGTTTTCTTTTTTTAATTTTTTTTATTTTATTAATTTTAATGAACATTTACAGAGATTTTGGGTTTTCATTCATTCATTGTTGCACTTTTTTCTTTACGCCCCCCCTACCCCCCAGTTCACTCCTCCATTTGAAAAGCAAAAGTTAAACTTCTTCGTTGGTATACAATGCCCCCACCTCTGCCCCCAATGCACTCCGCTATGCAACCTTAATTCTGGGCCTTTGTATTTAATGATGTTGAATTCAGAGAGGGTGACAGAGCTTTATTAAAGTAGATAAAGTGAAAATTGTAGCCTGGGATGGTAAAAATACTGGCTCCAATACTACACAATGAATAGGGGTGAATGGCTTTTTTTTTTATCCCACCCTCTGTGATTACTCATGGCTTTTTGAAGAGGAAACTTAGAAGAGACTTTTTAAATGTATTCTTGCAATGTGGAAATGACTCCATTGTGCTTGAATAGAAAGCTCTTAACTCTGTAGCCACTTCCATTCACTTGCTACTCAGTGTGAAGAAACCCATTTTTTAATAACAAATTAAAAGTTGTTATTTTCCTATAAATATTCTTTAATATACAAATTATAAAACATTTTAAAAAGAATAAATACAAGCCACAAACATTTCCCTAGGAAGGAAAGTGCATATGTGAGCCAACAAAGGCAAATGGAAGAATCTATAGTGAGCCAACAAAGGCAAATGGAAGAATCTATAGATTCCTGATGATTGCCAGAGTAACCAGGGTAACGGGGGTGGGTGTGCTGGAGACAGTGAGACTGGCTCAGGATAGGGTGGGATTCAGAGCTATAGAACACAGGGCTGCTATGAGTCACAGGTAACATGACGACACATAACAACAACATACATAGTAACGTTGCTCTGAGAAAACCTTATTCAACAAATACTGTTTGAGAAAGCTATTGTGAGCCAGGCATTGTTCCATTTCCTAGAGACAGAATAGTGAACAAAACAGGCAAAAATCTTTCCTATCATGGAGCTCTGGTGGCCTAGTGGCAAGAAGCTGTGCTGCATTCCCGAAGGCATGTGGTTCGAGGCCACCAACCACTCCACAGGAGAAGGATGGGAAATTTCCTCCCAGGCCATTAACCGCCTCTGAAAACCCACCAGAGGGTCAGCTATGGTTTGGTTCTGACTAGACGGTACACAACAACATCATGAAGTTTATATTCCTAAAGAATGACAGAAAGTCATGGACAGCTCCAGAAGCATCTCATTATGCCAGTTTAGGCTCTCCCCAGCTCTCACAATCTCAGTACCCACCAGAGTAGATAGTGACTATGAGAAGCCAACAGTCTCCCTCTTACTTTCACTTTTTTTTACATTTCTAAATTTGATATTGGTTTGCATATAAAATTTGTATGTACAGTGTATCACTCACATACATTGTATTTCACACATTGTTTCATTCACATTTTGCTTCACAGGATCATTCCCATACATTGTTGTTGTTGTTGTAATGTGCCATTGAGTCACCTGTGACTCATGTTGTTGTTGTTATGTGCCATCGTGTCGTTTGCGACTCATAGCGACCCTATGCACAACAGCCCTAAACCCTGCTCTATCCTGTGCCAATCACACTGTCTCTGACACACCCATCCCGATTACCCCAGTCACCAAATCAATCCATCTCATAACAACCCTATATATAACAGCCCTAAACCCTGCTTTGTCTTGTGCCAATCTTATTGTCTCTGACACACCTACCTCCATTACCTCAGTGACTGAATAAATCCATCTCATCCAGGGTCTTCTTCTCCTGCACTGTTCCTCCACCCTCCCAAGCATGATGTCCCTCTCTAAGGACTGATCCAGCCTTGCAACATGCCCAAAGTATGTCGGTCAGAACTTCAGAATCCTTGGCTCCAAGGAGCAGCCTGGCTTCACCCTCTTCAGGACGAACTTTTTTGTTCTCCTAGCAGCCCATGGTATATTCAACACTCTTCTCCAGCACCAAAATCAAAGGCATCAACTCTCCTCCTATCATCCCTAGTCATTATCCAGCTTTCTGATGCATAGCAAGTGTTTGCAAAGACCATGGCCTGTATCAGGTGCACCTTAGTCTCCAGACTGACATCGTTGCTCTTCAGTACTTTGGAGAGGTCTCTGACAGCTGACTCTCCCAATGCAATTCATCTTTTAATTTCCTGGCTGCTTTCTTTTGCCCATTTTTATGAGTAGGTTATCAGTCTTTTCCTTGTGGAGGTCCAGTAGTATTCTGTATTCTTTTGTTATGAGATCCTTGTCGGAGATGGCATTGCCAAATAGGAAGATATTCAAATGGCCAACAGACGTATGAAAAAATGCTCCAAATCACTGGCAGTAAGAGAGATGTGAATCAAAACCACAATGAACTACCGTCTTGCTCCAGAAGCAGTGGTAAAGTTTAACAAGACAGCAAGTAATAAATGTTGGAAAGGATGTGGCAAGATAGAAATTTTATGTTGATGGTGGGATTGTACAATGGTACAACCACTCTGAAAGGCAGTTTGGCACGTCCTCAAAAAGTTGAATATAGATATTCCATATAACGCAGCTATTTCATTGCTTGGAATATACCTCAAGAAAATGAGAACTGAGGCTCAAACAGAAACTTACACACCAATGTTCACAGCAACATTATTCATCATTACAAAAACATGGAAACAGCCCAGATGTGCAACCACAAAGAAATGGATTGAGAAATTGTGATACATTCATACAATGGAATACTACACAGCACGCAGGAAGAATAATTTTTGTAAATTACTATATAACTTGGAAGGGACTGGAGAGTATTATGCTGAGTGAACTAACTCAGTCCCACTATTATTATAGAATGAGTATGAGGATCCAAGGGGGAATGGAGATAGAGGGGTGAGGATGGGAGGGTGTTAATAATAGGGTTGCACAATTCAATGAGTGGGTGGGGTGAAGTAAATGGGATGCATCTTTTATGAAAAACAAACAAAAACAAAAGAAATGGGAAGACATTCGGATAGTCAGCAGACACATGAAGAAATGCTCAAAATCACTGGCAATAACAGAGATGCAAATCAAAACCACAATGAGACACCATCTCACCCCAGTAACAGTGGCAAAGTTTAACGGAACAACAAACAATAAATGTTGGAGAGGAAGTAGAGAGATTGGAACTCTCATACACTGCTGGTGGGACTCTGGAAGGCAGCTTGGCTTTTACTTTCACACTTAAAATAGAGCCTGAAGCAATATGTGCAGTAATCCAACCGCCACTGCCTGGGGCTCTGAAATGCAAACCATTAATTTAGCTTAAACTCTTAAATATATTTCTTTTATTGCTGTTCACAGGAAATAATAGTGCTTTCTTCTTGTGGTTGCACCTGGGGTCCTGCCCACTTGATGGCTTAGACCAAGTGGTGCAGAAGTTTTGATCACTGCATTTGACCTGTAAGATTTTCCTCATTCCCTTGAGACCCTCTGAAGTTCTACGAACACCACTCAAAAGCAAACTCTCCCTAGGGCAACTACATGCTCAGCCCACAATGCTCAGGGGGAGAGCTCGAAGTCATCCTTGGTTTCGCAGCTGTTGACTTGACCTGGTCTGTTTGCAAAGACAATACAGCAAATCATGAGAAGAATTCTGTTTTGTGTGTGTGTGTGTGTGTGTGTGAGAGAGAGAGAGGAGAGAGAGAGACAGAAAGATCCTTCATTATTGCCTCCTTTGGCTTTTCTGTATTTTGTTGTTATTCTTTTATTTTTTTTACTGACTTATTTACAAAGTTCAAATACATTTTTTTACACAAGATCCTTCCCATTTCCTTCACACACCCCTGAATTGGGTAACCCTATGATTAACACTATCCCTCCACCCATCCTCACCCCTTT
>NW_006399867.1:5370513-5374428 GCF_000299155.1 Elephantulus edwardii | reverse complement strand
TCCTCACTATCTCCACCAATCACAGTGGGTGACGAGGGGCTGCACTTTCTCCAAGACACAAGTTTGTTCTTTTGGCAGTTCATGGCTTGAGGCTGAGACATGCAACAAACAAGCAAGTTAATCAGCAGAAAGCAGTGAGTATTGAAGAAACTATAAACCAGGACAGTGTTTTATCAGCTTTCAAATGGTAAGAGTAAGATAAAAAGTGCTTTTTCAGAATGGAGGAATCAAGGAAAATTTCTCAGAAGTGACAGGTGAGTTTCAGCCTAAAGAATGAGACATTATGCTGAGTGAAATATCTCAGTCACAAAAGGACAAATACTGCATAGCACTGCTGTTATAAAACAAGGCGGTCACGGAAGTTGAGGGAGAATAGAAAAAGAGTGGTTAGATAATGAACACTGCCTTGGAACAGACGAGGGGAATATATGTCCAAAAGGAATATATGATTAGGCATTATATGTATGACAACAATCTGGAACAAGGGGTACATTGCAAAGTAGGCTTGGGGAGGGGGTAGGGGTAGGAAGTAGGAAGGGAGGAGGAAGGAGGAAAAAAAGCAACAATGAATTAATAAAAATTTTAAAATTTTAATTAGGAAAAAAAAGAGACTTGTTTATGTGAAAATCAGGTAACATCACTCAAGTGATTGGCACATGAAAAGGTCTTGAAGTAGGTACAATCTTGGTATAATCAGCAGGCAAAAGGAAGGTTGGACATGGTGAGCAATGGTGGCTGTGGGGGCGGGGGAACGTGGTAGGAAAGGGAGGCAGAGAAGTGGGCAAGAGCCAGGCTGAAGACCAAAGTCCACTATCATCACTGGGACAACTTTTTTTAAATGCTGATCTGGCTTCCCACTTCCAGAGCAAACTATTTTGTTGGTATGGCTCGGGGCTCAGACACAAATGTTTGTAAACAGTTCTCTGAGAATTCTTTACGTGTTTGGTAAAAAGAAAACATTTTCTAATCCACATGTACAATATAGTGCCCAAACCACTTTATTTGCAAGTTACTTTCTCACATTAACTGAAATTTGCTGCTTTTTAAGCAATGACTACTCCCGTCCTACTTTTATCCAATGCAATAAACACTAAATAAAATGTTTTCTATACATTTGCCCAATCTAGAGAGTTTACGTTAAGAGGGATTGTACAATATTTGTCCTTTCTTGGCTGATTTATTTCACTCAGCTTCATGTTTTTAAGGTTCATTTAAATCACAACATGTATCCCTGATCATTCTTGATAAGATAGGCAAGACTGAGTGAGAACTTCTCATATGGAGACTTCCAAATAGTCTGTGGTAAGGGGCATACGTGTGAAAAAGTGGGTGTGGACACAGAATTAATGACAGCTAAACTTTATAAGCTGAAGACTCATTTCAAAAGAACTGCTTTTTCAAAAATGTTCTGCCACAGAGAAATTTGAGCAGTCTTAATTGCCAGTTCTCCTGAGAATGTGAACACATTACCTGCCAAGAAAATGTTGCCCAAGAGGCACCAACCAACAAAGTGCCAAGACTTTCTGTCTTTTAAGAGAGCTAACATGTATTGGGTCTGTAATATGTACCTGACATCAGATACTAAGGCTTTCACTTTGTTATCTCTTGATCTTCACAACAGTTTCCTTCCTACCTGTGAGATAGGCCCATTTTAGAGACAAGAACACTAAGTCCTGGAAATAGTGAGTGTCTTGTATGCAATCATGAAGTTATTCAATGGCAAAGCTATAACTCAAACTCAGGTCCCTCTGACTCCAAAAGCTGTAGTTGTAGCCACTATACTATATACAAGAGTTAGTTCCCCAAGGTTAAAAACAAAAATTACCAGCCTGCTTTTATAACAAGTGCTGCCCCTCTAGGAAAGTGTTCTGAAGAAGAAATGTTTCTGAGACATTTTAGTAAAATCCTAAGTGTTGTTGTTGTTGTTGTTGTTGTTAAGTGCCGTTGAGTCACAGATGTCTCATAGCGACCCTACGAACGAAAGACTAGAGCACCTGTATAACTTTCATCATTTCTCGACGTTCATAGTTTCCAGAGGCAAGCTATTTCGGAAGTGGATGCCACTCCTGCTTCCAAACTTGTTTTCATTGGGGAGCTCCACCAAACACTGTTCACCATGGATAACCATTATCGCATTTGACACATCACAGTGTTCCACATCACAGCAACCACGAGTTAACTCTGTACAGCAATGCGCAGACCAGTGCTATACCACTTAGAAGAATGTTTGACAAAAGCCAATTAAAATCAGGCCTGAGGGTCGCAGATTAAAATCACCCACCTTCAGTTTGGTAGCATCACTTTCTACCCACTAGGTCAACAGAGCTCTCTCTCTGTCGATGGGTTGTCATTGCTGACTAGGTAACAGCAGGATTTGCTCTAGGATCCTGTAACAAGCTCTTGCCAATGAGCTCTGAATGGGAATGATGTGTGTCATTTCCAAGTTGCTTCTTACACACCTACTGACAATGCTTCAAATAATGGCTGTTCCACTGCAAACTGTCAATGAAATAATGTAAAATTAGCATTGTATCACACCACAGTAGAAGGAAGCCAGGTTCTATTTTAAATACCATGTAATATGGTACCTTGAGCAATAAGGACTTTTACAACTAATAGAACAATAAATTACTAACTCCCAATTAAGGGATACTAACAAGAAACACCTGAGGACCAGCAGTCAGGAAATCAGGAGACGTGTTCCACTGGGCACGTCTGCTATAGAGAACTCTCCAAAATGCTGAAGAGCAATGATGTTATCTTGAAGACTAAGGTGCATCTGCCTCAGACCAACATATTTTCAATCACCTGATATGCATCAGAGAGCTGGACAATGAATAAGGATGACAGAAAAATAACTGTTGTCTTTGAATTGAATTGAATATTCCACATACTGTCAGGAGAACGAACACATATGTCCTGGAGAAAGAGCAGCCAGAGTGTTGCTTGGAGGCAACAATGACACAGCTTCATGTCTCATACTTTGGGCATGGAGCTAGTTGAAGCTATTCCTTAGAAAGGGACATCATGCTTGGAAACTTGGAGGGTGGGTGAAGGAAGAGAAGATGCTCAATGAAATGAATTGGCACAGTATCTTCAGGAGTGGGCTCAGGTGAGTCAGAGATGATGAAACGACACAAGATTGGGCAGGGTTCAGGTCAGCTATTCAAAGGGTCACTATAAGTTGTACTCAAAGGTATCTAACAACAATAACCTTTCATAATACCCTACACCTGGAGCTCTGGTAGCCTAGTGGCAAGAAGCTGTGCTGCCGTCCCAAAGGTACGTGGTTCAAATCCACCAGCTGCTCCATGGGCAAAGAATTGGCAGTTTCCCTCAATGCCAATAAATACCTCTGAAAACCCATCAAAGTGTCAGCTATGAGTCGGTTCCAACTGGACGGTACACAACAACAAGCAAGACTAATGTTCTTTTCTGTAGCATTTTAAAGGGGAGAAGTTCTTCTCTTGGCAAGTTTTCTTAACAAAACTGAGTCCTGTGGATGTTGTTTGCATATCTATCCTGTAATCTGTAGCTAGTGTTACTCACTTTTGGCATTTGGAGACTACCAAGCTGTCCCAGGACCTTGAGAAGGTCTTTAGTTAGCCTGGGACACAGTTACCCATTAAAGTACCCAGAACAAACTAAAAAACCCATCTTCTCAAAAGAGCATACTTAAAAACAACCAAAAGCAGCAATGAATGAATGGAAATCCAAATACTCTGTAAATGTTCATTAAAATTATTTAAAAAAAAAAACAACAACCAAAACCAACTTCTCATACTTTACAGCTCCGCCTCCTCCCTACAGAAGCTTCCAAAACCTTTAAGATGGGGAAGTAAATTTGGGAAACTCACAGTTCTCTTCTGTGTTGTTGATAGTTGCCATTGAGTCAACAGTGACACAGAGTGACCC
>NW_006399867.1:5336113-5370413 GCF_000299155.1 Elephantulus edwardii | reverse complement strand
CTCAGTTTCAGCAAGCAGGGTTGTGTCATCTGCATAATGCAGATTATTGATGAATCTTCCAAAATAGAATTATTAGGGATTTGTTGTTGCTATTATTACGTACCATCAAGTCAGAACTAGCTAGTAGCTGACTCTCCAGCATGTTTTCAAAAGCAATAAATCACATGGGAGAAGATTGCCCATCTTTTTTTCTTGAGGGGCAGCTAGTGAATACACCACCATTATTCTGATTATAGCCCTGATCCAACATAGGGAAAGTTTCTTCTGGGGTGCAAATGGCACTGAATAGATGTATATGGACTCTCTGGCAAAGCTATTGAGGGTTTTTTCATTGGTTTGTTTTTTTTTAAATTGGTTTGCTAACAAAGTTTGTATGCATTCTGTTCCATACACATTCACATGTGTTTCATACAATCATTTGTTGTCGACCAGAGGGTTAAGTGTTTTTATAATTATTAATAATGAGACAACCCAGAATGAGAAGAACAGAGAGCATAAAGACAGGGGTACAGCAGTTTCATCAACTGAAGGGCCCCATTCCAGCTTCCTTGTGTCTTCATTGAAAATTATTAGGAAGTAAATCACAAAGATAATTCAATGCAAGGAAGCCAAGCTCTTTCTATTGAAAACCATCTGCTTGACTCAGGAAGGAGGAATCAGCAATCCAGTAAATCCTTAAGGATTGTCTTGGTGCCTCAGGGTGAATTCCAGCTTGAACCTCGCCTCCCCCATATCCTGATATAGCATTCGGTTTTTTAAGAATATTTAGTATTGGCTTCTCATGATCATTCTCATGCATTATGCTTTATAAAATTAAGCGTCATTGGACCTTGCCCATCATTACCCTGTCTTTTCACCTGGATCCTTCCCATTTATTTCCCCCTCTCTATCCACCCGCCAAACTGTGCAATCCTGTGGTTTCACCTCTACCCCTCCTCACCCCTCCATTCCCACCTTTCCCCTCCTGAGTTCCTATACATGTTTTAATAGTTATCCTTCTATTTTTAAAATAATGGTCTTATTCAGTATTTGCCCTTATGAGATGGTAGTTAGTTCAGTCAGTATAATGTTCTCCAGCCTCTCTCAAGCTACATAGTTTTGGGTGGTTTTTTGTTTTTGTTTTTTAATCATTGCTCCTGAGTGTTGCATAGTATTCCATCATGTGAATGTACCACAATTTCTCAATCTATTTGGTTGTGGTTGGACATCTGGACTGCTTCCACATTCTTGCAGTTGTGAACAAGGCTGCTGTGAACATTGTTGTGCAAATCTCCATTTGTGTCTCAGTTCTAATTTCCTTAGGGTATATTCCTAGTAGTGAAATAGCTGGGTCTTACAGAGTTTCTGTGTTCAACTTTTTGAGGAAACATCAAATTGTCCTGCCAGACTGGTTGCACCATTTTACAATCCCACCGCAAGTGTATGAGAATTCACACCTCTCCATATCCTCTCCAACATTTATTGCTTGCTGCCCTGCTAAATAAACTTTGTCTGGCAATGTTTTTTATTTAATGTGTTTTGTTACTTTGTGCTCTTTAAGCATGAGCTTGCAGTCTGCCATAATATGAAAGAGTCCTGGTGGCACAGGGTATAATGAAGTATTGGGTTGTTAACCAAAAGGCCAGGGAGCTCCAGTGGCCTAGTCACAAGAAGCTACACTGCAATCCCAAAGGCACGCGGTTCGAAGCCACCAGCTGCTCAGCAGGAAGATGGGCAATATCCTATCATGTGATTAACTGCCACTGAAATCTCGACTGATGGTCAGCTATGGGTCAGTCCCAACCCTACAGTACACAACAACAACATATATGTATATATACTGGAGAAGAGCACGATCATCCCATGGACCACCAAAAGAACAGATATGTCTTGGAGAGGGTGCAGCCAGAGTGCTCTCTGGAGGAAAGAATGATGGGCTTCACCTCACATACTTTGGTTATGTTGTTAGGAGGGGCTATTTCTTGGAGAGGGACATGATGTTGGGAAGAGTGGAGGGTCAGCGAAGGAGAGAAAGACCCTCAACCAGGTGGACTGACACGATGACTGTTGGAATGGGCTCTCTTGTGTCAAGTGTGAGGATGGTGCAGGAGAGAGCAGGCTTCAAATCTTTGTTCACAGGGTTGCTCCAAGTCATTCTCAACTTGATGGGACCTAACAACAACAATGAAATACATACACACACATATATGTATATGGACACATATTTACACTTACATATAGTGCTTTGATAGCTTAGTAGTAGGAGCTGAGCTGCCACCTCGAAGGCACACAGTTCAGATCCATCAGCTGATCCAAGGGAAGAAGATGGGTGATCTCCCATGTGATTTACGGCCTCTGAAAACCTTCTAGAAGGTCAGCCATGGGTCAGTACTGATTCAGTGGTACATAACAACAACAATTCAGAGAGAGGAGAAGAAGAAGAAGAAGGAGAAGAAGGAGAAGGAGAAGGAGAAGGAGAAGGAGAAGGAGAAGGAGAAGAAGAAGAAGAAGAAGAAGAAGAAAGAAGAAGCACAGCAGCAGCAGCAGCAGCAGTTCCTAGAAAAGGGATATCATGCTTGGAAAGGCAGAGGGTCAGCAAAAGACCAGAAAGACCCCCAGAAAGATGACTAAACATGCTGACTGCAGGAATGGGCTAAGGTATATCAGAGATGGTGAGGATGGAGCAGTGTAGGACAGAGGTCAGATCTGTTGTCCATAGGGTGACAGTGAATTGTACTTGACTCAATGGCACCTAACAACAAGAAGTATTACCCACTTCATAATATTGGGAAGATTATCCGAAATAATAGCATATAGGATCACAGAAAATTGCAACATGTACATAAAGGATAAGGGAACACTGGTGGCCTAGTGGCAAGAAGCTGTGCTGCAATCCCGAAGGCACGTAGTTCAAATCCACCAGCTGCTCCACAGAAGAAGGACGGGCAGTCTCCTCATGTGCTATTAACTACCTCTGAAAACCAAACCCACTGGAAGGTTGACTACAGGTCTGTTCTGACTCTATGGTATACAACAAAAACAACCTGTAAAGGATAGCTGTTATTACTGTCTGAATAGTTTCTAAGTAGAATAAACCTCTGGAGATTTGTAGGCACCTGGTTTCTGAACTGAAGTGCTTGTGAGACCCTAATAAGTAATGCGACATTCTCAGCATCTGGTCCAAGAAGATTAAGGGGTCAGGAGCAAATTCTCTATTCTGTTGTGATTCACAATCATCTCCCTCTCAAAACCTATACTAGGTTCTAATTACCTTCGTTCTTCACTTGTCAAAGATAGAGTAACTCTCCCTAAAGGCCCAGCTAATGATCCAAGCTGCTATGTCCACGTACTCCCTGTGGTCTCCAGCATAACAAGGTCCCTGGTGCTTATCAACATTGGGAGAACTACTGGCCCATCCCAAAAGGATCATTAATTGGTAACAATCCAGTGGTGACTCATTATCTTGATCTTCTGAGTTTAAGAAGGACATTTCCAAAGCTGCCCATATAACCAAGTAAGAATCAGAGAAGAGACATTGTCCTCTAGTAGAGGATCTAGTTCTTAGACACTAAATGAAGCATCCAAAGACAGAAGAGATACCCAACCTGCCAAATGAACCTCAAGTAATCATGATTAGATGAAAGCACTGTTGTTGTTGTTGTTGTTGTTGTTATGTGCTGTTGAGTCACCTGCAACTCACAGCAACCCTATATACACAACAGCTCTGAACTATCCTGAGCCAACCTCACCATCTCTGATACACCTACCCCCATGACCCCAGTCAGAGTCACTCCATCTCATCAAGGAATTTCCTCTCCTACACTGTCCCTCCACACTCCCAAGCATAATGTCCCTCTTCAAGAACTGGTCCCTCCTTGCAACATGTCCAAAGTATGTCAGATGAAGCTTCAGAATCCTTGCCTCCAAGAAACAGCTTGGTTTCACCCTCTCCAGCACAAACCTGTTTGTTCTCTTAAGAGTCCACAGTATATTCAATACCCTTCTCCAGTACCACAGCTCAAAGGCATCAATTCTCCTTCTATTATCCCTAGTCATTGTCTAGCTCTCTGATGAAAGCACTAGTGAGGGGAAATTTTTGAAACATGGAATTCAGGAGGAAGTTGTTGAAGGATTAGTCATTCCCCCCTCTCCCCATGACATTCCTAACTCTGAGTGTGGTGTATAGTAGAATATCATAAACAAGGCTGACTTCTTGCTGCTTTGGCCAAAAGATCAAGCAATTCTGTCTTGCAGGGAGTCAATTAGGCTGCTCCTTAGAAACAAGGACAGCAAAACATCATCTCACATGGTTTTGTATATTGTCAGAAGGGATCAGGCCTTGGGAAAAGACATCAGGCTGAGAAAGGAGAACAATTGGAGAAAGATAGGAAGAACCTCAATAAGATGAGTTGACACTGTGACTCTAATAATGGCCTCAAGTATATCAGAGGTGATGGGGACAGCACAGGATAGGATAGGGCTCAAATACCTTGTTCATATAATGGCTCTAAGTTGTAGCTGATTCAATGGCTTATAAATAACTACAACACTGCTAGAAAGCTCAAAGCCATCAATATTTCCCCACTAATCACAGAATAAAGTCTAAACTCCTTTCCCTTACATTTGAGATCATCTATAATTTGTATAATATGATGGATGGAGAGGAGATTGAAACTGTCAACAGCTTCATTTTGCTTGTTGTTGTTGTTTAATGCCGTCGAGTCGTAGATGACTCAAAGCGACCCTATGAACGAACAGCCTGAGCACTGTTCATACATAGAGTTTCTGGAGGCAAGCCATTTCGGAAGTGGATGCCGCTCCTGCTTCCAGTCATTTTGCTTAGATCCACAATTAACACCCTTGGTACCAGCAGTCAGGAAATAAGGAGATGCATTGCACTGGGAATATCTGCAGTTAGGGACCTCTCCAAATTATAGAGACATAGTGATGTCATTTTGAGGACTAAGGAGCATTTCATTCAGGCCATAGTCTTTCTGATCATTTGTTATGCATCTGAGACCTGTAGAATGAATAAGGATGACAGAAAAAGAATTGATGTCTTTGAGCCATGGTGTTGGAGAATAGCACTGAACACTCCACGGACAGCCAAAAGAACAAACAGATATGTCTCAGAGAGGACACAGTCAGAGTGCTCTCTGGAGGCAAGAATGATGAGGCTTCTCCTCACATATTTTGGGCATGTTGCTAGAAGGGGTATTCTTTGGAGAAGGACACAATGCTGGGAATGGTGGAGGGTCAGCGAAGGAGAAGAAGACTTACAACCAGGAGGATTGACATGATGAACGCAGCATTGGGCTCTTGGGTGTCAGAAGGTGTGACGATGACACAGGATAGAGCAGGGTTCAGATCTTTTGTTCATAAGATCGCTATCCGTCATATTCGACTCAACAGCTCCTAACAACCACCACCACCACCACCACCACCACCACCACAGAGGTTGGGGGAAACCTCACTACTGTCAAGAAAAAAAGAACCTGGAACAGAGTGCATCAGTTGGACCCATGATTCCTTTGAGGAGAATTCCAAGACCTAGGTTATAAAGAGTCATAACACTGAAGACAGCATGAGGCAACACAAGACAGCAGTGGTGGAAGGCAACAGCAGGAGGCAGCAGATGGCTATAACGGCTGGTGCAGAGTGCTGAATGTCTTTGAGCTGGAGGCTTGTTAGTCAAGTAGGGTGTTTACAGGCACTTAATTACTAAGCTAATATATTGTACCCAGGGCAAAGACCAAGTGAAAAAACCAGCAGCGAAGCTTGCCTGTGGGCATGGCAGAGAAAAAGCTGAGTCTTGATTGGAAGTTCTCTTGATGATGATATTGTGAACCCTGGTTTATTCCTGTTCTTTCCAGGTGATCCCAAATTGCTGTCAAGGACCACTCCAAAGTACTGAAGAGCAAAGATGTCCGCTTGAAAACTAAGGTGAGCTTGATTCAAGCTGTGGTCTTTTCAATCACTTGCTAGACATCTGAAAGTTAGATAGTGAATAAAGATGGCAGAAGTAGAATTGATGCCTTTGGATTGTGGTGCTGGGGAGGAGTGCTGAATAGCCCATGGACTGTCACAGGACAAACAAGTATATCTTTTATGAGGTGCAGCAGGTAGGACGGGTGCTCCTTGGAGGCAAGGACAATGAAAATCCATCTGCCACACTTTGGGCATGTTGTTAGGAAGGACTAGTCCTTGGAAAAGGACATCATGCTTGGAAAGGGGGAGGTCAACAGAGGAAGGAAAGACCCCCAATGAGGTGGATGGACACAGTGATGAACGGTGGAGTGTCAGAGATGATGAGGATGGCACAGAATAGGTCCCGTTGTTTATAGAGCTGCTATGAGTCATAACCAACTCAACAGCCTTTAACAACAACTTGCCTACTGAGGGAAAATGGTCTGGTGGAATCGTCTGTAGCAAATTGTCTCTTATCCCAAAGGTTGAGTATCTCTGGCTGTTTGGATACCATCAGCTCCACAAGAAAAATAGAGGCAGTTTTCTCACATTGTGATTTATAGCCTCAGAAACTGGACTTGGAAATATAAGTTGAAACGGGGAAAATGAGTTGAAACCATCTTGAAGTCAGTGAATTTGACCTCTGTAAAGGCAAGGATGGTGAAACTTCTTCTTATATGCTCTGGGCATGTCGTTAGGAGGGATCAGTCTTTGGAAATAGACATCCTGTTCGGTAAGGTGGAGGAGGTCAGAGAAAGAAAGGAGGACCCTCAGCAAGATGTACTGACACGGTGACTGTAACCATGAACTCAAGTATATTGGAGCTGCTGAAGGAGGCACAGGTCAGGGCAGGAGACAGATCTGCTGTTCACAGGATCGCTGTAGGTCATGGTCGACTCATGACACTTAACAACAACAACAACAGCAATCACAAAATCAGGAATATGGTCTGTGATGTAGCAGAGAAGTAGTGAGGGTCGTTTTGGAATATAAAATCAGGAAAGGTTATATCCTTGCTCCATGGCTATGTCATACGTATGCTAATTTAAAAAACGGAGAAGGCAGACTGTATGAAGAATGTGGCATCAGATTAGAGGAAGACTTATCAATAATTTGCATTATGCTGATGATCCAACGTTGGATGCTAGAAGTGAAGATTTAAGTCCTTACTGAAGAAGATCAAAGATCTTCAGTGAGGATTGTATCTCAAGATGTTGTTGTTGTTGTTGATTGCCTTCAAGTCAAGCACAACTCATAGTGACCCTATGAACAAAAGGCCTGAAACCCCTCTACAACTATCGACATTTAAGGAAAAGAAAAATCCTCACAACTGGACCAATTAAGAGGCATCACAATAACTAGAAAAAAGATTGAAATTGTTGGTGATTTCATTTTCTTTTTTTTTCTGTTTTTTTTCTTTGGTGATTTCATTTTCTTTGTACTTATAATCAATACCCATGGGAGCAGCAATCAAAACACCAAACGGCATAATGCATTGGGCAAAACATACATCCAAGATCTCTTTAAGTTGCTAAAGAGCAGGAATGTCAGCTTAAAGACTTTACAGGGCTAATGGCCCTCACCATAATGTTTTCAATTGCTTCCTATGCAGCTGAAAGTTGGACAGCACATGAATAAGGAAGACTGAAGAAGAAATGATGCCTTTGAACTGTGACATTGGCATAGAGTACTGAACATAGCACAGACTGCCAAGAGAGCAAACAAATATGTTTTGGAAGAACTGGAGGTAAGGATGTTGAGACTTCACCTCACATACTTTGGATGTGATGTTCAGAAGGCACCAGTCCTTGGAAAAAGACATCATGTTTGGAAATTTGAGAATCCGTGAAGTAGAGGAAGACCATCAAGGAGATAGATTGACACAGTGACTGCAACAATGAGCTTAATTAAGCTGAGGAAATGAAAGGATATGAGGGCTTATGCACAGGGAATATGAAGATTGGGCAGAGTTTGGATCTCATGTATATAGAGTGGCTATGAGCTGGAATCTACTCGATAGCAACTAACAATAACAACAATGCACACACATGTACATATATGTATATATGTATACACACATGCACATGTAAAGTAATGGCTTCTTAGGCCGAGTCAGCCATTCACGTACTGAGTGTCCCCTCTATTCTCTAGGCATTCATTTCCTTATCAGTAAAATGGCGAGATTGACCTGCACAATTTCGAAGACTCACCTAGCCCAGCCTCAACAATCTGCCACATACAATCTGACCACCCACTGTCAGTCTGACATTTTAACATTTCCCATTGCTGCTATGATCAATTACCACAGACGGAGGGTCTTAAGTGCCACCTGCTTGTCCTTGCCTTTAGAGCTGTTGAGAGTCTGTTGTGTGTAGAACCAAGTACATCAGTTTCCTGTTGCTGCTGTAGTAAATTACCACACATTTAGTGGTTTTAAAAACTTGACTTCATTACTCTTCTAGAAAGCAGAATACCGAAATGTGTTTCACTGGATGGCTACCAAGACGTGTTCCTTCTGAAAGCACTAAGGGAGCGTTGTTTGCTGGCCTCTTTTCCTCCACCTTTAAAGTTAGCAGCCTAACTTGATCTCATTTCCTTTACTGGCTCTAACCTTATACCGAGTCTCTCTTATCTGAACCCTCGCGTTAATATCGGCTTCGATTGTTGTGATTGTTAAGCGACTCATAGCGACCCTATGAACGAAAGTCCTCGACACTTGCGTGACTTTCATCCTTTCTCCAGGTTCAGAGGGTTTCCAGAGGCAAGCTATTACGGAAGTGGATACCACTCCTCCTTCCAAGCTTGTCTGAACCAAGGAGCACCACCAAGCACTGTCCACCATGGGTAAACAAATTAATGCATTCGACACATGAGTGTCACAGTATTCAGCTTCACAGTAACCACGAGTTACCTCTGTACGGCAAGTGGGCACACCAGGGCTATATGACCTAGAAGAATGTTTGACCAAAAACAATGAAAAACAGGCCTGAAGGCCGCGGATTAGTCACCCACCTTTGGATTGGGAGCATCACTTTCAGTGCATTAGGATTGGCCTCGAGAGATAGTGCAAATAGCTAATGATATTAACTGCCAATCAATGGTTGGAGATTTAATTCTATCCAAAGCATCTATGGGGGTGTGGGGTGGGGGGAACAACCTGACAATCTGTTGCTGATATTGTGTGCTGCACAAAGTCGACCCATAGCTAACCCTCCAGTGGGTTTTCAGAGGCAGTAAATCACCCAGGAGGAGAATGTCCATCTTTCTTCCACAGACAGTAACCAATGGAAACGATACGGAGCCCACTGTGGCTCTAACAGACATGGTGCCACCTTGAGTTGGAATGGATTTGATGACCATTGATATTTATACTGGTCCACCTGAGTGATCTTCCTTTCTCACATTCCTTTCTTTTTACACATCTGCAAAATCCCTTTTGCCATACAAAACAATGTATTCACAGGCTTGAGGGATTATCCTCATTCACCTCACCACACTGGACTTGACAGGGCACTTCATTTTAGGGATCAAGGAGTCCTGTTCAAGTCTGCTTGCAGCCAGCCACTGCTGTTCTCTGGATAGTTACTGAAGCACCAGTGATCACTAACATGATTACTGTCACAAACATGCAACCTATAGGCATAGACTTCATGAATCTCAATTTTACTTTTAGTAACTAGCATGCCCAGGTGCACAAGACGTGCAAAATTTATAGTCAAAACAGTCAATAACATTATCTCAGAATGATGTACAAATTAGATAACATTAAACCAGGCCCTAAATAGTGCTTGGCATAAGTCGATGCTCAATAAAGATGGGGGTTTGGAGGGGCTCTTGTCAATGAGTTTGGTGGTTTAAAAGGATTATATTGCCTTATCCAACTTCGATTTTCCGGGCTAGATCCAATTGCGCTGCAAGAGGGGAGCATGTCAACATCTCAGGCTACATAGTAATTATGTCAAGAGGCTCTAATAATAGGCCACTTGAGCAATATCTGTATCAATATCACCAGTTCCAAGGATAAGAGTAATCTGCTAACAGATTGGGTTTAGTGTTGTTTGGCACTGAGCCAGGAAAGGAGGGTGTTCCCAAGTTGCCTTTCATCTTTCCTAGCTGATCTTACAAGTGGCTGTCCCTTTAATAGGTTGTCCAGAGGAGAGGGGGAAAATAAATCTCCTCCCAGGTGGTTATAATCCTCCCAAGTGTACACCAGAGACTCAGGACTATAAAGGCATAGATGCCACCAGAAATCAGAAGAAAGGACCCAATTCTGTTGGCAGACACAAAGTTGAGTCTTTGTGAAGGAGCTGAAGGGCTTTCTGGACTTGTGACACCATTTTCTGGTAAGGAAATACGCATGTGGTAAACGAGGGGGAATCTAGCAGATAATACGTTGTGAGATATGCTTGAGTCTAGTATTTAACGTATAACATTGAGTTCAGTGGTTAAGAGAACAGTCACATCAACCTGGTCTAATTCTACGACAGCAGACCCCAACCTGGGTTACGTGCCCCCTTGGCAATGAAACAAACCAGTGGTGGTCCCCTTTGAAGGTCATAGAAATGTAGCCAAAAATCGGTAAGAGCATTTTCTTGTATTAGCTTTGGAAACAAGAAGAACCATAAAAGCTCACTGCCCCTGAGTAGTTTCTGACTCATAGTGACCCTCTATGGGTTTCTGAGGCACTCTGGTGGCCTAGTGGCAAAAAGTTGCTCTCTGATTCCAAGGACATGTGGTTCGAATCCATCAGCCATCAGCTGCTGAGAGACAGAGACACAGAGAGAAAGGGAGAGAGAGAGAAGGGTGGACAATGGCCTCCCATGAGATTAACTACCTCAAAAACTCGCTGAAGGGTCAGCTATGGGTCGGTTCCAACTCAACGGCACATAACAACAACAACAACATGGGTTTTCGAAGCTGTAAATCTTTAAGGAAAAAGACTTCCCATCTTCCTTCACTTACTTAAGTCCATGTATTCAAACTGTCAAGCTCTTCGGTTAGCAAGCTGGCACGACGCACTAGGCCACTAGGCCGCCATGGGAGACAGCAAAGGCAGGCTGGAATTCTTGCTAGATGAGTTAAGGAGCCCTTGGTGGCACAGTAGCTAAGCACTGAGATGGTAACTGAAAGACTAGCCACTGGAGCCCACTTCTAAAGGAGAACGTTCTGGTGATGCTCCATGAGTGACCTTAAACTCAATTCAACCCCCTCGTGTCCCACTCTCTTTATGTGTAAAATAGTAAGAGCCTCCCAGAACTGTTGAGAGACTTAAACAAGATCCCGTTTACAGGAGTGGTGAGCACACGTCACATACTCAATAAATATTTTCATGGTTAAAGTTTCTAATTTATTCTGAACCTGTGGGAATTACAAGTACCTCAGAAATCATACAGCTCAACTCATTATTACAGATACCCTTCCGGTGTTATTTTCTAAAACTGCTTTAGATGCAAATTTCTACAAAGATAATTTTTCAACCTAAAACAGTTGGTTACTCTCTAATGCGGAATTGACCCTGGAACGCTATGAATTTCCCAAGAACCCCAAATCAGGAAATTTGTTCTATAGGATGCAAAATGGAGGCTTTGGGGTTTTGTTTGTTTGTTTGTTTGTTTGTTTTTTTAGTTTCACAGTCTCAGGAGTTGGAGAAACGTTCCTGTATTAACAGTTACCAAAAGACGTTATGTGGTTCATGGTCCACCTCCATATTCAAAGTTAAACAAATTAAAGGCTTGTAGTTCTAAATTTTAGTGCTAATTTGATAATCTGTATGGGAAGTTAATGATTTGTTTCACTTGTATCACATAATTGACTGTGTTTTACATACGGATTACCACATTCTCTTGATTTTTATTTTATAGGTTTATTCCAGTGAAAACTGTGTAAATTTCGTAGATAAAACTCTACTATAGTATCAGAAATAGAGAATAGTATCTATTTTAAAAGAAACTCCTTTATTGTTTCCGTTACTAATTTTCAACTTCTTCAATCAGTTCTGGTTAAAAAACAAAACAAAAAACAGCCCAAGACATTTCCTTCATCCCATCCCTCTGCCCACTAAATTCTGTGTCCCAGCGTGATTGGCCCCCTGCCCACCCTCGGCTGCCCTGCTTCCTCTCCCCCCTGCCCTTGGACCTTCATACACATTTCACTAGTTATCCTTCTATTTTTACAATAACGGTCTTATGCAGTATTTGTCCTTAGGAAATTGAGTCTAAAAGATCCAGCAGGGACCTGAAAAGACGGGTTAAAATGGTAGACACCGATCAGTTGTGATTAAGTTTTTTGAGTATGTGATTAATTTAATAAAACACAGTGTATGGGAACGATTCACAATATGAAGGAAGCAAAGTATAAAATACAGTATGTACAAATTTTGTAGGCAACCCAATAAAAAATTTTGAAAAAATAATTTTAAAGCCTAATGAAACACTAAAATTTTTAAGTGGATATTTTTTTCTTCTAGAGGGGAAGACCCTCTATGAGATGGATTGATTCAGTTACTGGGGTAATCGGGATGGGTGTGTCAGAGGCAGTGCGATTGGCACCGGATAGAGCAGGGTTTAGGGCTGTTGTACATAGGGTCGCTATGAGTTGCAAACGACTCGACGGCACATAACAACAACATTAAAGATCTAAGTCTGCACCACTACCATCAAATTGATTGCAACTCACAGCAACCCCTACAGGGTTTCTCAATGGAAGGAAATGTCTATCTTTCTCAGCTGCATTCAAACTATTGACCTTTGTATTAGCAGTGCAGCACGTAACACACTGCCCACTAGTACTCCTTAAATATAGAAGAGAGGGTTTTTGTTAAAAGAAAAATTTAAGAACATTTTAGTGTAAAGTTAACACATAATAAAAATGGCCTAACCTCTGGAAGGGTTTTCTTTTTACCTGTCATTTTAGCTATTTATTCTATGTAGCGGGCTGTATGTTTAAATTAGCCAAACAGAAAAATCACTTCAATTTACCAAAACCAACCAGTAAACAAGAACCATCAAAACAAATGGAATCCAGTTTTGATGATTTAATCCAATTTTGGTAATTGAATCCAGTTATGAAACTGAATCCTATTTTGGCAATGATTTTATCCACTTTGGGCAATCCAATACCCCGCCGCTGGGACTGAAATTGAAAGTTTGTCCAACTTGAGCAGCACAGGGTGCAATTCAAGGGCACTAGGAAATAGACATTTGATCTCTTTCACTCTCACCACACCTGTATCTAAAGTATTCTGAATATAACAATTTTTTCCCACCCAACAGAAGAAAGCTTTGCTGTTTTATGACCATTTATTTTAATCCTGTTTATTTTCCCAGTGCTTTTCTATAGCGCAATGCATAGTAAGAGTGTATAATAATGCACTTTGGATGGTAATTTGTTATTTAGCCGAGCCGATTTTCTTATAAACAATCCTGGTGGCACAGTGTGTAATGCACGGGGCTGCTAAGCAAAAGGTAGATGATATACATTCGCTGACCACTCCACAGGAGAAAACGGACAGCTCCTGCAAAGACAAAGGTGGAAGCAGCCTGGGAAAGCCAATGGAGGATCCATCTCCAGGGGTCAGGGCAGCTGGGTGGGCAATGGGCTTGGGTAGTTCCATAGGGAAATGTTCAATCTCAATGACAACAATGGGAAACCTTTGTGCCTTGTTCCTTAGATCTGGTCACTCACGGGTTTTAGAATCTTCCATCACAGAATTTTTGTATTTATCTCTGTCCTTTACTCAATCTTCAACTTGAGGCCTATGGATATGTGTTCATGTGTCTGCACACTGAGAATTCACTTACTGTGTCGGTGATGCACAGAGTATGCAGAGGCAAAAAGCAGATTGTGCAGATGTCTTAGAAAATTGGATTCACTTTTCGGTGTGTTTGGGACTCTACAGGCAGTAAATTATTTCCTACTTCACTTAAAGTTTATTTGCTGTTGATGTTTTACTTTGAGGCGGCTGGGGGAAGTTTCACAGTCTTCCTAAAGGTTTCAATGGAACGTTCAGAAAACCAAAAGCAAATAACAGAGAGAGAAAAGTGATTGGCAGATATTTTTTTTTATTGGCAAATATTTTTAAGGTTTAACTGAAAAATCTACTCTCAGATATCTATATTTGGTTTTTATTACTAAAAAATAAGGGTCTTGTTGGCAAAATAAGAACTGTTTCACTGTTTATTCTCGTAACGTGACAAAATTGCTCAAAAGGATATTCAGATGGGATTTGTTTATCTCATTTGTGATAGTGATAGTTCAGTGAGTTCTTAAAATCTGAAAAGTGGTTGTTATTGTCATGTGCTGTCAATTCGCTTGCAACTCAGCAACCCAATAGATAAAAGCCCTAAATTCTGCTCTATCCCATACCAATTTTATTGTCTCTGACACACCTACCTCCATTACCCCAGTCACTGACTCACTCCATCTCATTGAGAGTCATCCTCCCTTGTGCTGCTCCTCCATCCTCCCAAGAATGATATCTGTCTCCAAGGACTGGTCCTTCCTCACAACATGCCTAAAGTATGTCAGATGAAGCCTCAGAATCCTTGCCTCCAAGGATTATTCATGGAGCTAGGGAAAATAGGAACAACAGAAAACCATTCTCTTTGACTCTGAAGGGAAAATTTGCAGAGAAAACGATCTGCTGTGTTTTCTCACTGAGCTGGAAGGACACAGAGGTTACAGCAATGGCCTCAGACATGTGAATGATTGTGAAGATGGCCCAAGGTTGAGCAGTGTTTGATTCCATCGTGCTTCAGGTTGCTATGACTCAGAGCAGACTTGGCGGTACCTAACAATAACAGCAACGTTTTTCTCTGCAACATTCCCCTTAGAAGCAAGAATATTTCACAGGTTTTTTTGTAAATCTTTCTAAGATAAACTGAAATTGAAAGAGCTTGAAAAAATAGAACTGAAGCCTAGGATGCTTCAGTCTGGTAAAGTTTCAGCTCAGTCCCTACAGCTTGGTATATATGAGACAAATGTTGGTGGCTCCAGTCAACTAAATAGCTCTTAGAGATTTTTTGTTGTTGTTGTTCTGTGCCAAGAAGCATTCCCCTATAAACCCTTTTGAGCTTTTTTTGTCCTTTTTGTAAATTTTTTTTTAAAAATTTGTTATTTTCTCTCTGTGTACCATCAAATCAGATCTGACTGGTACAGGAGGAGATTATCCTTCCTTCTCCAGCAGAACAATCTGGTGGATTCGAACAGTGCTCCTCTGGGATTGCAGTGCAGCTTCTTGCCACTAGGTCACCAGAGCTCCCTGAGCTTTTCTTTTTAATACTTACCATTGGTGGACTCAACTTTGCTTGCTGAAAGCAAGGGGGCCTTGAAATGCTTGCTGCCTAAGAACAAATTACAGCTTTCCTTGTGCTTTACATCACAACATTAAAAAAAATATCCTCACCACTGGGCCGATAGTGAGCATCATGATACATGGAGAAAAGATTGGAATTGTCAACTATTTCATCTTACTTAGATCCCCAATCAACATTCTTGGTACCAGCAGTCAAGAAATCAAAAGAAATGCATTGAAAAAGTATACTGGCAAGGACCTCTCCAAATTGCTAAGAAGCAATGATGTCAGCTTGAGGGCTAAGGTGTGCCTGATGCAGGTCAAGATCTTTTCAATCATTTCTTATGCATTTAAAAGCTGGACAATGAATAAGGATGACAGGAGGAGAAGCTGGGCTTTTGAGCATGGACTGCCAAAAGAACAGACATGTCTTGGAGAACGTGTAGGCAGAATGCTCCTTCAAGGGAATGATAACAGAGCTTCATCTCACGTACTTTGTAGGAAAGGTTATTGTTTAGAAAGAGACAACGTGCTTAGAAAGGTGGAGGGTTAGCAAAAGAGAGAAAGATCCATGAGATGGATCAATTAAGTCGCTGCAGCAAAGGGTGCAAGTTTGCCAGAGATGATAAGGATGGCAGAAGATAGGACAGGGTTCAGATCTGTTGTTCACAGCATCCCTATGAGCCGCACTTGACTTGATGGCGTCTAACAACAATTGGTGGCATTGTCTGTAGCGAGCTGTAAGGCTCTCATAGAGGGTCAGCTATGAGTCGATTGCACGTGACAGTGATGAATTATGAGTTTGAGTTACATTTATTGAATCCTAGATAAGTGCCAGGCACAGTGCTAAGGTAACTCACTTAACCCCATGACTAGCCAGTGAAGAGGGTAGTATCATTATCTTGGTTGGACAGATGAAAATGAGGCTTGAAGATATTATACGACTTGGCCAAGGTCACACAGCAAGGCATGGATGTCAAAATGTGCAAGTATGTGTGTTATGGTGGAGTGGGGTGGGGTGGAGTGGGAGGGATGTTTGTGGTGGGGTTCCTTGGTGCCGTGGGATCAACTCACAGCTCCCCTGTGAACAACAGATTTGCACCTTGCCCTATCCTGCTCCATCCTCTCTGACACACTGGAGCCCACTGCTTCAGCCCGTCTTGTTGGGGATCTTCCATAGTCTCAATTTTGGAAGAGTACAAAATCGGGAGCATTATCTCTTCTACCTCCACCTTTCTCCTTTTTAAAAAACAAAAAAAAAACCAAACCTCTCAGTATTGTCAGTCCACTTCCAGAAAATTTTCTAGCTAAGAATATCATCTCCTCTTACTACCTCAATATTGCAGAGAATTTAATAGCCACTGTGTGGCTGGCTGGAACTCACCTTTCCTGGGCTACCTAATCCATTACTTCTTCAGGCGTCACTCTCAGCAGTAAAAAGACTTAGCCACAATGATAGGGTATTACACACACACACACACACGCACACAATCACTCTCTCTTTCTCTAGCTCTTTATTCTACTGCTTATTTCTTATCACAATGTTATAAATGCAAACACCTTCACACTTGCAAATTTTTTTTCCTACTCTAAACAAAGCATCTACACAGGACTGGAAAGTGCAAAGCTGTGAGAGTTTAGCATCAACACTAACCCTTCACTGAAAACCCACTGAAAGGCCAGCTGAGTCTGTTCCAAGTCAAATGCAACTAGTGAATGAATTAAATATATCATTTATAATCCTTTAGTTATATAATCTAAAGTTAGAAACATATCACTTCTAGAATATAGAAATTACATATTTCTAGAAATTCTATGTTAATATATATAATTAATAATATAAGATAGACGACTCTCAGGTAAATAGTACAGATGCATGTTATAGAGTTTAAAAGAATAAAGAATTATGGAATTATAAAGAAAAACATTGTCCCCATCCTTCCTTTTATTGCCGATCCTTCTCCCACAGAGGAGCTGGCAGATTCGAACTGCATGCCTTTGGGATTGCAGTTCAGAGTCTTACCACTAGACCACCAGAGCTCCCCACACGTATTTATACAAATGATCTATTAACATATATAATTAATAATGTAAGATAGACAGCTCTCCTGTATATAGTATAGATGCATGTTACAGGAGTTTAAAGGAAAGAATCATGGAAATAGAAAGAAAAACTTTTGAGATTACACATGCTGCTGTTGTTATGTACTGTTGAGTCAGAACCGTCTCGTAGCCGACCCTCTACGTGGTTTTCAGAGTCAGTAAACTGCACAGGAGGAGACTGCCCATCTTTCTCCCATGGAGCAGCTGGTGGGTTTGAACCGTGTGTCTTTGGATTGGCAGCTAAGCCACCTGAGACTTTACTAACACAGTGCATTGTCTTACTAAATCCACACAATAATCTTGGGGGAGAGTCCCAGTAGTTCTATGACACGGGATAAATGTGAAAACTGAGGCACAGGAATGATAAATAACTTGCCCGATGTCTTTAAGTCAGTAAATGGCTGCGAACTTAAAACAAAAAGTCTTTTTTGCTCCAATTGACCCAGAAATTAAGGGATTCCCCCCCCCTCCAGCTACACTGCAGAGTCAAAAGAGAGAACTGGGCAGGGTAGAGGGAAATAAGGGGCATGACAGGGCAAATCTTCATGGTGGGAATAAACAGGGAAAAGGAATCGGCTGCTTTTGTTGAAGAGGCGCTTCCATTAGAGGACTCAGCAGATACTGTTACAACAGAGTATAAAGTCAATTGAAGGAGACTTGCAGGCCCGTTCAGAGTAAATAATCTGTTGGATTCCTTGTTCGGATAGGGGCAGAATATGGGCACTTGGCAACACTACAGTCGTGGTTTTGAAGATCAGTCTGGTCACGGAGAACGCTGGTGGCCTGGTGTGTACAGAGTTGCATTGCCAACTTAAAGGCAGGAGATTTGAATCCACCAGGTGCCCCATGGGGATAGGATGGACAATCTCCTCGTATGTCATTTAAAGCACCTGCAAACCCGACGGAAGTCAGCTATAAGTGGGTTCCAACCTGTCAGCACACAACAGCAATGCTCTGGTCCTAGAATGAAGAAGGAGAGCCAAGAGGTAGGGAAAACATCAGGGGCTAACTAACTGTAATGGTTCTGAGAAGGACAGAGCGTTTTACACATCCTCCCAGTTTTTGAGGGGTGCAAGGCACAAATTCACTCTTTGTTGTCACTGTGAAGGTCACGAAAGACTCATACTCCACTCTCATCTCACCCCACAGGCTGTGATATCTCCATAGGGGCAGATAAACGCTTGGAAAATCATGACGATTTTATTTCGCTGCCAGACATTCAGACACCTCTGGTTTTCCAAGTCACCTGCGAGGCACTTCCACAAAGACTGTCAGCTTTGGGCCCCTCTGACTCTTGAAGACTTTGAAGCCATAAACCGCTGTGAGAGGGCATTGCCCAAGAACTTTAACTTTGCCGCAGACGTGCTGGACCAGTGGTCTCAAAAGGAAAAGGTATGTGATGCTAGACTTCCATCAGATGCCTGGTGCCCACTCACTCCTCAGTCTTCCATTTCCCTGTTCTGGGATCCACTTGTCAAATGGAATTCTATTCTTCCATCCTTCTTCTCTTTTGATTGCTCTTCCTCCGTCCCAATGAAAATCTCTGAGCCTCAATTACATATGACTGTCTTTCTCTAGAACCAGCATTATGTTACTTGTCTTTTCATTCTTTTTTTTTTCTCCAAGTCTAATGCAACAGCTCCTCTTCCATTCTTAAGGCTGGTAACAGGGCTATTTAAAAAAGTAGAAATCTGCTGGAATGCATACAGATTATACATGAATGGAAGAGCATCGCCAATGCTTAGTCATAATTAGTACCAGAAGAGGGGAGTTGAGAAAAACCAAGCAATCATGCATAACAGAGCAAGCTTCTTGCTTTCTGATCCCCGCTGAATGTCAAGTACTCAGCTAAACATTTGACCTCTCAGTACTTACCATAAGGGGGAAATGCTGGACTTGTCTCCTCCCATGCAATTTACTGTCTCTGAAAACCTGTGAGAGAGTCAGCTATGAGTCAGTTCTGACTTGATGATACACATCAACTTATCAAAATGCACAGCAAGAGGCCAGACTTAAAAAAGGATATTAGCTACTAGATATGCTGTTGCTGATTTCTACCAAGTTGATTCCAACTCCTGTTACTCAAATACGTGCAGAATAGAAGTATTCTGCAGAGGTTTCCCATTGTGACCTTTCCGAGGCCGACTGACAGATCTGCTGCCTGAGGCACCACGAGGTGTGTTTCAAATACCATTAATATTGTTGTTGTGTAATGTCAAGTCAGAATTGATTCATAGTTTGACCCTCCAGCTGGTTTTTAGAGGCTATAAACCAAACAGAAGGAGAGTGGCCATCTTTCTCCCATGAAGCAGCTGGTGGTTTCAAACTTGGAGCTTTTGGAATGCCAGCACAGCTCCTAACCACTAAGCCACCAGCGCTCCATTTTGGTCACTGAGGGATTCCATTGGTAAGTATAAACCAAGCCAAATCCACTCTCAAGTGCAACTCATGATGACTGTTCATCAGATTCCTAAGGCTGTAAATCTTTATGGGAGCAAAATGTCTCACCATTCTCCTGTGGAGTTATGGTTCCTTGGATTTGAACAATTGACCTTTCAGTTGCAGTCCAAAGTATTAAACACCGTGCCACCAGGGTTCCTTGTGAGATATATACAAGGCATTAAGTAACAGTCACTTCTTAAATAGAGGAGAAAGTTTTCATGTAAAGTCATTTTATCTTTAAACATTTCTACTATTTGCTAATGAGTCCTTAAGTGGTGCAAATTGATAATGCTAACTGAAAAGTTAGTGGTTCAAGTCCACCCAGAGGTACTTTAGAAGAAAGGTCCTGAAATGTATTTCAAAAAGAGTCAACTATTAAAAAATCAGTGGGGCACGATTGTGCTATGATACACATGGTCACGAGTTGGAGTTGAATTGATGGCAACAGATCATACTTGTCAAACTCTGTTTGGAATCAAGAGAGAGCAGATAGAAGGTGATAGATAATCCCTCTTCAAAACTTAAGGGCATAATTTTGTTGCCATTTTTTTTTGTCCCTTTTTCAGCAACCTACCTTTTAGTAAGTCATTCTGATTTTTTTCAATTATGGTGATTAAACGAATTTCCTTCCTTAGAAAATTTGCACAAGTAGAAGTAACTTGATGCCTGGGATGATATGAAGAATAACAGCACAGGTATAGATATATATGACAAAAATAGTGAAAATGATACTCAAATGGCTAATTAAGAAATCCTGGCCTGCTATATCTTATCAGATCCCCATAATTAGCCTGGGGGTTTACAAATAAGAAAACTGAGGTTTGCAGAAGGTGAGTCCCTGGTCTTAGTTTATATAGCTACAAAGATTCCTGAATGGAGTCCCTGATGTTGTGAATGCTGATGCATTAGGGTAAGGATAAGCCTGTCACATGCGATGGAGTCATCTGGAGTATGAACACAAAGCCAGGGGCAGAAGAGGAGGCTGGAAAAAGATTCACAGAGGAACCAAAATGTCAATGGCATTTGGAAGCATTTGCCAACTGAAGAAGTTCTCAAGGCACTCTAGAAGGGGGCAGGAAGGGGAGTGGTGGCTTATTTTTCAGGTAACACATAAAGCCAGGAAGTTTTACCCTTGGCCGGCTCAGCAGCAAGAAGTTTCTTCCAAAATCAGTCACATTGACTTGGCCCCTGGCCTTAGTCTTTTGGATACAAGCAGATGTCAGGTTGCTAGTCAACCCAAGTACATCCATTAGCATTACTTGGATGGAGTAGAATCAAATTTAGGCAGGAGGAAAATTGATAGGAAACCTGCAATGTTTGGTGATGGTCTGAAAAGTCCAGAATTGGAACAGTTTCCCAAGGGCAGGGGAGCGCCAGGATCCAACAGACTGTTTCTTGTTCCAGGTAACTAGCTTTTGGTTTCTCAGAAAACTTAAAGTCCATTTGGAGAAGGTCTGACTGACTTAGCTTGAATCCTACCCCCCCTTAAAGGTCAGGGATGGGTGAGTACCTATTCATACTCAACAGGAGAGAAGATTGTTCCTCCAAAGACATATCAGGTTGTTGTTTTTGTTAGGTGCTGTTGAATCGAGTGTAACTCATCACAATCTTATGAACAGCATATCTGAATTCTGTCCTCCCCTGCGCCATCTTCACACTTCCTGACACATTAGAGCCCATTGCAGCAGTCATTGGGTCAATCCACCTGACTGAGGTCTTCTTCTCCTTCACTCACCCTTTATCCTTCCAAGCATCATGTCCTTCTCCAAGGAATAGCCCCTCCTAGCAATACATCCAAAGTAAGTGAAATGAAGCCTCATCACCCTTGTCTCCAAAGAGCACGCTGGCTGCACTCTCTCCAAGATATATTTGTTTGTGCTTTTGGTACTCCATGGGATGTTCAGCGCTCTTCTCCAACACCCCAACTCAAAGGCATCAATTTTTCTTCTGTTATCCCTGCTTATTGTCCAGCTCTCGGATGCAAAGTATATCATCAGAAAGACTGTGGCCTCAACTTGGTCCTCAAACACTCAAATCATTACTCCTCTATAATTTGGAGTGGTCCCTAACTGCAGACTTTCCCAGTGCAAAACGTCTCCTGATTTCCTGACTGCTGGTACCAAGGGTGCTAATTGTGAATCCAAGTAAGACGAACTTATTGACAGTGCCAATTCCTTCTCCATCCACCATGATGTCGCCTATCAGTCCGGTGGTAAGAATCCTTGTTTTCTTGACATTAAGATGCGGTCCAACTTGAAGGCTGCCTTTCTTGATCCTCTGCAGCAAATACTTGAAGTCTTCCTCACTTTCAGCAAACAAGATTGTATCATCTGCATAACGCAGGTTATTGAGGAGTTTGCCTCCAATCCTGATGCCATGTTCCTCCTCATAGAGTCCAGCCTCTTGAATAATTTGCTTAGGATACAGACATATCAGTTACTCCTATTATAATCCATGTGGTTCAGATCAATTATGTTAGGGGGCTCTGGTGCCTTAGTAGTCAACTGCACTGCAATCCCACAGGCATGTGGTTTGGATCACCCAAGGCTGCTCCAAGGGAGAAGGATGAGCAATCTCCTCCTGTGGGATTGACTTTCTCTAAAAACCCACTGGAGGGTGAGCTATGAGTCAGTTCCAACTTGATGCCACACTAGAACCATAATTCAAGGGAACAGGTTTGGAGGAGGAGAAAAGAGAGAAGTCCCATCTACTGGGGCCATATGAGCCTATTTTTTTCTTTCTTGTGTTTCTTTATCCAGACAGGAGAGAGACCAGCCAATCCAGCACTGTGGTGGGTGAACGGAAAAGGGGATGAAGTAAAATGGAGCTTTAGGGAACTGAGCTTCTTGTCCCGAAAGGCTGCCAACGTGCTCATCAAGCCCTGTGGCCTGCAGAGAGGGGACCGCGTGGCTGTGATTCTGCCCCGGATCCCAGAGTGGTGGCTCATCAATGTGGCTTGTATGCGAACAGGTAAGTGTCGAGACAGAACGTTTCTAAACCATATACAAACATATGGAAAAACTAAAATTTGAGGTTTGTGCTCGTAGAGGACAAAAACAAAGAGTCAAAATGAAGAGCAAGAACAGTGTAGTAATGCAACTGCCTTAAGAGGTCGGTGTTACAGTGATATCAATTTGCAGGAAATGAAAGAGGCTCAGAGATGTTAAGCAGCTTACGCCAGGTCAACAGCTAGAAAGCTATGTGATTGATATTCAAACTGAAAGTGAAGGTGGGCATGGAAGCCTCTAGGCAGTGCTGGGTTTTGGTGTCCTTGCCTGGATAATCCAGAATTTGTTTCTGCAGAATGCATTTGGATCCGTATTAATATGAAAATACAAAAGATAAAAAAGTCTTTCAGAATGCAAAGACTCCTAAGAATGTAATTATAGAGATCAGTTGGGAAAGCCTCTGCCTGTTCCCAAATGCAAAGATTTAAGTGATTCAATAACACATTTTATCCCGAAGTAGTTAATTTATAATATAAGAAGCTGCACAATAATCTCAAAGGCATGCAGTTCAAATCCACCAGCTGTTCCGTGGGAGAAAGATGGGTAGTCTCTGCCTGTGCGATTAAGTGTCAGTGAAAACCCGTTGAAGGGTCGGCTATGGGTTGGTCCCCACTCAATGGCAAAACAACAACCAATAAGAATTCTAATAGAATTCTTTTCCTCTCCAGCACTACACCAAACCCACTGCCTCTGAGTTGATCTCAACTCAGAGCAATCTTCAGGACAAAGTAGAAATGGCCCATAGGGCTTCCAAAGCTATATAATCTTAGTGCTTAAGGAACTGTGCTGCCAAGCCAAAGGCACATGGTTCAAATCCACCAGTTGCTCTGTAGGAGAAAGATGGGCTGTCTCCTCCCTTGTAGGTTATAGGCTCTGAAAACCAGCTGGAAGGTCAGATATGAGTTGGTTCTGACTTGATGGCAGTAAGTTTGAGAGTTTTTTGGTTTGGTTTAGCTTGGGTAGATAAATGGATGAATGGATAGCTAGCTAGATAGATAGATAGATAATAGATGTGTTGTTGATTACCATCAAGTCGAACATGACTCATAGCAAACACTTGAACAAAAGACCTGAAGCCTTTCAATAAGTTCGTAGAATTTCCAGAGGCATGTTGTTTAGGAAGTGGATGCCAGTCCTTATATAGATGTTGTTTTTGACTGCCATCAAGTCGAGCACAACTCATAGCGACCGTATGAACAAAAAATCTGAAGCCTTTCTATAGCTATTGTCGTTTCTCAAAGTTCATAGAGTTTCCAGAGGCATATATCTATAGGTGTGTATATATCTATAGGTGTGTATATATCTATAGGTGTGTATATATCTATAGGTGTGTATATATCTATATATCTATATCATCTATATCTATAACTATATCTATATCATCTAACCCAGAAGGATGTGGCCAAAGTGTTCTTTGGAGGCAAGGATGAACAGGCTTCATCTTTCATACTTTGGACATGTAGAGAAGTGAGGCCTTGGAAAGGGACACTAGGCTTGGAAAGATGGAGGGTGAGTGAAAGAGAGGAATACTCCTTAAGGAGATGATGAGGATGGCACGGGATAGGGCAGGTTTCAGAATAACTCTTCATAAGGTCACTATGAGTTGTACTTGACTCGCCAGCACCTGACAACAACGAGAGAGAGAGAGAGATCACCTTTAGGGAAGCAGACTGTATTCCATAATCTGCAGCCTCACCTAGTAGACAACACCATTTAATGGACAACAGTCCTTGTTCACCTCCAGATCCTCTCTCTTTCCCAGGGCTCATCTTTATGCCAGGAACAATTCAATTGACAGCAAAAGACATTCTCTACCGACTTCGAGCCTCCAAGGCCAAGTGCATCGTGGCCAGCGAGGAACTGGTCTCGGCGGTGGAGTCCATAGCGTCAGAGTGCCCTGACCTGAAGACCAAAGTCCTGGTGTCTCTGCAGAGCCGGAACGGGTGGCTCAGCTTTCACGAGTTACTCCCGTGAGTATCAGCAGCAGCGTGAATCACAGCTACACCTCAGAGTCTCTGGCTCTCAGGACTTCCTGAGAGTTGACCTGGGATCTTCTCCAAAAAAAAAAGGAATCACTTAATAAAAGCTGTAAGGCCAGAAATCTTTCAGCTCTGCCTCCAACTTCCTGTTGGGTGTAGCTCTGCCCCCGATTTCCTGCTGTGCCCATGAGTATCCCGCAGCCTGATAAGGAGTTCTTTCCACAGTCAATTGCCAGTAAAACAGAGGGATTGCAATGCACACAGTGCTTGATTGCAGATCTTGAAGGACTGTGAGATTTCCCTCAGAAACCACCTCCCTGTCTGGGGAGTGACCATTAGTTTTTATCCTCAGGCTAGATACTCATTTACTTAACAATACACTTTTGTTAGTATAGCTACAGAATGTCTACATTTAAAAGGAACAGTTTACTAGTAAGCAGACAACAAATAGTTAACATATGAGTGTTTTGAAAAGGTACTTTCTAATCCAGGAAAGATGCATTTCCATTCCTGGTAAACAGGCAGTTTCAGGCACAATTTACATCTGACTGAGAAAAACAGTTTCAAAAAGGTGAATGCTAATCTAGGAAAGATGCATTTCTTCGCCTGGTAAACTGTAGAGTCGGAACCGACCTGTAGCTCACCCTCTGGTGGGTTTTCAGACGCAGTTAATGGCACTGGAGGAGATTGCCCATCCTTCTCCGGCAGAGCTGCTGGTGACCTCAAACAGTGTGCCTTGGGGATTGCAGCACATCTTCTTGCCACTAGGCCACCAGAGCTTTAGAAATCTTGTGCATCATTTCCATACTTATATCCACATAGGTTTGCTCTGAGTTGGAACTGATGGATCCACCAGCTGTTCCGTGGGAAAAAGATAGGCAATCTCTTCCCATTTAATTTACTGCCTCTGAAAACCTGCTGGACGGTCCACTCTGGGTCAGTTCCAACTTGACAGGACACAACAACAGTTAAGAGTTTATGGCTTCTCTAATAAGAATGTATCACTGTACTAGAAATTGTATTCCCTGAAGTCTATAATGTTTACAGAAAAAGTCTGCCAACAACTTCCTTGGATAGTTACTCACTGTATCACCAGTTCCTAAGACATGTGCTTAAGAAATATTTACTGAGTGAAAGGATCAATTAACAAAGGAAATAATTTAATCTCTTTGAATGTCAGTGTTCATCATCTGTAAAATTATAACAATGCTGTACATAGCTCAACAATTAGTCTAAGGATAAAATAAACTAATATTTGAAAAATCCCTCATAAGCTGGGGAGAAGAGAGAATTAAGTAAAGTATTAACTATTGGTATCGCCCTTCAGACAGTAGTTAAACAGCTTATGTTTTTGCTTTGGTTTTCTTCAATCATCCAAAGAAGCTTATAGAATATAAGAGTTTTTGAATAACAGAAATATCTTTGATAATCTATCCTAGCAATTAATGTAAACAAATCCCTATTGTCCATTCTGGTGAATGCTCTTTGGGTCTTCTGTAAACCATGTGACCTCAGATAACTCAAGGTACATCTATGAAATTCGGTACCTTATTCAAAGAATGGGGCAAAGAATAGTCCATCTTAATGGACACCACATATGATGTCCACAATGGATAAGAGAATCCCAGATGGTAATGCATGTGAATTGCCTAGAGAACGCATGGCACAAAGCTATCACTCCCTGAGTTCTATAATAATTACAATGAACAATGGGGCTTTGCCTCACATACTCTGGGCATGTTGCTAGGAGGGGCTATTCCTTGGAGAAGAACTTGATGGTGGAGGGTCAGCGAAGGAGAGAAAGACCCTCAACTAGATGTATTGACATGGTGACTGCTGCAGTGCGCTCTACTGTGACAGGAAGTATGAGGATGGCTCAGGACGAAGAGGGTTCAGATCTTTTATTCATAGGGTCACTATGAGTCTACTCGACTCGGCAGCACCTAACAACAACAAAACTGATAAGGAGTTGCACTGTGAACCCGAAGACACATGGTTCTAATCTGCTAAGTGCTCTGCTAGAGAAAGATAAGCAATTGTCTCTCATGTGATTTACAGTCCCTGAAAACTCACTGGAGGCCCAGGTGCTGATGTTGTTGGTGGTGCTATGTGTCGTTGAGTCACCTCTGACCCATAGTGACCCTATGTACAGCAGCTCTGAACCCTGCCCTGTTCTGAGCCAGTCTCAACAATTCCAACACACCAACCCCCATTGCCCCAGTTACCGTATCAATGCATCTCGTCTGGGGTCTTCGTCTCCTGTGTTGTCCCTCTGCCTTTCTGAGCATGACATCCTTCTCCAAGGACTGGTCTCTTCTGGCCACATGCCCAAAGTAAGCGAGACGGACCTTGAGTTGGTTCCAACTCGACAGTACACATCAACAGTAACAACAGTTATGATGGCAGTGAGTTGAGTACCATTAACATAATCTTCAGGTTAAAAATCTCTCGGCTCTGCAAGTAGTTCTCTAAATCAGCCGTGCTAAAACTATTTCAGTATATATTTCCAATTGTAAAATATTTTTTGGATACTTCTGTAATAGCTGTTAGTTCTTTATTTGAACATAATATACCTGAGAGGGTTTATATTTTATCATTATCAAAAGGAAAAGCTGTAAAGAATTCATAACATAATACATACAATTGCAAGTTCTATTTTTGTGCCTCACACCAATTGTCTTATATGCTTCCCTGCACGCCCCCCTCCGCCTTGCAGCAAGCACCTGTACTACAGAAAAACTTGTCCTCGGCAATTTGACAAAACTCTGTTGTGTCCCATGAAACCTTAAAGCTAGCACAAAAGGAAAATAACCTTAAACTTGTATGAATTTCAAACTGATTTTGCATATACTGCAGGAGGTGATTTTTGAGACAAAGAGAATCATCACTTTATGCAAAGTGTCTTCAGAATGTTTCAATCTCATTAAGGTGAAATTAGTGTTTCTGCCCATCGAATCAAGAGGTACACGTTGCAGGATTACAGTTGAGGTCCTTTATTAGCTGTGCATGGGCGGAGGGTCCCCGCAACAAGGTAGGATCCCCGCTTTTGGTGTCAGTTAAGAGACTTTTATACTTTTGCTTTCTACAACTGCTGGGCTACTTGCTACAGCAGTCTACTGTAGAAACACTTCAAGGGCACAGAGATACATGGACTGCATTATGCTATTGAAATATTTCAAGGGCACTGTAAGGTCGCCGAGGAAGGACAGAACCTAGTGCAGGCTACGAAAGATAGTTTATTGAGGAGAAACTGCTGGGCTGACTTACACAGAAGACCAGTCCCCACTGAGTTAGAGGGGGATTTTTTACGTTCTTACCAGGGACCTGGGGAAGGGGATGCATACAGAAACTTCCTTCAAGATAGGAAAGTGGGCTGGGGTCTCAGATAACTATTCCTGGGAAAATGGGGATAGGGTTGTTTCACAGAGACAAAAAGCACAACTTGCTGTTTCCTGCGATTGGATTCTCTCAGTAGCCATTCTGGGAGAGGAAGTCTGGGCTCTGCAGTCTTAATAGGCACAGAGATACATGGACAGCATTTTGCTTTTGAAACATTTCAAGGGCACAGTGATCCATGGAGCACAACACATCTAAATAGTAACAGTTACTGTTCTGGGAAGCAGTTCAAGACAAAGCTTTTAAGACTTGAGGGGACACTTCCCACCCAGGGGTTTACGTTCCTCAAACAGAGTGCTGTATAAAATGTCGTCTGTTTGGCTTCTCAGTTAGAACATGAAGAGTTTTCCTAAAGAATAAGACCAGGACAACTGTCTCCAGGAAACCAAGCAAAGCACTCACAAAATCAAACAAACCTGCTGCCATTAAGTTTCTAGAAGACAAAGTAGAGCTGAACCTTACAGGGATGCCAAAGCTGTCATTTTATTATTTATTATTATTATTATTTGTCATGAAAGTTTACATAGATGTAGGGGGTGTCCATTCATTCATTGTTGCCATTTTCTCCCTGCCCACCGCTCCCCCCCAATTCACTCTTCTCCTTGAAAAGTAAAACTCTTTCATTGCAAGTCGGCAATCTTTAAAGAAGTAGGTAGGTGCATCTCTCACCTACAGTGTCACTGGAATTTGAACTGTCAGCCTTACAGGTAGCAGGCATGTGCTTAAATCACTGCACACCCAGGGCCCCTTGAATACAACGATAATGGATAATGGCCTTTCTATTCACAGAGTTCGTATTAAGTCTCCTCACCTTCCTCCTTCTCCCAAGGAAAGGCATCTGTTTGTGTTAAAAGGATTCTCCAGAATTTCATAACAGACAAGAAAGACTATAGATGAGATGGCTGTTTCTCTTGTTATGTTCTTATAAAAAGAACCCATCCCTGTGGGCCTGGAATCTTGGGTTCATGTCTTGAAGAGATCGAAATAGAGCAGAAGGAATAGGATATGGAGGCAAGAAGCAGCCTAAGTTGTGCAGGAGATGAACTACAAGCATTTTTAGGTGATACAGGCCATGGTCTTTGCAATCACTTGTTATGCATCAGAGAGCTGAACAATGACTAAGGAGGATAGGAGGAGAATTGATGCCTTTGAGCTGCAGTGCTGGAGAAGAGTATTGAGGGTACCATGGACTGCTAAGAAAACAAACAGATTCATCCTGGAGAGGGCTAAACCAGGGGGTTCCTTGGAGGCAAGGATTCTGAGGCTTTGTCTGACATACTTTAGACATGTTATAAGGAGGGATTGGTCCTTGGAGAAGGACGTCATGCTGGGGAGGCTGGAGGGACAGTGCAGGAGGGGAAGGCCCTCTATGAGGTGGATTGATCCAGTGACTGGGATAATTGGGATGGGAGTGTCAGAGACAGTGCGATTGGTACAGGACAGAGCAGAGTTTAGGGCTGTTGTACATAGGGTCACTATGAATTGCAAGTGACTCGATGGCACATAACAACAACAACAGAAAACAAAAAAGTCAAATGGAAGGCCCAAAGAGCATGCAGAGCTCAGATTATGAAAGAGCTCATTCCTTAGTAAATCAACAGGTGTTAAGAAGGGAAATGTCAAGGTCAGGTTTGGGTTTTAAACACATCCTCTGGCAGCTGTGCAGAGGATTTATTATTTGAGGATTAAATTGGTACAGGGAATTCTGATGACTTAGTGATAAGGACTTGCACTGCCAACCTAAAGGGATGTGGTTCGAATCTAAAAACTGCTCTTTGGGAGAAAGATTGACAATCTCCTCCCAAGCAATTTACTGTCTCTGAAAACCGCTCTGACGGGTCTGCTATGAGTCGGTTCCAACTCCACACTACAAAAGACAGTTACAAATGGGATTGGTGAGACCGTCTTGGAGCCTAATGAGAAAGAAACGAAGGGAATCTAAACTTGAGCTTTGCTGGATAGAATGGAGGGGAAGGGGGGAAAGGACAATCTAAAAAAATAGAGGAAATAACTGTGTAAATTATTACCTAACTTGGGAAGGACTGGAGAACATTATGCTGAGTGAAGTAACTCAGTCCCACAAGGATAAATATTGTATAAGACTGTTATTGTAGAATGAGTACAAGGATCCAGGAGGGATGGGAGAGGCCAGAATCAAAGGGATGTGGATGTACAGGGGGAAGAAGGGATTAATCATTGGGCTGTACAATTTGATGGGTGGAGGGGTGAGGGAAAATAGAAAGAATTTGTTCAAATGTGTATTCGAATTTTGTAAATAAATGAGTGGGGAAAATTAAAAAGTTGGGCAGGAGCATGTAGGGTTGGAGTCAAGGTCAATGTGTTTTTTAACTTAGGTGACTGGGTGATGGGGAATGTTCAACTGAAGGCAGAGCCTGGAGATAAAATGAGATCCTGAGTTTCAAGCTGGCCATACTGAGATTGAGCATCTTTGGGCATTTAAATGTCTAGCAGACAGTAGGTACATGAGTTGTAGGGCCATGGCAGTAAAGCTACAAACGTATATATCTTCGGCATATAGTTAGTTGTGAAAATCCAGAAAGATGTCATTCTACCACGCATCCAAGAAAAGAGAGACATGTCAGACAGTGGAACTGTTGCTTGGAAATCTCCTTGTCATTCATTAATTATAGTATCTCTTAGCCAAAAAGGAAAGTTAAAAGCCTAGTTCTCTGAAATTGTTGTTGTTCTGTAATGTTGAGCTTTCAGAGGCAGTAAATTGCATGGCTATTTGGCATGGACAATGAATAAGGATGACAGAAAAACTAATGCCTTAGAGCTGTGGTGTTGGAGAAGAGTGCTGAACACCCCACGGACAGCCAAGAGAACACACGTACGTCTTGGAGAGGGTGCAGTGGACTGTTCTTTGGAGGCAAGAATGATGAGGCTTCGCCTCACATACTTTGAGCATAATGCGAGGAGGAGCTATTCCTTGGAAAAGGACATGATGCTGGGAAGGGTGGAGAGTCGGCAAAGAAGAATACCCTCGCAGGTGGATTGACATGGTGACTGCTGCAGTGGGCTCTCATGCGGTAGGAAGTGTGAGGATAGCACAGGAGAGAACAGGGTTCAGATCTTTTGTTCATAGGGTTGCTATGAGTTGTTCTCAGCAACAACAAATTGCATGGCAGGAGATTGTTCATCTTCCTCAGGCGGAGCGGCTGATGGATTTGAACCATGTGCCTTCAGGTTGACAGTGCAGCTGCTTACCAGTACATTTTAGATGGAGAGTACCAATTGATAATCCTTCAGTTCATTGTTTTGTGTTGCTTCAGGGTACTAAATATTGAGAATAAATTATTTCTGACAGTATGGTGTATTTTTATATAATTAATTATATAATGTATCGCTAATAGGTTTTTTTTATATTTTTAATTGCTATTTTAATGAAAGTTGACGGAAAAAATTGGATTTCCATTCATTCATTATTCCACATTTTCCTCCCTACTCCCCAGTTCTTTTTCTCTTTAAAAAGATTCTTTCACTGTTGCATAATTTCCTCCCTTCCTCTGCCCCCCCCCCCAGTCCACTTATTCTGGACTGTTGTCATGCAAATAATACCTTATCAAATATTTCTTTTAGACAGTTCTTTCTGTCATCTATTTAAATGCAGTGTCCATTATTTATCCCCCCTTTTCTTAGTTTCTTCCCAACTCCCATGTCAGTCATGTTTTATAAGAGTGGCACTATGCAGTATTTGTCCCTTTGTGACTGAGATATTTCACTCAGCATAATGTCCTCCAGGGTCACTCATTTTGTATTATATTTTATGAGTTCCTTGTTTTTCAGTGTTGTGTAGTATTTCACTGTGTGAATATATCACTGCTTCTTTAGCCATACATTTGTTGATTAACAATTATATCATTATTATCATTAATCTCTAATAACTTTCTTTGCTTTTGTCTTTTTAAAAATTTCTTTCAATAACAGTCTATCAGATTGATTACTGATATGAATTAAAATGTCATCCTTAACCCATTGCTTTCAACTAGGGAATGTTTAATATACTCAGTTTTCAAAAATTCTTAGCTATTGTACCAATTATCTATCACGAACAAGTAATTCTAAAATTTAATGGCAGAAAACAACAACCATTTTATCTTTCAGTATTATGTGCATCAGAAATTCCCACAGGGCTCAAGCAGGGCTGAGACAACTTGGCCGGGTCTATATGGCTCAAGGTGTGTGAGCTCACACACATATCCAGGTATTAGATGCTGTTGGTTGGATAATGTTGCTTCTCATCTGAGTGGTTTCTCTGTTCAGGATGACAGCCTGAGTATCTGTGTGGTAGCTGGGTTCACCCCAGCAAAAGTGGAAACAAAAAAATATCTTAAGATCTGAACTAAGAAGTACCAGAACTTCTGTCACAAAAGGATTAAGGTCAGTCGGGTTAGAAGGAGAAAGGAGTCCAGCCCCAAGGGAGAGTGGCTCACCCATCCGAGGTAGAAAGAATGCTGAAGCTGTTTCTGCAAACAAGTTCCTGTGGTTTGAATCCTCAGACCTCAAAAATTCTTAGCTATTAAACATTCCTATCAGAATGCTGTTGGCTTAAGCAACACATTGTTGATGTTAGATGCTATCAGTTGGTTCCAAGGCATAGAAACCCTATGTGCAACACTTCCTAGTCATGCGCCATCCACACAACCATTAATACACTTGAGACTATTGCTGTAGCCACCAAGAACCAAGTCAAAATAGCTTAAACAATAAAAAACCACCTCCTAATCTCACTAATAAGACCAGAGGTAAAGAGGTGTGAGAGTTGGTTAACTGAAGGATCCAAGGAGGCTGAAAAGAACCTAGATTTCTGGGTCTTTCTATCAGACTATCATCAATGTGTCTGTTCTCTCCTCCTGCACCTTAGGTGGGTCCAGGCATCATATACTTTCACAATTTCCAAAGGCCAGAAAACAGGGTGGGTCAGTGGAGGGCACAGAAGATAGCAACCCTTCCTCAAAAACCCTTTTAAGAAAAAGGAAACATTTCCTATAAAACCTTTGCACTGACCACAATTCCAGCATGTTTTTCTTAAACCAATCACTTACAAGGCAAGACCCATAGCTGATCCTGTAGCTGGGTTTCAAAGACTGTAAATGGCAAGAGAAGAGTTTGTCCATCTTTCTCTCGCAGAGAAGCTGCTGGATTTGGACTCCTGCAGGTCAACTCCGTGGCCTCCTTACCCACTATTATTGCTGTTGTATGCTGTCGAGTCTGACACGTCCCACAGCTGATCTGCCTGTGGGTTTTCAGAGGCAGTTAATCACATGGGAGGAGACTGCCCATCCTTCTCCCACAAAGCCTTCTAAGAAGGTATGAATTTGTGCTGCCAACCCAAAGGCAGGCAGTTAAAATCCACCAGCTGCTCCATGGAAGAAAGATGGACAATCTCCTCCCGTGCCATTTATAGTCTGAAAACTCACAGGAGGGTCAGTGGTAAATTGGTTCCAACTTGATAACAAAAACAACAACATAATATTAAGGGAAGGAATTACCACTAGTAAGGAAATGGACTAGAGCAAGAAACTGCGTGCAATCCTAAAGGCACGCGGTTTGAGGCCACCCACCGTTCCATGAGAGAAGGATGGGCAATCTCCTCCTGTGCAATTAACTGCCTCTGAAGACCCACCAGTGTCAGCTCTGGGTCAGTTGCAACTCCACAGTACAACAAGAAGGGCTAGGTAGTCATGGCAGGATCTGCCTTCCTTGAAAAATATTATTATGAGGGTTTTGTTTTGGGTTTGTGTTTTGGTTTTTTTTTTAGAAACAATGATTACAGAACAAAATCAGAAGTTTATTAATACAAAGGAAAAGAAGAAAATGGCTACATGGTCAGCAATCAACTGTGGCAGTCAGGGAGATTAAACCCAAACTATTACAAAGCTTGATTCAAATGCCAAAAGATTTTTTTCTTTAAAAAAAGAAAGTCTTCCTCAGAAGGATCTGATCAAAAGAGGGGAAATGCAAAAGAGGACTTAAAAATCTCCTGGGCTCTAGGTTTTATGGAGTCTTTTTTTTTCCTATAATTATATTTTATTAATTTTCATAAACATTTACAGAGATTTTGGGCTTCCACTCATTCATTGTTGCACTATTCTCTCTACCCTCCTCCCAGT
>NW_006399867.1:5333343-5334868 GCF_000299155.1 Elephantulus edwardii | reverse complement strand
GTTATTACCAAATACTTTTTCCCAGTCAGTGGCTTCCCTTTTTACCCTACTGGAGAAGTTTTTGGATGTGCATAGGGAGTCATGCAGGGTAAATAGACCCATGAAACTATTACCTTAAGAATCTCTTTAACCTTTAAATTAAAAATGTCCCCTGAAGTTATCTTAAACCCAAACAGTTCAGTTTGACTAGTTAAAAAAAAAGTTTGCCTTATGCACACCCATGTTTATTGCTGCTTTGGAAACAACTCAAGTGTCCATCAACAAATTAATGGATAGAGAAGCTGTGGTATTTTTACACAAAGGAATGTTATGCAGCACTGAAAAACAAAGAACTCATGAAATATTATACAGTATGGGTGACCCTGGAGGATATTATGGTGAGTGAAATATCTCAATCACAAAAAGACAAACACTGCATAATGCCACGGTTATAAAACAGGACTGACGTGGGGGTTGGAAAGAAACTAAGATAAGAGGGGTAAATAACGTACACAGCATTAAAGCAGGCGAGGGAGAGAGCTGTATAAAAGGAATATATGATTAGGTATTATTGGCATGACAAGAGTCCTGAATAAGAGCTCCATAATAAAGTGGGCTTGGGGTCAGGTGGGGACTGCATAACAATGAAAGAATTCTTTTTTGCAAGAAAAAAGTGAACTGGGGAGGGGCAGGGAGGAAAATGTGCAACAAGGAATGAATGGAAATCCAAGTTCTCGGTAAACTTTCATTAAAATCTAAAAAAAAAAAAAAAGTCGGCCTTGAACAGTCTTCTATAGGAGCTATGTCACGGGATCAAACTGGCAACAGCAACTCAAAAGGTTAGATAGGAACTTTAAGAGGCAGTAAGTTTATGTTAACGAGTAGAACAATTCAGAAAAAGAATAGTGAGAGTGGCTGTACAACTCAAAGAATGTAATGCTGTTACTATTGTTGTGGACCATAGAGTCAGAACCGACCCATGGCCGACCCTCCAGTGGCTTTTTAAAGGCAATTAATCACACAAGAGGAGACTGCTTATCCTTCTCTTGAGAAAGAATGGGTTAAATGTCACTAATTTGTACACGTAGGAAGTGCACTGGAATCCCTAAGGCACTTGGTTTGAATCCACAGCTGCTCCTCTGAAGAAAGATGAGCAATCCTCCCCTTTGCAACTAATTGCCTCTGAAAATTCACTGGAGGGTCAGCTATAGGTTAGTTCTGACTCAACCAACGGTGCACAACAACAACAATTTGTACATGTAGAAACTGATGAATTGGTGTGTGTTTTGCTACACGTATTCTCAACAATAACAATAAAATAAATTGAGGGGGGGAAGTTAAAATTCTTGAAATGCTAAGAATTTTAAAATTTAATATTTTGAGTTATGATTTTTTTAAAATGCATGGCTGAAAAAGCACTTGGAGAAATGTTTAAATGAAGGGAAAAAATGTATATTCTTTTGGTCATAGCAAAAGAAAAATTGGAAGAAATCTGTTCTCGAAATCAACGTATTTTAATTATATAAATAAACCAGTATTATTTATT
>NW_006399867.1:5302419-5333243 GCF_000299155.1 Elephantulus edwardii | reverse complement strand
GTACACTGTCAAATCAGATCTGACTGGTTCAGGAGGAGATTGTCTCTCCTTCTCCAGCAGAGCCTCTGGTGGATTTGAACTGCTCACCTCTGGGATTGCAATGCAGCTTTTTGCCACTAGGCCACCAGAGCTCACCAAAAACCAGTATTTTTAAAAAAGAAATGTTGGCTATCTGTTTGGTTTCTAAAGAGGTGGAACTTAAAATATCTACTCTGTTAATTTTGGCACAAATCTGCCAAAGTCCATCTGAGATTTCTTCCTTTTATTATTATTATAATTATTATTGTTATTATCGTGATTGTGTGTTGACTCTTGGTAACAGTAGCCAGGAAGCCAGGGGATGAATTGCATTGGGAAAGTCAGCTGTGAGGGAACTCTCAAGAGTACTGAAGAGCAACAATGTCAGGCTGGAGACTAAGGTGTGCCTGATCTAGGCTATAATCTTTGCAATTACGTGCTATGCATCAGAGAGTTGGACAGTGAATAGGGTTGATAGAAAGAGAATTGATGCCTTTGAGCTGTGGTGCTGGAGATGAGTGTTGAATATACCACGGACTGCTAGGAGAACAAACAGCTTTGTCCGGAAGAAAGTGAAGTAAAAATGCTCCTTGGAGTCAAGGATTCTGAAGCTTTGTCTGACATACTTTGGGCATGTTGCAAGGAGGGACTGGTCCTTGGAGAGGGATATCATGTTTGGCAGAGTGGAGGGACAGCAAAGGAGAGGAAGACCCTCGATGAGATGGATCGATTCTGTGAGTGGAATGAATGTGTTTGAGGTGGCGAGGTTGGCATAGGATAGAACGGCATTTAGGGCTCTTGTGCATAGGGTTGCTATGAGTCGCAAGCAGCCCGATGGCACATAACAACAACAACAATTGTGATTGGAGTGAAACTTCACAAAGCAAGTTGGTTTTCCATTCCACCATTCATATGTATTTTGTTTATGACATTAATCACAGTACTCATAAAAAAATGTCAGGTCTGTGATCCTCATTTCCATTGATCTTTCCATCCTAACCTTTCCTGCCTTCTGGGCTTTCTCCTTGAGTAAGTGCTGCCCTTTTGACTTTATATGGCTGGTTATTCTACAGATTGAGCCCCTCACTGGTGCTGCTGGTGGTCGCCTTATAAGCTCAAACTCACGGCTGTCAATTATTTGGCTGAACATTAAGTCACGGTCATGAGTTTTGTTTCCGATCCAATGGATGACTAAAGGTCCTAGTCTTGGGGGTTCCACCAGTCTCTGTTGGACACCTATTTAAGATTTCTTGGCAATTCCTATCAAGAATGATCCAGTTCTATTAAATATCTCTAGGTATCATAAAAACATAAGCAGTAAGACAAAAGATACAGCAACGTTAGACTGGTTTGCCATCTTCAACTACCATCTCGGGGGGACTTTATCTTGCAGCTCAGCCTCAGAAGAGCACAGCTGTGTGGAGACAGGAAGTCAAGAACCAATGGCTATTTACTTCACCAGTGGGACCACCGGCTCTCCCAAGATGGCGCAGCACTCTCAGAGCAGCCTCGGTATTGGGTATACACTCTGTGGGAGGTAAGGAATTCTCTTCCTCCTGACCTACTACATGGGCCCCCAACTACCTAGCTGATAGCTCTACTTGGATGGCAATTGGATCGTGCCAATGTAACACTTGCAAAAGAGTTCTTGATGCCCTTGTCCTCCTCAGCCTCAGTGAAAGACACCAATTGGCCAAGCAAGAACTAGGATTCAACTTTCATTCAGTCCCCACAGCAGTAGAACTAGTTCCTTTTCCTCAATCTACAAACCCTGTTTAGTTTGCCTCATAGCTTATGGCCATTTCAAACTGTATTTATTCACTGTGTGCTATTCACTATCTACTGGAATGAAAGATCAGAGATGTCTGCTCTATCTTGCTCATGCTATTAAGATAGTATCTAGTACATGATAGTTGTGCAATAAATACTTATGTCAAGGTGAGCTCTGGTGGCCTAGTGGCAAGAAGCTGCACTGCAATCCAAGAGGTGCACGGTTTGAATCCACCAGATGCTCTGCTGGAGAAGGAGGAACAATCTCCTCCTGTACCAGTCAGATCTGATTTGACGGTACACACAAAAAAATAATAAAATTTAAAAAAATACATATGTCAATGGATGAGCTCTGAAAATTAGTTCAGACTCATCTTCTCACTCCACTCTCAGATCATCTAGAGTTCTAAAAGGCACTTCTCATAGGAGGAGATAGTCTTTCACTCTGTCAAGGAATAATTTTTGACCATGAGGTTCAAGGGCAAGACCCTGATTACTGTTGAGATGATTCTGACTCATAATGACCCTATAAAATGGAGTAGAAACACCTCCAGATTTTCCTAAGGTTGTAATCTTTGCAGGGTTTTTCAGCCCTGAGAAGCTTTTTCACTTGCAATGCAACTGAGAATGAGTGACAGAAGAATTGATGCCTTTGTGCTGTGGTGTTGGAGAAGAGTATGGAATATCCCATGGACAGTTAAAAGAACAAAAGACAAATATGTCTTGGAGAAGGTGCAGCCAGAGTGTTCCCTTGAGGCAAAGATGGCAAGGTTTCATCTCACATACTTTGAGCATGTTGCTAGGAGAGGCTATTCCTTGGAGAGGGGTACCATTCTTGGAAAGGTGGAGGAAGGTTAAAAAGAGGAATACCCTCAACCAAATGGATTGTTGCAATGGTCTCTACTGTGTCAGGAGGTGTGAGGGTGGCACAGGGTGATAGGACAGGACTCAGATCATGGGATCGCTATGGGTCATTCTCGACTCCACGGTCCCTAACTGCAACAGCAATCTTTATAGGAGGGAACTCTGCTGGCCTAATGGGTACGGAATTGTGCTTCCAAACCAAAGGCATGTGGTTCAAATCAATTAGCTGCTCTGAAGGAGAAAATGGGCAGTCTCCTCCCATGCAATTTATAGACTCCAAAATCCAGCTGGAGGGTCAGCTATGAGTTGGTTCCAACTCAAAGGCACACAACAGCAACAACCTTTACAGGAGCAGATCTCCACATCTTTTCTCCTACAGGTCAACAGGCAGATTCAGGCCCCTGACCTTGTGGTTAGCAGTCAAGCAATTACTCACTATGCCACCAGAGGTCCTTCTGTGGCATTCCTCAAAACACACTCATTTGTTTGCTTTGCTTGACCTGCTTTCTTTCTTCTTCATATCATTTAGGTACTGGCTGGACTTGAAGCCCTCAGATATCATCTGGAACATGTCTGACACCGGCTGGGTCAAGGCTGCCATCGGCAGCGTGTTTTCTTCCTGGCTGCATGGCGCCTGTGTTTTTGTGCATCGGATGGCCCAATTTGACACAGATATCTTCCTCAATGTAAGCCATGACCTTCAGCTGCATTTCTAGATCACCTCTTGTCTCCCAGATTCCTCAGAGCTTCTTGGGTGTAGAGAAAGAATTTCTTTTTAAAGAAGTCAATTCCCCATGGCACCCGCAGGCATGAAATCCAGTCTTCTGTTTCAAATTGTTCAGAATTCGCTATTGTCATTAAGTCTGTGGCTGTCCCCAAGCCTAGTTCTAAATAACAGATTAGAAGTCTTAAGTCTAAACAAATATTTGGTTTCTGATTCAGTGAAACAACGATAAGAGTTGGTAAACCTGAACCCTGTAAGGAGATTGGGGGGGGGGGTCACCATTTTCCCAGAGATGCCCTTTGCATCCCTCCCCCTGACCCCTACTTCTCACTTGATTCTTTCTCAGAGCTTAACACTCTTCTAGAATCCAGGCACGGCCTTTCCTCCCAGCCAGAGGTGGCGGGTTTGAGAGACCAGAGAGCTCAGATTTCTCCAGCCTTTAGAAAAACATGTCTCAGGACACATTTTTGTCAACCATGAAAAAAATCAATTAAGTCTAACAAAATGCCTATTATCCAACAAACAGCACACCTGTGTGTGAACGAAAGCCACATTCACCTGGTTATTCTGCTAACTGGTTTGACAAGGTGGCTTGAGGGTCTTAACAGAAATCAAGGGTGACTAAGAACTAGCATTTCAATGTGGGGTTTGCAAAGTAACCAGGAGCTGGTATGTAAATTTTTTACTTTAAAAAAAACCAAAAAAACCTACATTTACAAAATAAGAATACAGGCATATTTCATTTAAAGTCAGCAGCAGTGTGCCTTTCGGAGACTATGTTTTTTGACAAATTAAAGATCTGTGGCCACCAGGCATTGAGCAAGCCTTTGGCACCATTTTCCCAACACCCTGTGCTCATTTCGTGTCTCTGTGTTACAATTTGGTAATTCTCACAATATCTCATACCTCTTGACACTGCTATGGCACGCTTCGTATGCTACTATTTGTGCTGTTGAGTTGGAACTGACCCATAGCTGACCCTCCAGAGGGTTTTCAGAGGCAGTAAATTGCATGGGAGGAGATTGCCCACCCTTCTCCCATGGAGCAGCTGATGGGTTCAAACCTTGTGTCTTTGGGATGGCAGCCTGGCTCGTTACCACTAGGCCACCAGAGCTCCTAGACTATAATATATCATGGACATTTATATGCATTGGGAGGCAAAACTCTTTTTTTTTTTAAATTTAGCAAAACTCTTTTGTTGCTCACCATATGGTGATGGCCACTTTATTGCAGTAATCTGGAGTGGGATTAATACTATCTCTGAGGTCTACCTGTAATATTCACTCACCAAGGTAATATGTGTATTGCAAGTGCTGTAACAAGCTTTCTGAATTTACATTACTCTTAATTATATGCTTTATACTTCAATTAGAATGAAGGGAGCACATACAGAACAGACACGCTAATGTGCAGAGCAAATGCTATCTGAGGAAGAAAAAAAGCTATCTGACATATAAAGGATAAGTGAGGGTGAATGTAACTGATGTCACTGGGTTATGTATTTAATGCCAAAAATGTTGTTATGTGCCATCAAATCACCTGCAACTCATAGCAACCCTATGTACAACTGCCCTAAACCCTGCTCTATCCTGCGCCAATCTCATTGCCTCTGACACACCCATCCCGATTACCCCAGTCACTGAATCAATCTGCGTCATAGAGGGTCTTCCTCTCCTGTGCTGTCCCTCCACATGATGTCCCTCTCCAAGGTCTGGTCCCTCCATGCAACATGTCCAAAGTATGTTAGACGAAGCTTCAGAATCCTTGCCTCCAAGGAGCAGTCTGGTTTAACACTCCATATACTTAAAAATAATTTGCATCATAAGTTTTGCATTCTCTATAGTTTTGCTGTTGTTTTGTTAGCTAAAGAAGCCCTGGAGGTACCGTAGTGAAGAGTTTAACAGTTTCATCGAGAAATAAAGAAATACTAAGCTGCTCTGGTAACGATTCCAACTCAGAAAACCCTGCATGCAGTCCTTCCCTGTGCTGCTGGGTCACAATGAGTCATAACTGACTCAGTGACTGTGAGGTTTAGTTTAGTGACATTCGATAACTATTCGCTAGTGGCACAAGTGGTTTGTGCACTCAACTGCTGACTTCATAGGTGGCAATTAGATCCCAAAAGCACGCAGTTCGAATCCACCAGGTGTTCCACTGCAGAAGGAGGGGCAACCTCCTCCTGTGCCAGTCGGATCTGATTCAACAGTACACACACACACACACACACACACACACACACACATTAAAAAATTAATTAAAAAAAACAACAGGTGGCAATTTGAACCTACCCAGCAGTAGCACAGAAGAAAGGCCTGGCAATCTGCTTCCATGACTATTAAAAAGAGGAGGGAAAACACTACGGGACAATTCTATTCTAGAGCACGTGGGGTGAAAGTGACTCCATAGCAACAGGTTTTCATTCCTGATATTGCTGTTGTTATTGTTGTTGTTAGGTGTGGAGCAAAGAGGGGTTGTAAATACCAGCTCTATTCTTGACCTGTAACTAACCACTCTGGTTTCTGTTCCTTTCATAATTCTTGCAGACGCTTACAACTTATCCCATCACGACCCTGTGCAGCGCGCCCACCGTGTACCGAATGCTTGTGCAAAAAGACCTCAAGAGGTACTAACCCTCGCAGAAATTCCCACTTAAACCACATTAGGCGTTATAGTCCAGCATCACAGATCTCTTCTTCTTCAGGATGGTCCCAAAACCCAACCCAAACCTACTAATTTTGCGTAGACTCTGAGGCTTGGTGACCCTGTGTCTGAATTTCCGAGGCTGTAAATCTTTACATGAGGGGCAATTACTTATCTTCCTCCCATCAAGCAGCTGGTAGATTCAAACAGCCCAACTTTCAGTTAGGAGCCCAACAAATAATACACTACGCCACCAGGGCTCCTACAGGATGACCCAAGGTTTCTGAATCTTGGTAAGGTTGCTATTTAGGGCCAGATAATTAGGTGGTGTGGAGCACTGTCCCATTTGTTACAAGCTGGTTAGCAGCCTGCCTGGCCTCCACCCACTACATCCCAGCAATGACTCTCTCCCCAGAACTGTGACACATTAGAAAGTCTCTTGTTGTTATTGTTGTTGTTATTGTTGTTAAGCGCTATCGAGTATGTTTCACAGTGACCCTGTGAGCAGTAGACCTGAACCCTGCCCTATCCTGCGCCGTCTTCATCATCATCTCTGACACACTTGAGCCCTTCGGTACTGACGTCTGGAGACTCTGTATACTTACACACTGAAGCACTGCCCAGTCCTGTGCCCTGTTCACACTCTCTGCTGAGCTTAAATCCATTGTTAGAGACACTAGGGCAAATCATCTCATTGAAGGTCGTCCCCCTTTTTGCTGACCCGTTACTTTCCCAAGCATGATGTCCTTCCCCAAGGAGTGGTCCCTTGTGATAACGTGCCCTAAGTTTGTGAGGCAAAGCCTCACCATCCTTGCTTCTAAGGAGCACTGTGGTTTCACTCGCCCCATTCAGATTTGTTTGCTCTTTTGGCAGTCCATGGTACATTCAATAATCTAGACACTGGCAAGTGTTCTCTGTTCCCAGTTAGGGCCACCGGGATAGAATTTAGGGGTAATTGGACCTCCCCCTTAAGGACAGCCAGAACCATATAATCCCAGAACTCCTGCTCCAAAATGACAATCTTTGGGGACCACACGCTAATAAGAACCAACTCAAAAGAAGCGGTAGTCTGTTTTCACAAACTACAGTTATATTTATTTCCCTGTGAAGAAGCTAAAGAACTGTCAAGTGGTTATAGTCAAGTCAGCCACATCACCTGCACAGAGTGAAATCACAAAAGTACTTATTTCTTATGGCAATAAGCTGCACTGCAATCCCAGAGGTACGCAGTTGGAACCCACCAGATGCTCTGCTGGAGAAGCGGTGGGGGGCAGCAATCTCCTCCTGTGCCAGTCAGGTCCCATTTGATGGTACACACACAAATAACTTTTTTTTAAAAAAAGTATTTATTTGTTGTTATTGTTGTCGTGTGCCATGGAGTCAGAACCAACCCATAGCTGACCCTCCAGAGGGTTTTCAAAGGTAGTAAATCACACGAGAGGAGACTGCCCATCCTTCACAGAGTACTTGGTGGATTTGGAGTGCATGGGAATTGCAGCACAGCTTCTTCCCACTAGCCCAGCGGAGGAGAGAGAGAAAAAACTTGTGTGACCTCAGCTCACCCGTTCCTGGTTGCCCCCAGGAAAGGGCTCCCAGGAGGCACAATGCTCTGGGAGAAAACACAGCAGATATGAATCTCCTCTTTTCCTAATCTGTGCCAACTCCTTTGTCACCCTCGGAATGTTGGCATTGACCTCACATTGCAGAGACGATTCTGAGAATGACCTTTAAAAATAAATACCCAGAATTTGAGTCCTATCCACCCCCTCCCACCCATCTGAAACATTATCAGAGTAGACTTATTCCAAGCTTTCTAACCTGAGTCTTGTGGGTCGCTGAGCAGTCAGGTCAATGACTAAAAGCTCAAACTCCAAAGGCAAACAGCCGGGGTTGGAGCTGCTACTTATTAACCGTGTGGCCTCGGACAGTCAAGATGTCTCTGGTAACTCAACCCTGAGGGATTAACCACTTGACTGCCAACTGACAGGGCAGGAGTTCACGCCCAGCAATTGCTTTACAGGAGAAACACACAGCCATCTACTTCCACAAAGATGACATATCGTTGAGGTTGCTGTTAGGTGCAATCGAGATGACTCATAGGAAGCCTGTGAACAAGAGATCCCATCCTGATCACTTCAGACACTCTAGAGCCCATTGCAGTCACTGTGGTTACATATAACCTAGGAGACCCTAACGGAGCTCTGCTGCTTGTAGCAAGAAACTGAGCTGCAATCCCCAAGGCTGACAGTTCGAATCCACTAGCTGCTGCACGGGAAAAGAATGGACAATCCCCTCCAGCTGCCTCTGAAAATCCCTCTGAGGGTCAGGGATGGGTCAGAACTGACCTGACGGAACACAACAGTAGACCCTATGGGGCTGTTCTACTCTGCCCTCTAGGAGTCACCACGAATTGACTCTACAGAGTTAAGAGGCACCTCCCAGAGCTGTGACAAGAATTCATTCTGTGTAACATGTTTGGTAAGGGAGCTCTTGTGGCCTAGTGGCAAGAAGCTGCACTGCAATCCCAAAGGCACGTGGTTTGAGGCTACCAACCACACACTTAGTGGGAGAAGGATGGGCAATCTCCTCCTGTGTAATTAACTGCCTTTGAAAAAAATGGCAGGAAGGTCAACTATGGTCTGACTCAACAGTACAGAATGACAGCATGTTTGATTCAGCTTCTGATCAAAGGCAGAGTACCTACTCAGACATTTGTCACTTGGGAAGCCTTGGACACATTCTCTGACCTCGCAGAACCTCAATTTCATCATCTGTAAATTTGGGCTGTTGTCAGCATTATAACGTATTCAGAAAGTCTTACAACATAGTAAATGCTCAATTCATTCCTTCATTAAATGCTTAATTACTATTAGTTGTTGGCTCACTCGATATCATTACCACCTGTTCCCTGTTTGGCACCTAACTTCTCTTTTACCTATTAGCTGTCAGGAGTCTCGTTTTAACTACAGATATGCCCTGCCACATGCCTAGCATGTCTGGCAAAATGTTGTTGTTGTTGTTGTTGTTGATGATGATGATGATGATTGCTGTCAAGCTGAGCACGACTCACAGTGATCCTATGAACAAAAGTCCAGAAGCCTTTCTATAACTATGATCATTTATCAAAGTTCATCAATAAGTAGTATTTGTTGAATGAGCTTTCCTACGACCTACCCCTCTTAGTTCATTGGCTTGTTGCTTGAACGCCCCATCTCGTCATCAAAGACACCCAGATTTCTCCTCCAAAGACTCCACTCAATTCTTTCTCTTCAGGTATAAATTCAAGAAGCTTCGGCACTGCCTGACAGGAGGGGAGCCACTCAACCCAGAGGTGCTGGAGCAGTGGAAAGTGCAAACAGGACTGGAGCTGTACGAGGGCTACGGACAGACGGAAGTGGTATATTTAAAGGGGAAAGTCAGGTCAGAGGTCGGCATAATGGGGGCCTCCCAGCCCTGCAGCTCTAAACCTGGGCTTTGAACTCTTGCATTCTGTGTCTGAACAAGCTCACCACAAGCTCACCCAGGGATCTTATTCAAAGACAGATCTGATGTCCTCTTTCTGAGATGGAGAAGCAAGAACAGACCAGTTAAAAGCTCTGCTCTTAACAGAGCCCATGGCATTTCCCCATCACACTCTAAAAACAAAACAAAATTGTGATTTGAGTGAAAGTTGAACCAAGGCAGTTTTCTGTACAATTTGTACACATTTTATTTCATGGTGTTAAAGGCAAGCCGCATATGCAACAGCACTCGTTCCACTGCCTCCCTGTATGTACCAGTTCCAGTCATCTTTTTTCCTCTATCCCTTTGTTGTTGTTTCTACCTTGTGAGCCTTATTGTTATGTGCCATTGAGTTGCTTGAGACTCACAGTGACCCCGTGTACAACAGCCCTAAACCCTGCTCTATCCTGAGCCAACTTTGTCTCTGCCACACCTACCCCCATGACCCCAGTCACTGAGTCAATCCATCTCAAGAATAACCCTATGTACACATATGGCAATACATGTGCATAAATACCTTCTGCCAAACCTCTACATACTCATGAGTTGTTGTGTACTGTTGAGTCAGAATCATTTCCAAAGGCGGTAAATCACACGGGAGAAGACTGTGCATCTTTCTCCCTCAGAGCAGCTGGTGGTTTAGAACCACTATGGCCTAGTGGGAAGAAGCTGAGCTGCACTCTCAAAGGCACACAGTTCAAGGCCACAAGCTGCTCCACGGAGGAGGATAGTCAATCTACCCCCCATACAATTAACTGCCTCTGAAAACCTGCCAGAGGGTCAGCAATAGGTCAGTTCCGACTCTACGGTACACAACAACGACCACAATGACCTGGTAGCACAAGTCCTTACCGCTAACCCACCAGAGCGCCCAATATTTGTGAGTAGTCTTTTTTGCCTTCTAATTCCTGCTTAGCTTGTGTCTCTGTGTATCCACTCAGAGTACTATCGTTACTGTTATTACAGGACTGACGGAAGCTCTGGTAAGAGGCTGCACTGCAATCCCAGGGGGACACGGTTCAAATCCACCAGATGCTCTGCTGGAGAAGGAGGGGCAATCTCAGTCAGATCCGATTTGATGGTACACACACAATCAAAAAAAAATTAAAAAAAAAAACAACAAAAATCAAACAAACAAAAAATCCCGTTATTACAGGACTGTATATGTAATAGTACTGACCTCTGTTGTCTTTAACTGGGCTCCCAGGGTCGCCCTCTGACCATTCTGAGCTGACTTCTCCCTTATTCTGCTTCACTCAGGTGAACATACTTGTCCTCTAGTTAGCTGCTTCCCCTCCTTCCTCCTGCCCCCACTCCTGGTAACCATCAGAGACTGTTTCTTTCTGTGTGAACACCTTTCTTTGATTTTTTTTTAAAGAATAAACACCTTTAATACATTTGCTAAAATGGGAGGAAGGAGATTTATTTGCCTTTCCGAGTCTTGATTTTCCTCAGAACTCCAGCTCCTTGTCCCGTTGCACACAGCCATCTGTATGTACAGCCACCCGGGCCTGGCCTGGAAGCGATACATGCAAGAAGCTTGCCCTGTTGGAACCACTCCTCTGGAAGACTGCTGGGTTTTGTGTTCTTTCCCCTTTCATTGTGGTTTTTTTTTTCTGAATTTTTCTTTGATCACTTTATGTTTAAAATCTCTTCCTCCTCAGGAGTCAGCTTGGCCCCTTCTTGTGACCCAGGGTAGAGCATAGGTGAGACTCGTACCCCTGGGGGTACGGTGTGCTGTCTATGAGCACCATGCAGTTCTCCACTACGGTCTTGGTTCAGACCAGCTCATTATTGGAGGCATTGCAGACAACACCAAGAATCCTTGTTTTGTGAATACAACATTCAGAGCCCCAGAAGAACTTCCCAATATCCATTCTTAGGCGGCATGGTACTTCTTGTTGCCTCCTCACACACGAACTGTCTGTATACGTTGGGGGCCAATCTTAGTGTTGGCAGCCAGGCATTCTTACTCCCCATTCATACTCCCGCTTCTTGTGGGAAGGCTTTCTCTTGCCCCTAGTTTTGCAGCACTTGGGCCAGTTGTCCCAGGAGATGCCCATTACACCACACTGCCTGGAAAGAGCGATTTTAAATATATATATCTATATATTTGTTGTTGTTAGGTGCTACCAAGTTGGCCATGACTCATAGTGACCTAAGAACAAGAGACTTGAACCCTGCCTTCTCCTGCGCCATCCTTGCCATCTCTGATACACTCAAGCCCACTGTCAGTCACTGTGTTAACCCACCTTGCCGGAGGCTCTTCCTCCACCTTCTCTCAGCATGAAGTCCTTTTCCAAGGACCAGACCCTCCCTTCCTGACAACTTGGCCAAAGTATGTGAAACGAAGTTTCACCATATAATAGTGAGCTCATAAAATATTTGTCGCTTTGCTGAGTAAAAGCCTAATGTCCTCCAGGTTGATGCATAGTATTTAGTTTTGCATATTCACTGGTCTTCAATATTGCATAGTATTGTATTGTGTGTGTACCATACTTTATCCATTTATCCATTAATGGGCACTTAGATTGGTTCCAACTTTTGGCTGCAATTAACATGAGTGTACAAAAAACTTGTGGAATTATCCACTGAGACGTAACTGAAGGGAAATGGTGACTTTTACAGCCTTTTAGACTTCTCTTGCCCAGAAAAAAGAAAAATCAAGATATTAGGAGTTGGAGAGGTCAGTAATGGGACTCATCTTTCCACTGACCTGTAAAGAGCTTCAGAGGGGAATTTATTCCAAAGTGAAGGTAATGGTACCCTTGGTCAAAAGTAGTAGTTCTCAAAGAGTGGTCAACCAGCAGCAGCCGCAGCCTCTGGGCACTCGGTAGGAACGTAGATTCATTCTCAGGCTCCATCTCTGATCTTCAGAATCAGAAACTCTGGGTTGGAGCTCAGCAATGTGTTTTAATGAAAACCCAGGTGATCTGATGCATACTCAAGTTTGAGAACCACTGTTGTTGTGTACCGTTGAGTCGGAACCAACCCACAGCTGACTTTCCAGTGGATTCTTAGAGGCAGCAAACTGCACAGAAGGAGACTGCCCATCGGTCTCCTGCAGAGCACCTGGTGAATTCGAACTGTATACCATTGGATTGGCAGCACAATTCCTTACCACTAAGCCACCAGAGCTCCCTTGAGGGCCGCTAGTCCAAAGTAATGTATTCCAAAAGGTGAGCTTGTATACTGAAAAAAAATGGACCTAAACTAAATGTTAGGTGCTATTCTCATACAAACATAAAAGAGAATTGTACGTACTTACATAAAAAATGTCTTCTTAATAGGGAATCATTTGTGCCAATCAGAAAGGACAAGAGATTAAACCAGGATCTATGGGGAAAGGTGTACTACCCTATGATGTCCAGGTGGGTTGAGAAAAATATTGGACTGTTATGCAAAGAAGATAATGTTTTACAATTCTCTGCTATTTATTCACAGCTATTTCTAACCTGCTTTTATTTAATGAAAAACAGTTTTTAAGAATTTGCATGACTTCTTTCGTTCTAGATTATAGATGAAAATGGCAATATCCTACCACCTGGCAAAGAAGGAGAAATTGCTCTCAGACTAAAGTCTGCACGACCCTTCTGTTTCTTCTCTGAATATGTGGTAGGAGGTCGTACAATGTGCTTGTGATTCACACTCAAATAGGAAAGGTGGCACTCAGGATCACAAACACGAAATTTCTTGGAGTGGTTAACTTGGATAAGTCACAAAATTCGAGTCTATTTCATGATCTGCTGAAGAAGGAGGGGACTATCTGTATTCTAAGAATCTTGTTAACATTTTCTCTGAATGTTAACTAGCTCCGGTAGTTGTCTTCAGAAAGGGAAGCTGGGGGGTCTGGGAAGCCCAGAGGTACTACAGGTGGAAGAGAGGCCTTTGGATCTTTTGAATTTTATTGATACTCTTGGACCTTTTGTATCTTATAAACGACAGGGAGCTCTGGTGGCAAGAAAGTGTGTTGCAATCCCAAAGGTACACAGGTCAAATCCACCAGCTGTTCTGTGGGAGAAGGATGGGCAATCTCCTCCTGTGTAATTAACTGCCTCTGAAAACCTGCCTGAGGGTCAGCTATGGGTTGGTTCTAACTCGACGATACAGAGCAACAAAAACATTAGAAGCTATCTTTTAAAAAATTAAAGACCAGAAAGGGTAATGTACTAGTCATTTATTGGGTGACACACCTCTTTCTCCGTCGTGACCAAACTAGTCCCCAAGTCATCTGTGATCCCTAGGACAACCCCGAGAAGACGGCAGCCACAATGAGAGGAAACTTCTATGTCACCGGAGACAGAGGAGTGATGGACAGCGATGGATATTTCTGGTTTGTCGGCAGAGCTGATGATGTCATCATTTCCTCTGGGTCTGTACCACTTAGGGAGGAAACATTTGCCAAGAGAAACACCTCCTTCGATGGTGTGGTGACCAAACGCTCCTTGTCCTCACGTAGGTACCGTATTGGCCCATTCGAAGTGGAGAGCGCACTCATTGAGCACCCAGCGGTGGTGGAGTCAGCGGTGGTCAGCAGTCCAGACCCAATCAGAGGAGAGGTAGAGTGCACGTCACTATTTAAAGGAGCAGTGTCATGTGTTCAAGCATCCTGTATTGGGTTCCTGATATAGACTCAATCAAGAAGTCATCTATGTCTCAGTATGAAGCATAGATGGGGCACAAATGTATGCCAGATAATCAAACTTACCTCTGGACAGAGGTAAAAACCAGTCCAAATCAACACCCTCATAATCATATAAAGACTGTTTACTGACCACAATAATTATCTAGGCCTTTTCTCCACCTCTTTACTTTCTCCAGAGTGGGACGTATCTTTTCTACCAGAACTATCCTTTCATGAAGCTCTTCTTAAAAATTATCAAACTGGTGGGTCTCAAAGAGAAATACAAAGTAAGACAGTTGTTTTAGGAGTTGTACGGTCCTACCTAAAAGCACCATCTCATGGGATACACCCCTTCCTCTATCATGCGTCCCCCTATCCTACCCTCTTCTAACCATACATGCTCAAGAGCCTCTATTCTCTGGAACTTCCACCCCCATGCTCGGTGGAGTAAGTGGTCATCTAGAAATAAGGGCTGCTTGTAGAACAGGAACAGTCTGACTGAAATGCGCAACATATAAATGAAAGTTGTGCTTTATTGAGCCACCCTCACTCTTCATAATTTACTGGAATTAGATCTGAAAACATGACCTTATCTCTGTTCAAAGGTGCTATTGGACACTTGTGTTCATTATTCAAGCTGTCGTTATCAAATAATTAAGTGCTGGTGGTGCGCAGGTTAAGCGCTGGCCTGCTAACTAAAAGGTCGGCAGTTTGAATCCACCAACAGCTCTTCACAGGATAGGGCAGTCTGCTCCGATAAAGATTTCCTTCAGAAGTGTGTGGCAGCTCTATTCTACGGGGTCCTGCGACCTCTAATTGAATTAGTGGCAGTGGGTCAATGGGCTTTGAGTTTAGCATTAGTTCCAAAGCCTTGATGAGTCTCAAAAACAAATATGTGATGTAGATTTGTCTTTTCTTCTTCTTATAGGTGGTGAAAGCTTTTGTCGTCTTATCTGCACCATTTAAATCGTCCAACCCAGAGAAACTGATTCTTGAACTTCAAGATCATGTGAAAAAATCAACTGCACCTTACAAATACCCAAGAAAGGTAAGTTCTTGGCCCAAACGCGAAGCTAGTTACAAACTGGAGTCTAAGTTGGTATATAGACTTCACTAGTTTGTATAGGAGCTCATTTCAGAGGTAAAATCAAAGAAAAGCTGGAATACCTCATTACGAAGGTAGAAGACACTTCAATTTTAGTGCTTATTTTGCTTTGAAATCTTTCGTATTAGGACACTGAGTATTGATTGCTAAGCTAGACATCTTGATTGTTGTTAAGTGTTAAGACATTTTGATTAGTCCTACAATACTCAGTAACAACTAAGTGTCTTAATAGAACTAATCAGTCTCATTTCATGAGAGGAAGAAAATAAGATAGCACAATTTGTCAAATAGCTGGGAATTTCTTCTTACCTTTTTTGGGCCATCTTTCTCTATAGTCAAGGGAAGGGTCAGATAGATGTTATTCACAGAAGACTTGCAAAGCTACTTTTGAACAAGGAGGATGTAAGAACAATTCTATACACACAGAGATGGCACCAGTCTCCTTCCAGCCCTGGAATCCCATTAGTGATGTTGACCATCTCAGCTTACATCAGAATTCTACCTCAGTCAACATCATTTAAGCCAGTTTGTTTTCAATCTAGAGCAACCACATGTTCCCCATTCAATTTATCAGTGACCAGCTGATTTCTTGAAATTTGGAAATTTGGTTTGAGGGCATGTAAAAAGCTGGGAGCAGCCTTATGTTGGGTGAGAGGAACAAAGAAGGGGCTTTGGGGTTTTCAAGAAGAAAATGGAATATATTAAAATGTTGAAAATTTCTCAAAACCACCTTTAGGATTCAGCCTTTGAATCCTCGACAAACAAGAATTGTTGAGTCTTTGCGTTTAGATATTGCCTCCATTTCCCTGAAGTAGCAGAGGCCTATTTTGTTTGAACTGGGGATAGGGGACAAGGGAAGTTATTACTTCTGGTAAAGCATATTAGCACATTATGCTCTACACACAGAATTACTGGTGAATTTCTGCACTCTCAAATTCAACATCAGAAATCATGTGTCTGTTTTCTATCAACCAGGTGGAATTTGTTCAAGAACTCCCAAAGACTATCACCGGAAAAATCAAACGAAATGTTTTGCGAGATCAGGAATGGGGACAAAGATAACTTGATTAAGAAGAGGCTCTGGAGTATTCACATAGTTGCTTCCTCTTGGTTCCCACTTCCTTGGAATTCAGTAACTCCTCTTAAAAGGAGACCTGGACGTTTACAAACATTCACCCTTTATCTAAAGTATCAGTGGTCTCAGCCCCCAGTCACTCCCCAGGAAAATGTGGTAGATCTGCTCCAGTATGTGCCTTCAAACAGAAGACTGACCATGATCCATCAGTGAGCTGAGGCTGTAAACCACACAGTAGCAAACTCTATCTTTCTCTCAATGGTGATAAATTTGATCTGCCTTTCTTTAGGTTGGCAGCACAACTCCTTACCCACTCAGCCATCAGAGCTCCCTACCATAAAGATCGCAGCCACAGATACCTGGGGGGTGGTCCTGTTCAGTCTTACAGTCACTTGGAGATCATTTACTCTTAAAATACCATTTTTCCTAATTGAAAAATCCAACCGAGTTTTATATGTTCAAAGGAAATGTCCTGAAACAAGCAATGTAGTCAGTATTTTAAAAAGCCCAAATAAAAACCAAACCTTGATGAGAAAATTATTAGGACTCAGAAAGGCATGGATTATACTGATTTGCCATTTAAAATGACAAGAATCAAATACTTAGAAAAGGACTATACGCAATGAGTTCACTTTTCAATTATCGTGTGCCTAATATAACCAAAAATAAAAATACTTGTGAGAAATGGACAGAATTTCTTCTACTTAACAGCTTTCTGTTACTTATACTTTAAGGTGGATCAAACATTACTATTAGAATTAGGAATACAACTCATTCAAAAGTCAGTAGATAAGTTTAATAAAATTTTAAGTACTTTATTATTATACCTCGCTTTGAAACAAATTTACTATAAAATACCCCAAACTTTTATTATTTGAGAACAACTAAAATTTGTATCTCAATAGTTGAGATAGTTGATCTGTGAATACAGATGACTCTTTTTTAGGTTGACTTGCTATAGAACTTTCAAAATCTTTTAAAACGCTGACTACATTGTTGTTGGGTTTTTTGTTTTTTCCAAGAGGAAGAAAGAAAAAGCACAGGCCATCAATCTTTAGGAAACACATTTATTTTTATTTTTCTGAAAACATCAGAAACCATGAAAAACAAGCTGAATATATGCCATAAAAATAACATTTGAAAACATATTTTATCTTAAAAACATATCAAGTTTAACACTTTCTCTTCTACAGACCAAAACAAGCTTACTATGCCCCAACACTGGGGTCCTTTAACAGATAAGACTTTGTTTCAAGTAAAAATGTATTAAGGGAAGGGAAAAAAACCCCAAACCAAATGCAAAAAAACCAAGCATTCAATACTCACTCATGAATCTCATCATTTATAAAAATAACATGCTCAAATGTCAGCAAAAATAATGTTTTAAGATCTGAAAACACCTTTCAATGAATCTGGATCCCAAGAGAAGCCAGGTCCTTTATAGGTGGGCAAGAACTGCTTATCCACACATAGGAATAAATGCCAAAGAGGATTGGAACCAACCTACAGAGTCCAAATTCTTCTCTCAAGTAGCAGCTTTCACATAGTAAAAGGTCTCAGCTCCACAGAGCTCTGTGCTCTGCAGGCACACAGCCAATTTTATTCCCAGACTCTCATCATCTTGCATTATCCAAACAAAAGTATGTTTGTCACGGAGCAAGTCTGCTGAAAAAGGCACCAAAATCCCTGTTCCCCCAAACCCACTGTCAAGTCCACTTCAATTCAAAGTGATCCTTGACCTACTACTCCTAAAATTATACCAGCAATACTTTCAAGATGATTTCTTCTAAAGATCTAAGAACATGTTAAAGAAAAGTCCAGCTTATAACACCCTCATCTGCATCAGCAAGAACCTGCCTATCCTGCACCCGAACCTTTCTATTCTCCGTGGCCATTACCCATGAAACTGACAAGGCCAATGGCGTGAGAAGTTATCCTATTTACATTATCTAATATTTAAACAAGAGTAGATCAATTTCCAAATGCCAATTTCACAAGCCTTTAGTAATTCTCAATCTGGAGAATATATTAGAGTCCTAACAAGATTTAGTGTCTGCTTCTTCCAACTTTTCTCAACCTTTTCACCTTGGAAGTTTTAAAACCTAACTAGTTAAAATATTTGTTGGGAACCTTGAGTTTATGTTACCCTGATCTATAGACATAAAAATACTTGTATCTTACAGAAACCTAGATTTTAACCGCTTAGGGTTCACACACCTCTTCCTTTTTTTTTTTTTTTCAAAATCTCAGGGGAGCAGAAGAGTGAAAGAAAGGGTTTCACACCCAGTCAGCTACTTGTTGGAACAATTTGGTATTGGCATTTTTCCAGGTAGTTTTTGGTAAGGAATGTTGCTATCCTTCTTCATTCTCAAGCTCAAGCAGTTGTGGAAACATTTCAAGAGATCTGCTGGTCACCTAATTTTTCCAAGGAGTTTCCTTTTAAATCTGAGAATCTTGTCATTTTAAGAAAAAGCATTTTCTCTAGGACCCTATAGAAACTTGTTCAAGTAGTAATAAAAAAGTGTCTGCAAATAAGCTAATTTCTTGAAGTCATTCTTTATCTCCAAAGCATTCAGCAAAATCTAGCCTACTGTATTCTTCTACTCTGATAAGTCATCTTAGTTCAGACATCCTGCGCAGAACTCTTCCTCTGACATATGGAAGACTCCTCTAGACTACAGATGTACATACAATTTGTCAAGGTTTTAGCTTCATTATTTTTGCATGAATGTGTCTGTTTATTCAGTTATGAATAATTTTTATAGCACTATTCGGAAATTCTTTTTAATCTCCAAGATTTCTTAATCAGCACTTCTGTGATAAAATATCTGCATTTTCTTTTGAATTAAGTGGTCCACTGCAGTATATACCGACAGGTTTTTTAATTTCCAAATATGAAGATACAGCTTTAAATACAAATTAACCTTTTGTTTTCCACAGCTTTGTGGAAAAGATTTTCTCAAATTTTATCATCTTTTATAATTCTTACATGACAAGCATTAGTAGACCGTTTATTCAGCAACTTGAGCAAGTTGCTTTTATTATCTGGATAAAATGGTACTAAATTGAGCATAACTTCTCTTTCTGCATTTTAATGTTGCCATTATTAGACTCTCACCAACTTTGTGAATTTTTCTTCCCTGAAATAAGCTGTTTAAAAAAATGCTTCCTAAACTTTTTAACTAAATGTGGATTTAAAAAAAAAATCAGAAGTTTTACTGTATTATTATTCCAATAGCCACTTAAAACAAGCATATCCTTTTTACCTGCCAAATTGCTCAAACTGCTAGATCTATGCTCTACACACAGACAACATATAATGTAGTAAGACAGTGACACACCTACATAAAATGCCTGATAGGCAGCTTTCATTAGAGACACTTTGCATCCCGTTGCATTAGTATATACAAATAGCTCAGACTCAGGAAGTAGCTAAGAGAATACGCCATCCCCTTTTCCTTATGAATCAGGGTGAAGTCTCTCTCAGGGAGGAGTGATAGGGAATGGCAAAGGACACACCGACAAAGGAGATTAATCAGAACTGACTTTGACAAGCACTGTGGCAATTGGACAATTAAAACAGACATTGGCGGGGAAGAAGAACAAACTGGGGAGGAGGGTGGAGAGAATGGTGCGGCAATGAAGGAGTGAAAGCCCAGAATCCCTGTGAATGTTCATTGAAACTAATAAAATTTAATAATAATATATATATATAAAAAAAAAAGAAATAGCTCAGACTATTGCAGTTCTTCATCGAAATGTCTGTAGGTTGATAATGAGAATGGTCCTTATCTGTCTCTTCTATTCATAAACTGGAGCAAGAGATTAGTGACAAACATTAATATAAAAATGGGCATAAAAATTAAACAAAATAAAATCACAAAAATTGTGAACACTTCACGAAATAATTCACTCTTAACCAACACACTCTACGTTTCTGTAGTATTTTACAATAAAATGGCAGAGGACAGCCGAGTTGTGGCATGTAGTTTCCTTTCTTGGAATGAATCTCCCTGGGATTTTATTACACAGACCTTGTGCAGCCCCACAAGTCAGGTGCGAGTCAAGAGGGAAGGTTGGGGAAGGTAAGTAGGTGGGAGAGGCCAAGGTTATCCTCCCATCATCTTCTGGTGCCCTAGTCTTTGTTTTAGCAGTAAGTCCCCCTGCTCAACCAAATGCACGCGGGACTTCTGGAAGCCACCACAGGGCTGAGACCTCTAACAGAACAGCTACCAGGGCAGCTAAATTACTATTCACTAATGCAGCACAGAAAGTTCAAAATATTAATTTTTTTTTCAGTCATCATTTCATGTGGAACCCCAGCAATAACAGACAGAACTGATAATAAATTGATGTAGATGGCTCAAGACACTTGTATAAGAGAAATGAGACTGGATTTGCCTAATATATTTCCTTAATATATTTGTTGCACACTTAAAATAATAAGCCTTAGTTCCTTTTTAAGAAGAATCTAAAAAACAATTTTTTTTCAGTCATCATTTCATGTGGAACCCCAGCAATAACTAACAGAAGCCAATTTTAGAAACCCACTCTTAACAATGAATGAGTCTCTCCCTTAGGTGAGGTCATTTTCATTTGACTTAGCTTCTTCAGAGGCTTTACTTCCAAGTTCAGGTTTAGTTTCTCCTTCATCCTGCACCTGTGTCTCCGATGCGCCTTTTGTCTGTTCTGCCTCTTCACTGTTTTCTGTTTTCTTCTGCTGGTTAGGTTTTCCTTCCAACAGGCTGCCTTGATCTGATTTGTCGCCAGATTCCATCTTAGTTGCTTTTCCGTTACCTGAAGGTGTCACCTGCTTTGGGTTAAGCTGTGACTGGTCCTTGGCATTCTTCACTACCTCCTGGAGATTGTACTTTCTGAACAGCATGTAATCTTTCACCACACTCAGGCAGCAGACAGCTTTGATAATTTCCACCACCACCGTGTACTGCGGATTGGTAAGATCCACCTTGTTTTCGGAATTGAGGCTGCCTACTATTCCTATAACACAAAGAATAGGAAAACGCTTAGACTAAAAAGGACACCCTTACGCTTGATGAATATTATAACAGTATTTCCATTCTTTCCTGCTTGGGAGTTGCTAAAATAACATAAACTCACCCATGTTCATACATGTACTTCCGTCAAATTCACTAAAACATTCAATGTGAGTACACACAAAATTCTGAGCCATTTGCTAAAAATATCTAACTATCTATTTAAAACAAACAAATAATCAGTCTTGATTTGGAAGAGACTTTATCTAATAGCCAGAAAATTGCATACCCAGCATATCAAGATCAATTAGTTAGGTTTGTATGCAGTGTACTTGTCCTTATTTCTGAAAGATAGCCAATAAAACCCTGGAATAAACTATGAGGCAACTCCTGGATAGGGTCTGAGCAGGCCAGAAAGCCCAAACTGGTAATACTGTTACCATGACCTCAACATCAGGAGGAGGGCTGAGTTAACCACCCATGCATAAATTGGATTATCTTCCTGGATAGGGAAAGACACAGAAGCATGTGGCAGCGAAGCAAGCCCCTTTTTTGGGATATGGAACCTACACGTTGGAAACTTGCTTAGTCTGTGCCCTTGATATCTCTCCACTAGTGTAATAAAACTATAATCCTAAAATTTAATGTTTTCTAACAAATCATCAAACCCAAAAGGTTGGTGAAACCCAACAAGTCAGAAGTGAGGGTGTGATGGGGTCTCCAAAGCATCCAGTTAATGGCTGAAATCTTTGGAGGACTGCTGTGCCTTTTAACTGTGAGACCTGCCTTAGCACCAGGGCGTCCTGGTCAAAAGGAGAAACACTGAATAATCTACATTTGGTGGTGGAGCAGAACTGATAATAAATTGATGTAGATGGCTCAAGACACTTGTATAAGAGAAGTGAGACTGGATTTTCCTAATATATTTCCTTAATGTATTTGTTGCACACTTAAAATAATAAGCCTTAGTTCCTTTTTAAGAAGAATCTAAAAAGCAAGTATTTAACATTGGACTTACAAGGAATCACTGAGAAAAACATACCTGCCAATTCTTTGATAACTTCTTCTCTATTCATATGACTGTTATTTCGAGATTTGTAAACAATCTGAAATGTCCCTTTATTTGGTGCTTTAAACCAGGGTTCCAAAAATGTTTCTGCATATTTTTTTATGTCCTCCAAGAAAGCTTTGCAGGTGCCAGAGATGGGTATCATTCGTAGAATAACTCGCGTCTTCTTCTTCTTGGTTTTGTACATATCCTGAAGGATATGATGCACCAACTTCTCAGGTTCTAAAAGGCAAAGAAAAAAAATCCACAGAAAGCAAACAAGAAGGTTAAGAATATAAATTCTCACACATCTGAGAGACAACACAAGCTCTCTCAAATAAAATGGCATTGATGTAAGTTAATGAGGGAAGGAATTTTCACAAAACTTAAATGAGTCTGCTCAGTCTTTCCAACTATTTTCTCTTCAGTGTCTCTTGTACTTAATACTTAACTCTTTAGTATCATTACTGTTTTAACTAAAACTGTCCATGAAGACTCTAGGGTCAACATTTCTGTTTTCATGGTAACAATGACAACTGTAACACACACACACACACACACACTCTCACTCTCTCTCTGCATTTTCCTACAAAAACCAAAGCAAAAAGCTACAAGGCACAGAAAGGATTTCATTAATCCATCAGGTAAATTAACACAAATTCCAGATGCTAGACCTAGGTGAAGCAGGGGACCAAAACCTTAAAATGTTTATTTAAGATGATCAAGGGAAGCCCTTGGGCTGCACACAGTCTGTTTAGGGCTGCTCAATGTTTTCAATATTTCTAAAATTTGTTAACCACATTAAAAAGTCAAGAAAACTATCAAGATTTTCAACTTCAGAAACCTATCAAGATTTCCAACTTCTTCTGAAAAACTCGAAGATCTGGTCTACCAGAATTACATTCCCAAATTAGACAGAGTCAAGAAAGAGCTGTCCCTTTAAGCAGGTCAGGCACTCTTGTTTGGCCTGAATTTAATTAAGAAATGCCATGTCCTCTACTTTATTCCATCTCTCCATATGCCCTAGTGCTGACATAATGTAGACAAGATACAAGTAAATAAGCCATGTCCCCACACCCATTTTCTAGGCAGCAAGATAGCAAAATGTCTAGATTATTACAGGATCAATAATCTTAGACATTAAAGACCCACCTATTCCAAGTGTTCTGATAAAGACTACATTGTTTGCTCCACTCTCCACAGACTGGAATCTTCTTAGCTTCATCTCTGTAGATGTCCTAATGTCACCAACTTCCTTCTTCAAGGCAGCCTCCACATCATCATCATCCTCATTTTCTCCCTCATTTTCAGAGGACTGCTGACTCTTGTCTGTAAACTGTTTGCATAAAACTAATGAGCAGACATGCCACAACAGCTCATGTTTAAAAACTACAATTAAGCACTTATATGAAACTCACAGTGGTAGATGGTTCAATATTGACAATAAAGCTTTTATAATTAAGTACTTACATGAAACTCACGGTGGGAGATGGTTCAATATTGACAATAAAGCTTTTACTAAGACAGAGACACACCATTCATTCCAAAGCGCAAAGGAAAAGGGGTATTCCTATAGACTTAGGTATGTATCAACTTGAAAATGTTTTCAAAAGTATCTTAAGTATGAGACAAAGGAAAATTATTCTCAACAAAGGAATCATTTCAGGGTAGGCGTTAAAACTTTATTAGCCATCACTGTGCCCGGTAAGTCAGAATACTCTTTGAGAGGAGACCACACTTTTATAGAATTCAAACTTTTAGTCCTGTTTTTCTGAACAGAAGAGTGCAGAAGTAGTTTTAAAACAGCTTAAAGGCAATGGTGCAAGTTGATTGTGATCAAATGCATAAAAGATTTAAACTTAATAATTCTGCAGAGGGAAAAAAAAAGATGTTTCTTTAAAGATTTTCAAAATGTTATGGAGTAGGTCTACTATATAATACATGGGCTCACCAAGCCAAGAACAGACCCAGAGGCAATGGGTTTGTGCTGGACTTTTTGTTTTGGTATAAAAATTTTTACTTTTCAAAAGCTCAGTGGTTTGAGTCTGCCAGCGCTGCTCCAAGGGATGAGGCCGTTTCCTCCTGTAAAGTTTTACAGTCTAAGAAACCTCATGGAGGGTGTCCTGAGTCAGCGCTAGATTTTGGTTCTGGGTTTTCATTTTTACATGCACTTGTAAAATGGCCAGCACATGAAACCCATTCTTTCAGAAACATCATTGCTTAGACCTAAGGGACACTGACCACACAGTGGTTAAACACTGGACTGTAAACTAAAAAGCAGTGGCTTCAAACTCACCAGCCACTCTACTGGAGTAGAGATAAGGTAGTTTGCTTCCTCAAAACATGTATAGCCTTCAAAGTCCTATGGGGCAGTTCTACTCTGTTCTACTGAGTTACTCATAATCAGAACTGACTGGAGAGACCTGGTTTTGTGTGTTTTTTTTTTAAATTTAAAAACTGACTACCATCCAGTCAGACCAGACTCATAGATGATCCCTCCCTCAGGTTTCCAGAGGCTGCACACCATATAGGAGACTGTCCATCTTTCTCCCTCAGAGCCACTGGTGGATTCGAACCATCAGAGAGGTGTCCACTCTGACTTAGCAGCACAACTCCTTCCAGCACCAGGCTATCCTCTCCGGGTTTAGGCAGTGCACATGGTTCACACAAAACTGCTAAAATAAAGGCTGGTGCTTCACACACGCAGTGGGAGCAAGCACAGAAGGATGCTGGTGCTGCCCGTTAGCCGCTCTCCAGGCGACTGTGACTTTCGATGACTAAAGAGCAGAACCACTTCTCGGGATTTCTGAAGGCTGTGACCTACCAGGAGAGGATCATGGGCCTATTTTCTGGGTGGGTTCAATCTGTCATTTTACTAGTAAACCAGAATGATCCTGACCGATCCACGGCGATCAGACAGGACAGGAGAGATTGGCTCTCGTAGGTCAGAAGTGAAGAGGAATGGCGCTGCATTCATCATCAAAAAGAACATTTCAGGATCCCTCCAGGTCAATGCTATGATAAAATAAAAGCCATACTCATGCAAGCAAGACCTGTTAATACAGCTATTATTCAAATACACCCACCAACCACGAAGACAAAGTTGATAAAAACTGAGGAGTTCTAACAGTTTCTGCAGGGTGAAATTAATGGAGTACGCAATCAACATGCACTAATAGTAACTGGTGACTCAAATGTAAAAGCTGGAAGCAAAGAAAAATTAATTAGCAGTTAGAAAAACAAAGACTTGGTGAAAGAAACCAAGGCCAGAGATCACATAAAAAGAATTTTGTACAATCAATAATTTAATTGAAAATGCCACTTTAAAATATAAACAATGACTATACACAAGGTCTTCCTCTCTTGAGAGGGACTGACTCAGAGACTGGGGTATGGCAGTGGTTGTGTCAGAGACAATAATCTGGCTCAGGACATAGGAGGGTTCAGAGCTGTTTGTTATACATAAGGTGCCAAGGCACCAAACAACAATATACACAGTGAACATTGGTGGAATACACAGGAATCACACTGACTGTATCTGTGGAAAGAAAGAGTGGAAAAGCAGATAAAACAAGACCAGGATAAAACAAGGCCAGATGCCAAGCTAATTGTGGAAGAAACCATCGAATATTCACAAGCAAGTTCATATTAAAACTGAAGAAAATGAAAACAAGTCCAGCAGCGCCAACATATGACCTTGAACTTATCCCACCTGAATTTAAAAACATCTTAAGAACAGATTTAATGCACTAAATATTAATAATATCAGATGAGATGCAGATGAGATCAAGTACATCATCCATGAAGAATCAAAAGGTCTTTACAAAGAGACTAAAATGTAATGTCAGAAGAGACCCTGAAACTTGCTCTTCAATGTAGAGACCCTGGAACAAAGGGAAGACATTATGAAATAAGAAAGCTGAAGAGAAGATTTCAAAGAGCAGCCTGAGAAGACAGTTAGTATACCAAAATGTGCAAAGACCTGGAGTCAGAAGATCATAAAGGATGCACATGCTCAGTACTTCTCAAGCTGAAAAAAACTAAAAACATAATTCAAGCCTCAACATGTAATTCTGAAGGATTCTTTGAGCAAATGTTCAATGATGCAGGAAGTAAAGGAATACAATCTACCAAAAACAAGTGGTCAACACTGAATTATTTCAGTAAGTAGCAGATGATTAAAATCAATAGTAGAGAAAGAAATTCAAACTACACTGAAGGCATTGGCAAAAAATAAGTCCCCAGGAATCGGTGGAAATTGACATGTTCAGCAAACAGACACAGTCTGGAATGTGCTCACAACTCTGTGCTAAGAAATTTGGAAGATCCCTGGCCAACAGACTGAAAAAGATACATATTTGTTCTCATTACCAAAAGAAAAAAACAGATCCAACTGAAGGTGGAAATTAACAAAACCATTACTATAATACCCAAGTAAAATCCTGCTAATAAAGATTGCTCAAAAACAATTAGAGCGATAAGTATATCATGTATCAAAAAGGAACTGCCTGTCAGAAGTTCAAGTTCTATTGAAAAAGAGTGGAAGGAGGAATAAAATTGCTGATGTCAGATGGACCCTGGCTAAAAGCAGAGAATACCCGAAAGATGTTTACTTGTGCTTGACTTCGGTAAGGCATTTGATTGTGTGGATCACAAAAATTTAACAATAACTAAGAATGGGAATCACAGAACACTTGATTGTGCAAACGTGAAACGTAAACACAAGCCAAGAAAGAGAGAACACTGAAGAAGGGAGTATTTAAAATGAGGAAAGGTGTGCATCAGGGTTATATCCTTTCCTGTGACTATATGAAGCTTGTCCTTGCGAACCTGGCCTATCTTTGAGTCTCTTGAGTACTTTACTTACGAACATTACCTCACAATGCTGTTGATGTGAAGGGTGAATGTTTTATTTCTTAAGAGCTTTAGCACAGCATTGACCCTCAGGAAACAATTAACGAATGGGACCTAGGAGAACCCATCAAAAGGTCGGCGGAAGAAAAGACCTGGCTATCTCTGTAACGATCACAGCCTCGCAAACCCTACAGGGCAGTTTCACCAAGTCACATACAACCGTTATGCGTCTGAATTCACTGGGTGAGGGACAAGAAATACACCCAAAGTCTAAGGCCCCAGCATTTGAAGCATAAAACTAGCTGGGTGTTAAGGTTTCTGCAGTGTCAGCGGGAGTGGGCGGAGCCTGTAACCCAGGTAACGCGAAAGGGCGGGGACAGGGGCGAGGCCAACTACCCGCGCCGCGCTACAAAATGCGCGCATGCGTAGAAGCGCAGTCGGCCGTGCAGCTCTCCCATCGTCTTCCCCGGCCGGGACACTGGCCATCCGTCCCGCCCTGGGGCTGGTACCTTTTCCGGCCCATACATGTCGTCGCCGTATTCGTTCAGTAGGCTGTAGGCCTCCTCTACGCACTTGCGCTCGTTCATGTTGCAAGTGATGAGAATCCCTTGTAGTCCAGGCTCCAGCTGCCGCGGGCCGCCGGCGTCACCGCGCCGCGCCCGTTTGGCCTGCACGTAGACGGCTTTGCTTTTGCGTTTCCCGCTCTCAGGGCGAGGTGGCTGCTGGCCGGAGTCCGCCATAGTTCCCCCAAGCTGAGCAAACCCAGAAAAACGTGCTCCTCTACACCTCGGGCTTCTTGACCTCTCTGACGCCCTCTGATGACGTCGGGCCCGCGCGACAGGCTCGTGTAGCCCCGCCTTCCAGCATCAGGGCGTGTTTCCCCGGGGTCCTAAAGGTTTGTAGGGTAACTCCCAGATCGACTGGCTTCTGCTAAGACCTCAACACTGACCTGGAGAAAGTGAAACCAGACTCCTCCTTGGAGGCCACGATGGTGAAACTCCTCACCTGCTTTGGGCATGTTGTTAAGAGGGACCAGTCCTTGAAGAAAGACATCATGCTTGGGAAGGTGGACGATGTGCATAAGAGAGGAAACTCTCAACAGGATGAATTGACATGATGGCAGTAACAATGTGTTAGATGGTGAGGATGGCACAGGATAGGGCAAGGTTCTGTTAGTTCCCAGGATCCTTATGAGTCATAGTCGACTTGATGGCACATAACAACACCACTTGAAAAGACCTGGTTTCCTTGGAGATGTGGCCACCACCCTGATGCATGGTGACCCAGTTCTGGAATCCAACTGAGTGCAGATCATGTTTTCAAGAAGCAGTTTCATTTCTTCATCCATATTCATTGATTCCTTCAGTTACTACGCACTGAGCAACTTTGTGCCGGCCCTTATCCAAAGTGAGCCCTGAGTGAAACAAAAATAATTCTTTTCTCTCTTTTGTGAAAAAACAGTGTCTTCAAACCTTGTAAATAAATCATAGTAGTATTTAAAAAATGTCGTCAATAATTCCTTCTCATGCAGTCCTGGTGAGCATGTAAAATGGCGCAACCACAACAGAAAGCAGTTTGCCACTTTCTTACAAAGTTGGAAACAGAAAAAACATTTGATCCAGAATTCTTACAGTTGCTGTTAGGTGCCATCAAGTCAGTTATGCAGCACAGCGACCCTACGAACAGCAGATAGGAACGTTGCCTGATCCTGCCTGCACCTTCCTCACAACCCCGGTCAGGCTCAAAGTCCCTTGGGTAGCCATTGGGTCATCCATCTCGTCCATGCTCTTCTTTTCTTTCATTAACCCTTTACCTTTCCCAGCATGATGTCACTTTCCAGGGGACTAGTTCTTCTGGAAATAAGCTCAAAGTGAGTGAGGAAGAGTTTCCGCTCCCTTGCCCCTCAGGGACACTCAGGCTGTCCTTCCTTTAGGATAGATCTGTTTGTTCTTTTGGCGTGGCATGGTCTATTCAGTACTCTTCACCAACACCGCAACTCAAAGGCATCGACTCTTCTTCTGTCATCTTTATTTATGTCCAAATTTCAGATGCATAGGAAACAACTGAAAAGACCATGGCAGATGGACTTGGGTGGGGGAAGACAGGAAAAGAATGAGTAGATAATGAACACTGCACTGGAACAGGTGAAGGAAAGGACAATCTAAATGGAACAGAGTTGGAAATTATGCATATGAGAATTAATAGCCTGGAACAGGACAAACATTACAAAGGGAACTGGTGCGGGGAATAAAATGTGCATGAATGGAGGAATGAAAACCAATTTCTTTGTGGACTTTCACTAAAGTAGAAAAATAAATTTGGAAAAGAAGTTCAAACTAAAAAAAAAAAGAAAAGACTGTGGCTTGGATCATGCACACCTGCAATTTCACTAGAAGGTTTATATCCCAAAGAAATAAGAGCTACAACACCAACTGACATCCACAAACCCATGCTTATTGCAGCATTCTCTACAACAGGAAAGAGTTGGAAACAACCTAAGGGTCCATCAATGGGTGAATGTTTAAAGAGACTATGATACGTCACACAATAGAGGACTACGCATTCACTAAAAAATTATTAAGAATTTGTGAAAGAAAAGAATTTGTGAAATACTATAGAACACAGATGACTCTAGAACAAATTCTGCTGAGTTTGACAAGTCAGTCACAAAAAGACAATTATGATATGTCATAGTGTCCCATCAAGTCAGAACTGACTCACAGCTGACCCTCCAGCAGGTTTTCAGAGGCAATAAATCATATAGGAGGAGACTGTACATCTTTCTCCCCCAGAGCAGCTAGTAGATTCAAACCATATGCCTTTGAATTGGCAGCACAGCTCTTTAGCACTAAGCTACCAGAGCTTGCTATTATGGTATAAGACTACAAATATAAAAAGCTAAAGAAAAGTTTATATACAAATAGAATCAATCTTGGAGAGTTAATAGGGAATTAGAATAAAAAGAGAGAAAAGCAAAAATTAATAAGTTGGATGAAAAAGTAATCATATATATATATAAAATACAATAGAAAAATAATCGACAATCTACAATAAGGGTTTAATTAGACATTGTCATTAATTACAGTGGTAATGGTGGTTTTCCATTAAGTCAGAACAGACTCCTAGCTGATTTAACAGTGGCTTCGCAGAGGCAATAAATCACACAGGAAGCAATTGCCTATCTTTCTCCTAAAATTAATGACACTAATCAATTGTAATTTTTTTAAAAATTGTGATGTTTTAAGACAAAATGTCCATGAATGATTGGATGAAAAAGTAATCTGATTTGTAATCTTTCACTCAAACTTTCAAAAAAATCATCTCTGTTCACATTTCCTTTGTAGGCTGACATTTCTGAAGGTGTGGACCTTTCAAACCTTCCCATTTCTTTTGTGCTGCTATTGAAATATGTCTCTTCTGCAGATTTTTGCTTTAGGGCTCCTTTTCCAGGACTCCAGGGGAGCAAAGAAGAAGAGTACTCAGTGGAGTCCAAAAGGACACATCTGACTGCGACACAATACAGAGAAACCTAAATGTCTTAACATTAAATTATTATAATGGAGCATTTGTTGTTGTTATGTGCCGTCGAGTCGCTTGCGACTCATAG
>NW_006399867.1:5298750-5301954 GCF_000299155.1 Elephantulus edwardii | reverse complement strand
CAGAGCATCTGGTGGATTCAAACCGTGTGCCTCTGGGATTGTAGTTGCAGCTCCTTGCCACTAGGCCACCAGAGCTCCCCTATAAGTGTTTATTTTTAAAGGAAGGAATAAAAGTCTATGGGGAAAAAATATTGCCCTTGTCAATTTCTTGACATACTTTTGCCCTGTAATAAAATCATAACAGGTGATAGTAACACTGTTTTAATTATTGTAGGGTACTCCTTTTGGACAGAAGTCACATTTCTTCCTCTAGTACAAAATCATAAGCAGCCAGAGGTCTTATTTGTCCAATTTAGAAGGACTTTCTAATCCAGAAGTCGAAGAATGTGGAATGGATTACACTCAAATTAAGAAGAAAGAACCTCTTATTTATTGTGAAGTCAGCCTGTATCTCTTAGATCCTCCTTCTTGTAGTCTCCATGAAAAAAGTAATGCCAATATGAAATTATAGCCTAGAAATTCAATATATATAATTTTCATTAGACAAAAATATTCATCTTTTTTCCCCTCAGTCAAGCATATTTTCTCATTTCTTTACCAATACTTGTCCCAAAATGGTTTATGACAACCCAGGTATTGTGTCTGGATAAGTAAGCAATCTCTTCAGAGGTAATAACCGAATATGCTCCACACCATCGAGTTTCATCATCCTCATCTTTAAGGGGCACCGTGGCAACACTTTATCCAAGACAGATTTGTTTGCTTTTTAGGTAGTCTATGTGATAGTCACTATCCTCCTCCAACTCTACAATTCAAAGGCTTCAATTCTGTCATCCTAAGTCATTGCTGATGTTTCAAATGCATAGAAAGCAATTGAAAATACAATGACTCGGATCTTGTGCACCTTAGTTTGTTATTTGTTTTTTTTAACTTTAAATTATTACATATATTAAGGGAAGACAAACTCATAAATTATACCCTCAAAAGAATAAGGTCACATTCTCTTAGTAATTAATTTAAAAATCCTTAAATTAAAGAAGAATTAATCTTAATCCAGCAGTGTATAATTTAGGATTATATCCTTATCAAAATAAAGTCTCTCTTTTTCAATTTACCTGTCTAATCCTGCATTCTGAAGCCAAAAAAAAGAAACTCTTCCTAAAAATATGGAACGCTTCACGAATTTGCGTGTCACCCTTGCGCAGGGGCCATGCTAATCTTCTCTGTATCGTTCCAATTTTAGTGTATGTGCTGCTGAAGCGAGCACTGCACCTTAGTTTTTAAACAGATGTTATTGCTCTTTAGTAGTCTGGAGAGGTCCTGGAGAGTAGATTTGCTCAATGCAACATGTCTTTTGATTTCTTGACTACTGTCATTGTGGGTGTTGACTGTGGATCCAAGTAAAATCAAATCATTGATAACTTCAATTGATAACTTTTATCCATCTATTTATGGTGTTGCCTATTGGTCCAGTTGTAAGGATTTTTGTTCTTTTGCTGTTGAGGTGTAATCCATATTGAAAGCTGTTGTCTTTGATTTTCTGCAGGAAGTACTTCAAGTCGTCTTCACTTGCTGCAAGCAAGGTTGTATCATCTGCATAATGCACGCTGTTTCTGAGTCTTCCTCCAATCCTGATGACACATTTTCCCCCCCATATAGTCCAGTTTTTGGAATTACTTTGGAATTACTCTTGCTCAGATATAATAAGTATGGGTAAAGAATACAACCCTGAAACACACTTTCCCTGGTTTTAAACCATGCAGTGTTCCTTTGTACTGTTTAGATAACTGCTTTTGATCTATGTATATGTTTTTCAAAAGCATAATAAGTGTTGTAGAATTTCTATTTTCTCAATATTATAATTTGTTATGTGATATCTCTCATCACCTCTAAATTATGTGTGTGTGTGTGTACACACACACACACACACACGTGTGAAGCAGTTAAGTGGTCTTTGGATGTTAAGTGAAAGGCTAGAAGATCGAGTCTAAAAAAAAAAAAAGACATTCAAGTCTACCAGAGAGACATCCTAGAAGAAAGGTCTGCCAATTTGTTTCCCAGAAATCAGTCACTGAAGACTCTTCGTAGAATACTACCATTCTGACATACATTTGAAATTGACATGATATTCAATTTGAGTTTTCCCCCTTCTTTCATTATAAATAAGCTACCTTACATCTCAAGGGAATAGTGCCCTTGAAATTGAGACCGGTCTTCCTCTGACTTGATCTCATGGCTACCTTCAGTGTCAGTATCATGTATAATTAGGGCCCACATTTTATAATCTCCCAAGCTTTAGATCTTGGTATGGACACATCCTAGCTGTGAGGTTCTAAGCAAGTTACCTAGTCTGAGTTTCCATTTCTTCATTTTTGTTGTTGTTATGTGCCATCGAGTCACTTGCAACTCATAGCAACCCTATCTACAATAGCACTGAACCTGGTTCTATCTTGAGCCCATTTCATTGTCTCCAACACACCTACCCCTAGTGCCCCAGTCTCTGAGTCAACCCATCTCATCCAGGGTCTTCCTCTCTTGTGCTGTCCCTCCACCCTTCCAAGGCTGATGTCCTTCCCGGAGGACTGGTCCCTCAGGGAAACATGCCCAAATTATATGATATGGGGCTTCAACATTCTTGTCAAGGAGCAGCCTGGTTTCACCCTCTCCAAGACAGACCTGTTCTCTTAGCAGTCCACGTTAAGAGTATTTAATACTCCAACACCACACAACTCAAAAGGCATCGATTCTTCTCCTGTCATCCTTAGCCATTGTCCAGCTCTCTGATACATAGCCAGTAAAAGGGGGGTGGAAATTAAATTCATGAAGATCATAATATTTGCTTTGTGGATTATGAGGGAAGTTAAATGAGATCAAACATGGCAAGTACTCAGCCAGTGGTCACTATTAAGTAGGCTCAGTGTAGTGCGGCAGGATCAGTTTGGGCTTGAAAATAGCTATTTTGGAGTTCAGGTGTGATTCACTGAAGCCTATTTTTTTCCCCATTAATAGCCTTTCCTCAGTTCAATTACACATTATTTTTTGTTTTGTTTTCTAATCTCATATTTCAGGAGCTCTAGTGGCCTACTGGGTAAGGAGTTGTGCTGCCAACCCAAAATTAGATAGTTCAAATCTACTACCCTCTCCACTGGAGAAAGATGGACAATCTCCTCCCTGTGTGATTTACAGCCTCTTGAAATTCATTGGAGGGTCAGTTATGAATCAATTACAATTTGACAGCATTGAGTGAATCAATATTTTATTTCA
>NW_006399867.1:5293032-5298634 GCF_000299155.1 Elephantulus edwardii | reverse complement strand
ATTCTATCCTATCCTATCCTGTCCTATTATTTTATTTTATTACTTTTGTGTGTGTGTACCATCAAATCAGATCTGACTGGTACAGGATGAGTTTATCACTCCTTCTTCAGCAGAGCATCCGGTGGTTTCAAACCACGTACCTCTGGGATTGCGGTAATTTCATTCTTTTAAGAAAAAGGTTAAAAAGGAAATAAATTTTTGAAGATATAAAATAATATAAAGTAAAATAAAATGAGATACAGTTTTACCTTTTCTCTGGCCACTCTTTCATGCCTTGTGTTATACTGAATGGAACCCCAGTCTCTCGTTGACATTCAGCCTCAGCAAACAGGATTTGGATCATATTGTACTTTCACACACCCACAAGCTGTGTCAGAAACCCTGTGTTGCACACACATACTGTCTCACAATTCCAAGCATCCATGAGATTGTAAGCAGCATTTCATCAGATGATGTCAACCACTCCGTGTCAGGCTCATCTAGTTTGATTAAGACACAAAAAGGAGACATTAAGGAAGGAAATCAAAGTTGTTTAATTGCTCGGGCAGCAAAAAACCAGGAAACAATTCTATGGCAAGCCAGTCACCCTGCCTCAAAAGTTGTCCAGTGGAGATGAAGACTCTCCTTTGGATCTAAAGCCAACACCGTTGGTACCAGCGTTCAGGGAATCAGAAGATTTACTGCATTAGGAGAGTCTGTTGTCAGATACTCCTCCAAATTACTGAGGAAAAACGATGACAGTTTGAAGACTAAGGTGTGCCTGATTAAGGCTATGGTCTTTTCACTAACTTGCTAAAAAGCATCTAAGAGCTGAACAAGGATGACAGAATAAGGATGACAGAACAAGAATTGATACCTTTGAGCCATGGTTCTGGAAAAAAGTACTGAATATCCCACCAGCAAAGATATCCCTGGTGGCCTGCCTCTTCTAAACTCCCTTTGAACTTCTGAGTTTCCTGTCAATGTACTGTTATAGTCATTTTTGGATGATCTGCAGAAATATTTTACTTGCATGTGATAGTAATGATTTTGTTTGATAATTTCCACATTCTATCAGATCACCTTTCTTGGAAATGGACACAAATATGGATCTCTTTCAGTCCTGTGTTGTTTTTGTGTACCATTGAGTTAGAACTGACCCATAGCTAGCTTTCTGGTGGATTTTCAGAGGCAGTTACTCACAAGGGGGGAGACTGCCTATCCTTCTCCTGCACAGCAACTGGTAAATTTGAACTACCTTCAGGATTGTAGTGCAGCTTCTTAGAATTAGGCCACCCTAGCTCCTATGTTGTTGTTATGTGCCATTGAGTCAGTTCTGACTCATAGTGACCCTATATACAACAGTTCTGAGCCCTGCTCCATCCTGAGCCAATTTCATTATCTCTGACACACCTACCCCCATTACCCCAGTCACTGAGTCAATTCATTTTATCAAGGGTCTCTCTTGCGCTGTCCCTCCACTTTATCAAACATGATATCCCTCTATAAGGAGGGACTGGTTAGTTCCTATAGGGACAAGCAATTCTAATGGCAGCAGTTTTCTCATTAGGAATCATAGAGGCCACAAAGAAGTGACACCATTTTTCAAGTGTTAAAGGACAAGAACTTTCTTCCCAGAATTTTATGTTCACTGAAAATATTCTTTAGGAATGAAAGCATTTTTTCAGATAAAAGTAAACTAAGATCATCTGTTGCCAAGAGTGCGGTTAAAGGAAGTTGTTTAAACAGAAAAGAATCTAGAAAATGAGGGAACCTTAAAATCCTGGGAAGAAAGAAAATGGTAATGAAAACTCTGAAGATATATCACAGACTTTCCATCTCCATACGAGTTTTCTAAATTCTTCTTGGTGGTTGACATAAAAGTTGTAACTGAAATCAATGTACGTAGATAAAACATTTGAGAAATGTATATAAGTAGAGGATAGAGAGTAAAGGAAGCAAAAAGATCCCTATTGGTAGGCGGATTGATTATCTACATGACAGATCCTAAAGAATGGAGGAAGGAGAAACAAACACCAAGCTTCTAGAGCTAAACTATAACAGTGATTGTAAGGAGAGTGAAAGACTAGCATGTCTCTGTTGTACAAAGATACATAGGATCCCTATAAGTTGGAACAGAACTCATAGCACCTAAGAAGAAGAATTAAAAAGTGACTATGGTGTTAGAGGTATATTGTTCATAATGGTTTCCCTTGCCATTGACTGATTTTGCCATGTGGATGGTCAGGAATACGTGAATGGCACATGGTAGCCTATCCACAAGGGGATTTGCCAGTCTTGCCATTACATTGATTGGATTCAGTGGCACAATAGGAGAACCTCACCATGAATAAAGAAGAAGTAAGAGAATGTAACATGTCTTTTGAGGCCTGAGGTCAGCCAGACCAGGGCCTATGGGAGCAGCAGCCATAGTAGCTACAGCAGAGAACCAGAGATGTGACATGAGGTGGAGCAGACCATGAGTCTATTACCCCATGGAACCAGAACTAAGAGACTTTGCCCAAGTGTGTTGGACAACTGGGAGTAGGGAGAAGGAGAGCAGTAACTGGCAGTACTGAAAACGGTGTAACACAACCCTAAAGCCCTGAGGCTCAAGGCTGAGGAACCTGTGAGCACATTTTGGAAGCTGTTCTGACTGATGGATTGTATCTTGCTGCCAATTTGAATTATACCTTGTGTCTTCTCTAATATAGTACCTACTCAATCTTGTGTGCTGAGCAAATTATTTAAGAAGCTAGACTCTATGAAGAGGAAATGTGGCATCAGGACTGGAGGGAGATTCATCAATAACTTGCATTATGCAGATGATACAACCCTGCACGCCAAAAGTGAGGAGGACTTGAAGCACTTGTTGCAGAAGATCAAAGGATATAGCCTTCAATATGAATTGCATCTCAGTGTCAAGAAAAATAAGATTCTTACCACTGGACCAATAGGCAACATCATGGTAGTGGAGAAAAGATTGAAACCGTCAATAACATCTTACTTGGATCCACAATTAACACCCTTGGTACCAGCAGTTAGAAAATCAGAAGACGTACTGCACTAGAAAAGTCTGTAGTTAAGGACTTCTGCAAAGTATTGAGGACTAAGGTGCATATGATTCAGGCCATGGTCTTTCCAATCACTTGCTATGTATCTTATCTGAGAGCTGGACAATGAATAAGGATGACAGAAGAATTTATGCCTTTGAGCTGTGGTGTTGGAGAAGAGTATTGAATATCTCATGAACTTCTAAATGAACAAACAAATATGTCTTGGAGAGAGAGCAGCCAGAGTGCTCACTGGAGGCAAAGATGATGAGGCTTTGTCTCACATACTTCAGGCACGTTGCTAGGAGGAGCTATTCCTTGGAAAGGAACATGATGCTTGGAAAGATAGAGGGTCAGCAAAAGAAAGAAAAACCTTTGACCAGATGGCCTGACCCAGGGACTGCTGCAATGGTCTCTAGTGTGTCAGGAAATGTGAGGATGGCACAGGACAGACCAGGGCTCAGATCTGTTGTTTGTAGGATCACAATGGGTTGTACTCAACTTAATGGAACCTAACAACAACAATATGGTTCTGTGTGGTCTGTGATCTATCACATCAGATTTTGAATACAGGACAGTGATAAGATTGGTGTTGGTATGAATAGAAAGAATGGGACCTTGGGGAACATGTTGACCTCACGAAAAGTGATTTTGTGTCCTCGATGTTGTTGATGGGGACATTTCCCCATTGTGGAGGTGGTAAAGGTCATAAATGCTGTCCCCATCCAGACCTTACTCTTTACAGTGACCAATATAGCTATCCTTTTAAGTGCATTTTATTTCTTTAATTTTTTTATTATTAATTTCAATGAAAATTTAGAGACTTTGGATTTCTATTCATTCATTGTTACACTTTTCTCCCCGCCCACCCCTCCCCCCTAATACATTTCCGTCTTTGAAAAGTAAAAGAAAAATTCTTTCATTGTTTTACTATCCCTTCCCCAGGTCCACTCCACCATGCAGCCTTCGCTCTGGACTCCTGTCATGACAAAAATACCTAATCACATATCCCTTTTAAAGAGATTTCTCCTTCATCTGTTTCAATGCAGTATACATTATTGAACCCATCTTTCTCAGTCTCCCTCCAACCCCGAGGTCATTCCTGTTTTACAACAGTGGCACCATGCAGTATTTGTCCTTTTGTGACTGAGATACTTCACTCAGCATAATGTCCTCCAGACTCAACCATTTTGAATAATATTGCATGAGTTCCTAGTTTTTTCAATGCAGCATAGTATTCCATTGTGTGCTTCTCTATCCATTTGTTTGTTGATGGGCACGTAGGTTGTTTCCAACTCCTTGCTATTGTGAACAAACCTGCACTAAACATGTGTGTGCATTAAGTACATTTTCTATCATGTGCAATTGGATAAGTCACTTATTTATTAATTTCCTTCTCAAATGCTCCACATTTGCCAGCAATTCACAGAGACCATATAGCAGTAATCAAAAGATTAATTGCATGGGGGTCAGGGACCTCTCCAGAGTACTGAAGAGAAATTATGTCACGTCTAGAGACTAAGGTGTACCTAATCCAGGTCATAGTCTTTGTAATTACTTGCTATACATCAGAGATCTGGGCACTTATAGAAGAAGAATTGATACCTTTGAGCTGTGGTGCTGGAAAAGAGAATTAAATATACCAGACTGCTAAGAGAACAAATAGGTCGATCTTAGGGCGAAAGCAGGCTGTTCTTTGGAGGCAGGGTTTTGAAGCTCTGTCTGACATAATTTAAGCATGTTGTCAGGAGGTACCAGTCCTTGGAGAAGGACATCATGTTTGGAAGGGTGGAGGGACAGCGCAGAAGAAGACCCTGGATGGGATGGATTGACACAGTGACTGGGGTAATGGGGTAGGTGTGTCAGAGACAATGAAACTGGCTTAAGATAGAGCAGGGTTCAGAGCTGTTGTACATATGGTCACTATAAGTTGCAGGTGACTCAATGGCACATAATAACATACAACAGTAAACAACACCAACTACAAGTCCTTACTTTTATGGGTGGCAAAAACAGAGGTAAAAGGCCTTTCCTCCCTATTTCCTTTCAAGGAGGGAGGTCTGTCTTTTTCAAGATGTAACTTTCTAATAAATCTGTCTTTACTTTTACTTTTTAAAAACATGTAAAAATTAAAACTAAAGAGAGAGAAAAAATATACTTTCAGATGGTAATTGGAAGGTTGGTGGTTCATGCCCAGCCAGAAGCTTCTTGGAAGAAATGTCAGGCAATCTACTTTAAAACAAACAAACAGACAAAAAATCCCCCAACTTCAGAAATGCTATGGATGGGCAAGAGTTGGGGGGGTGGTAATTATAGGGTCGCACAATTTGATGGGTGGAGGAAGGGGTGCGTAAAGGAAATGGGGAATATCTGGTGTGAAAAACAATGCATATGAACTTTGTAAGTAAACGAGTGGTTGTTGTTGTTATGTGCTGTCGAGTAGCTTGTGATTCATAGCAACTCTATGTACAACAGCCCCAAACTCTGCTCTGTCCTGTGCCAATCGCACTGTCTCTGACACTCCCATCCTGATTACCCCAGTCACTGAATCAATCCACCTCATGGAGGGT
>NW_006399867.1:5292015-5292872 GCF_000299155.1 Elephantulus edwardii | reverse complement strand
GTCATTGTCCAACTCTCTGATGCATAACAAATGATTGCAAAGACCATAGCCTGTATCAGACGCACCTTAGTCTCCAGAGTGACACCACTGCTCTTCAGTACCCTGGAGAGGTCCCTAACAGCATACTTTTCCATCGCAATGCCAAGAGTATTGACTGTGGAGCCAAGCAGACTAACGAGTGTAAAATAAAAATTTTATTTTAAAAAAACCAAAACCTCTATACAGCATCAGTACTATAGTCCACTCATAGGATGACCATGAATGGAATCAACTTGATGCCAAATAGTTTTACTTTAGAAAATGTGCGAAGCAAGGGCCTCTTTCCTATGAGCCCACCTTAGTTACCCAGGGCAGCTAGAACAGAGCTAGCTCAAGGGGATAGCGTTAGCAAGCACATAGATCCTCACACAGGCTGGCTCCAAGGGAAGGCCTTCTCTCTCTGCTGGTTTTAAGGGAAGGTCTTTGTTTCCTTCAATGCATGTAGGCCTAGCATTTCTTAGAAGTCTCCATATGTCTTCATCTTTCCCTGCTCAATGAGTTTCTTAACACAGGGACCCGGTGCCTCTATCACCTTTCATAAGATTAATTATTTTTGAGATAAAAGGGGTTACTGGTCACACCCTAGGGAAATTCCCCTTATATATCATCAGAGCTGTCACCTAACTAAAGGTATTGTCACCCCTTACAACTGATTGGTTGATCAAACCTCAGGTCACATCATTATACAACTGCTTCTACTCCTGCCTCATTAACATCGTTGCTATTGACAAAAAGAATACAGAGCCAGAACTAAGAGAAACAATACCTTTCACAATAGCTAATCACAAGATTAAATACTTGGGAATAAATTTAACCAG
>NW_006399867.1:5235734-5289985 GCF_000299155.1 Elephantulus edwardii | reverse complement strand
GATGGCGGGGAAGAAGAACAAACTGGGGAGGAGGGTAGAGAAAATGGTGCAGCAATGAAGGAATGAAAACCCAAAATCCCTGTAAATGTTCATTAAAACTAATAAAATTTAATAATAATAAAAAAAAACATCGTTGCTATTGTTGTTGCGTACCTTTGAGTCACTGACTCATAGCTGACTCTCCCCAGTGGATCTGCAAAACCAGTAAGCTTCACAGGAGATCTTTGTGCCTTGGAGCAGCTGGTGGATTTGAACCTTGTGCCTTTTGGTTGGCAGCACAACACCTTACTAACATCATAGAGGTTACGATTTACAACATACACCATACATTAGGAGGTCTGGTAAACATAGCGTATAACATACTGAGCTGCTAACTGAAAAGTCAGTAGTTCAAATCTACCACCTGTTTTTCTGGAGAAAGGAGCCATCTGCTCTCATAAAGAATTATACATTCAGGGGATTAAACTAATAAAACACAATGTATGGGAATGATTATATGAAATGATTCACAATGTGAATCAAGGAAAGTGTGAAACACAATGTATATGGGTTTTGTATGCAGCCCAAACGAAAATAAAAATTAAAAAGAAAAAATTTAAATAAAAATGTTTACAACTTCAGAAACCCAATAGAAGATCACTATCTATGTGTCAGAACAAACTGACAGCAGTAGGCTTGGTTTCGGTGAAGATAATCACATTATACTGAGAACACTGGACTAGCACAGTTGAGATGAATTCTTGAGGGAGTTAGTTCTTCAAACAGAGAATCTAGAATATAGCAGACATGTAAGAAAGAGTTTTGGCTCAAGGAGGTATCCAGAGGAAGAGTGTCCCAGTTGGAACATTCATTGCCTTTAGAGTTTTTTGTTGTTTCAGATCCGACTGGTACAGGAGATGGCCCCCTCCTTCTCCAGCAGAGCATCTAGTGGATTTGAACCACATACCTCTGAGATTGCCGTGCAGCTTCTTGCCACTAGGCCACCAGAGCCTTTAGAGTTCTAGCATTCATGGTGTGTTTAAGGAAAAGAAAAGGGGATGGACTAGTGTAGCTGGGTAAGGGTAAGCGAGAAGAGGTGAAGCTGTCACAGGCCAGAGAGGACCTAGCAAGCAGGTCTGGCAGCTTTCTGTCATCCTCTTACAGGAACAGTCTTACCTGGCATCAACTGGAAAGAGCTCACTACTGGGTAGCATTCACGTTTGGTCCCAGGTCAGAAAACCACAGCCCCTGACCTGCTGAGGTTCTGGGCAAACTACACTCTCCATTTGTTCATAATCTCTCTAAGTCATCCTCCACCCTTTCTTCTGAGAAACAATTCCCCCTGCTCCTTTGCAGGATTAACAACTACCACTCTCAAGCAACTCCTTGAGGAAGCCCGCAAATGGTCAAACATACACCTGCTAACCAAAAGGTCAGAGGTTTGAGCCCACCAAAGCCCTAAAGTTTTGCCCTATCAGTTGCTGGGAATTCAGAATCAGCCCAATGGAACACAGTAACAATGACAAAACGAATCCTTGTATCATTTCTGTCCCAGCCCCCATAGAAAAAAACTCCAGGTGTATTTGAGTTCCTGCCCCTAAGGATGACAGGGAGAGATTGTGTAAACTTTCATTTCATACACATTTCCCTTAGAGCTCCTGCCCCTCCCTCCAGAATGTCTTCACCAATCAAGGAAGGGCACCCTGGGCCTGTCCTGCTGTTTGCAGGTTGTCAACCTGTTCCCTCTCTTCTTTGAGCTCCTGCGAGCAGATGTGAAAGTTCAAGTTTCAGGACTGTAAAACCCATCTGCCACCTGTTAAACCAATTTGCCGTGGTCTCGAAGTTGAGTGAGTATCTCGCCTTTTCTCTTATGTAACATTTGCTGGGTTGGCATTTGTATTTGTGAACAGAGGTAACAACAGGACAAAAATAAACAAGGTAACAAGCCAGAAAAAAAAATTTTTTTTAATGCCAAAGTCTCAGGCAGCCAAGTGTTTATATTAGAATTTCTCAGTCGTATTTAGCGGTAAGGAGTATGCAGTCACAGAAAATAACTTAGGGTTATTTTAAGTTGTTCAGTCCTGTTGTGTGCCTGTGTTAACTTGAGAAAATGGTTTGGGGGCTGAAGGGAAATGAACATGAGCAGCAGCGGAGTTTTTTCACTGTCTGTTTTAGTCCTCACCCTGCTCCTTAGGCAGCTAACTTCTGCATCACCCAGCAAGTAAGCAAACTACCAGTGGGCAACTTTGGGAGACACACACTTGAAAACTCGAGAAAAAAATCTTCTGGGAACTTTAGCCTACTTTGGAGGTTAAAGGTAATCCCAGACATGCTGTGTAGGAGTTTAAAGTCAAGTTGAGCAGACATTTGGAGCGTTAACGTTGAGACTGTATTTGCTTAATCAATCACTTTAATTTCCAGACTTGTGTGTTCATTGGGAGTAAAGTGCTCTAAGTACTGTCTTGCTCCTGCACTCACAGCTGTATTTTCAGGTGCTAGTAGAAGTCTGGCTCATAGTAGGTGCTCAATAACTATCTGGTGAAAAAATGATGTATTTTCTAAATTGGCTGGTATATGTGTATGTGTATGTATAATGAGACTCATTAGAAATTAATGTAAAGTGCTCAGCACAGGGAAGCCAGATCTCCCTTGAATCCTAGACGCTCTCTGCTTTGCTGTGTTTGTCTCACGTACACATTCACTTGTTGGCTTATAATCTGCCTGTAAGAGCAAGGAGGACTTTGTTTTTCATTCACCTCTATATTTTCTGTGCCTGAAATAGTTCACTCCTAGTAACCAATCAGTATTTATTGAGTAAATGAATCATGGCTCTCTACTGAGAATGTGGCCCAAAATATTTGCTCCAAACAATCCAAATCCCTGCTTCTTGTTTTAATAGGATCTGGGATTGTTTTTCCCTGATGCTTTTTAAGTATTTTAACGCATTGCTGCAAGTGACGGCTATGGCAGTCCTGCACATTTTAATTACTAAAAAAAGGAACATCATTTGCACAAAGTGTACTAATACATTTATTTATTAATTATTCAGTAATGCATCAAAAAATGTGTTTCTAATCACGGTCATCAATTTAAAAGTGTGTGGCAACGTGTTAAAATATTACTTGTTGTTACAGCCAAGTAATATGAGAATCAGTTTTAAAATTTCATCTAAATCTTATCATAATAGAAATAAGGTATCAAAGAATCAACTGTGTTCCCCCTAAATATGTGTCAGCTCCTATCCTCTGCCCCTCTTTGAGTTCCCATACATGTTTTACTACTTATTCTTGTATTTTTAGAATAATGGTCTTATGCACTATTTGTCCTTATGAGACTGAGTTAGTTCACTCAGCATAATGCTCTCCAGTCTCTCCCAAGTTAGTAGTAATTTTTTTAAATCATTGTTCCAGAGTACTGCATAGTATTCCATTGTGTGAACGCCCCACAATTTTTTCAATCCATTCAGTTGTGGTTGGATATTTGGGCTGTTTCCATGTTTTTGCGATAGAGGATGTGTAGGGGCAAAACCACAGGGTTGCATAGTCTGGTATGTGGAGGGAGATGGTGAAGGAAATGGGAAGGATCTAGGTGAAAAGACAGGGTAATGATGGGCAAGGTCCAATGGTGATTAATTTTATAAAACACAGTGCATGAGAATGACTGTGTACAACACAGTATGAATGAAGAATAGTGTGAAACACAATGTATATGAACTCTGTAAGAAAACCAATATAAAAAAATATGTATCAGCTTGGTGAGGTCATGATTCAGTTATGTAATGGTGTAATCATCCTTCATGATGTGACCAGCCAATCAACTATAAGGGAATTAGGATGGGATGCAATACTCTTATTCTAGTCACAAGCCTGATTTGACATAAGGGAACTTTCTCTGGGATATGGCCTACATCACCTTTTACAAGAACTCAAAGGAAAAAGAATCAAGCAAGAAGGAGGGATCTGACTCATTAAGAATGAAGAGTACATCCTTTGGACCCAGGGTCTCTGCTGAGAAACTCCTAGACCTGGACAAAGACTGCTGCCAAGACACATAGAGATCCTCAAGGAATGCCAGACCCCAAAATACTAAAAAGACAAAAGCATTTCCCCTAACAACCAAAAGTTGTTAGGTGCTGCCACGTTGTGATCAACACTTAGCAATCATGTGTACAACAGACCTGAACCTTGCCCTATCCTATGACATCCTCACCATTTCTAACATACTTGAGCCCATTGCTGCAGTCACTCTGTCAATCTGTTGGGAGTTCTCTCTACTCTCACTGACCCTCCACCTTTCTGAGCATAATGTCCCTCTTCAAGGAATAGCCTCTCCTAGCAACATGCCCAAAGTATGTGAGACAAGACTTTGTCATCCAGAGTCCTCAAGGAACACTTTGGGTGTACTTTCTCCTAGGCATATCTGTTTGTTCTTATAGAAATTGATGAAATATTCAGTACTCTTCTCCAACACTACAGCTCAAAGTCTTGCCAGCTCTTGGGAAAAGCATTCTCCGTTGGTTCTCAGACACCAAGGAGAACCAACAGAGAGAATGCCTTTCCCAAGAGCTGGCCAGACTTTTCCTTGCATGCTTTCGACATGTTAACAGGAGGGGCAAGTCCCTGGTATATTCAGCATTCTTCACCAACAGCACAATTCAAAGGAGGAAGAACTTCAGTGAGATGGATTGACACAATAGCTCCAACAAGGGGCTCAAACATAGCAGCAATTGTGAAGATGGTGCAGAATGTACTATCTCATCCTGTTGTACACAGGACCGCTATGAGTTGTAACTGATTTCATGGCAACAACAAGAAACCTAAACTCTTAGGAAACTTTTATTTGGGGAGCTTAATTATTTCATTCTCAAGCTTACTTCTACATCATCCAGCAAATATGCAAATTACCACTAGGTAACTTTGGAAAACAGACACCTACAAAATGGAGAAAATCTCCAGGGGCAGCCACTTTTGTCCACCACAAAGGTGACGAAATTCTGGATAGGAGGAACCTCAAGTTGTGTTGGGCAAACGACATCTTAATGATCCAGATCAATCGATTACTGAGTACTATTTTTTGTGAGGTATTATTTTTAAATGAACTTTTTATTGTGTGTTTACAGAGACAATTGGTTTTCCATTCAACAATTCACACATGTATGTTTCATGACATTGATTACAATCCCCACATTATAACAACGCTCTTCCCACTTCTTGGTGTTTCTCATTTCCACCAATCCTTCTAGCCTACCTCTTTCTGCCTTCTGAGTTTTATCCCTAGGCAAATGCTGGCCTTTGATCTCATATGATTGATTGTTCTAAGGATTGTGTTCCTCTCTGCTGTTATCTATCACCTATAGGACAGTCTATTGTTTTACTGGAAGTAATACTAATGGGGGGTGACTAGGCTTGAAAGGCCACTAAAGACCATAGTTTGAGAGGGTTCCACCAATCTGTAAGACCAATAAGCCTGAATGTTTTTCTTATTTTGAGTTTTGGCCCACATCTCCCCCCTATTTTATCAGGGATTCTTCTCCAACAGTACAACTCAAAGACATCAATTCAGGGAGCTCTGGCAGTCTAATGTCAAGAAGCTGCACTGCAATCCCAAAGGTGTGCAGTTCAAATACACCAGATGCTCTGCTGGAGAAGGAGAGGCAATCTTCTCCTGTGCCAGTTGGGTCCAATTCGATGGTACACAGCAAGAAAATAAAACCAAACCTCAAAGGCATCAATTCTTCTTCTGTCATTCTTATTCACTGTGCAATTCTAAGATGCACAGAAGTGATGAGAAAGTACGGAGTATTGGAGAAGAGTACTGAGCATCCCATGGACTGCCAAAAGAACAGATATGTCTTGGAGAAAGTATAGCCAGAGTGCTCTATGGAGGCAAAAATAAAAAAAGCTTTGTCCCACATATTTTGAGCATGTTGTCAGGAGAGGCTATTTCCAGATATTTTCCCAGATATTTCCAGCTATCTCCAAATATTTCCAACTATCTCTAAGGAATACATTGAACAGGGACAACATGCTTGGAAAGGTGGAGGGTCAACGAAAGAGAGAAAAATCCTCAACTAGATGGAGTGACACAGTAACTGCCCCAATGGGCTCAAATATGTCAGAAATGATGAGTTGAGCACAAGAGAGGGCAGGGTCAGAACTGTTGTTCATAGGGTTGCTATGAGTAGAACGTGACTTGATGGCATCTAACAACAACAGCCAGCAGCAATCATCAGAGACCTTCTATTGGGAGCTCTTTCAGAGTCAGTCGAGATAGCTGGACACCACCTAGTTCTTCTGGTCTCAGCACTGTGGAGACTGCTATTCATGTAGTCCATTAATCCTTTGGACTAACAACCTCTGATTGTCTTTATTCTGCCTTGCTTTGGATGGAAAGGGACTATGATATTGCCAGGTTAGCTGCCTATGATTCTTTAATGATGTAGTGATTCCCTTGATAAAACCTGATAGAGAACTTCTACACTGGCATCTGCTATGAGATGCCTATAATTTGAAAGGGAGTTTCCTTTAACTCAGCTGAAGAAACCAATTGTTCTAAGCTACTAATAATACTGGCCTGTGCAATCCAATAGAATTTTCTGCAATGATGCACACATTCTAATAGCTGCAAAACCATAATGTTTACTATCTTTTCAGAAAAAAGTTTGTTAGCTCCTGTTCTAGTGGAAAGTAATATGTTAAGCACAGAAAGAATCACATTGCATAAATTATTACATTTAATCTCCCAGGCAACTCCCTGCAGAAGGTTGTACTGCTTTACCCATTGGTAAAATATGAAACAGCCACTGAGAGCAATTTGTAGTTCAAATGGCAAAACTGAGACCCTATCTCATAACTGTATCATTCAGGAGCCAATGCATTTAGCAACCAAGCTATAGACTTAGGTTTCTCACATGAAGTTCAAGCTACTCTGAAGGAATTGGCAAAAAATAAGGCCCCAGGAATTGATAGAACACCAACTGATACATTTCAACAGATACACGCAGCCTTGATGTGCTCACCAACTGACAGGAAGAGATCCATATTTACTCCCCAAAATGGTGATCCAGTAGGATGTGGAAATGATGAGACAATATCATTAATATTACGTGTAAGCAAAATACTGCTGCAGATTATCCCCCCAAAGCTGGAACACTACATCGAGAACGGCCAGAAATACAACATAGTTTAGAAGAGGCCATGGCACTATGGATATCAATGCCAATGTCAGATGGATCTTGGCTGAAAGCAGAGAGTAGGAGAAGGATGTCTATTTGTATTTTATCAACTATGCAAAGACCTTTTACTGTGTGGATCACAATGAACTGCGGCTAACATTGAGAAGAATGGGAATCCCAGAACACTTGGTTGTGCTCATGTGAAATCCATAACTAGACCAGGAAGCTGTTGTCTGCATGAAGAAAGAGAACATTGCATGGTTCAAAAATAAGAAAGGAATTTGTCAGGGATGTGTCTCTTCTCCAGACCTTTTCAGTCTATATGCAGAACAGATCATTTGGGAGGCTGGACTTTATGAATAAGAATGTAACATCAGTATTGGAGGAAGATTCTCATCAACAGCCTGTGTTATGCAGATGACACAACCTTGCTTGCTGAAATGGAGGAAGACTTGAAGAATCTGCTGCAGAAGGTCAAGGTCTGCAGCCTTCAATACAGATTGCATTTTGACATCAAGAAAACAAGATTCTCACCACCAGGCCAGTTGGCAGTATTATGACAGATGGAGAAAAGATAGAGGTTGCTCAGATCCACAGTCAACACTCTTGGCACTAACAGTCAGGAAATAAAAACCCAAGTTGTATTTGGAAAGTCTTCTGTCAAGGATAGCACTCCAGAGTGCAAAAGAGCAACAATGTCAGTTTAGAGACTAAGGAACACCTGATCCCGGCCATGGTCTTGTCAATTGCATGCTGTGCATCAGAGAGCTGTACAATGATTGAGGATGACAGAAGAAGAATCAGTGCCTTTGAGTTGTGTTGCTGGAAGAGTATTGAACATAGCATGGACTGCCAAAAGAACAAACCAGCTTGTCCTGGAGAAAGTGAAACCAGGTTGCTCCTTGGAGACAAGGATTTTGAAACTATATCTCACATACTTTGGGCTTGTTCCAGGAGAGACCAGTCCTTGCAGAAGGACATCATGCTTGGAAAGGTAGAGGGTCTGTCAGCACAGGAGCAAAAGACCCCTGATGAACTGTATTGACACAGTAACTGCGGCAATGGAGTCAGGTGTGTTGGAGAAGGCGAGGCTGGCTCAGGATAGGGCAAAGATCAGAGCCATTGTCCATAGGGTCACTGAGTTGTAATCCATATGGCACATAGCAAAACCAAGAACCAGTTGGCTGGGAATCTTATTTAAGTGTTAATATCTACTCATTCAACACTCTTGGGTGGAGCCTGAGAATGTACATTTCTGACAATCTTCCAGATGATGATGATGATGACACTACTGCTTTAGGGATGATGGCCTCAAGACATCTGATCCTCTTCCTTGGGAATCTTCTGGAGAACTTTAGAATCTGTGATATCCTGGCCTCCCTTTTAGAAATTCATAATTTCATTGTTCCGGAACCCAAGCGCCAGCCATTTTTAAAGTTTCCTGGTAATTCTAATACATATCCAGAGTTAGAAAGCACTGCGTTAGAGAATACACAAGTGGGAATCCAAAGACTTAGTTTTAGTTCCAGCTCTGACATGACACACTGAGGCAAGTTGTTTTCCTTGTCTGTTTCCTTTACAGGAGAAAAATGAGGAAGCCCAAACCAGCTGATTTAAGCTCATTGATTTGTCAGGCCCTCACATAAGTAGGTGAGGGGATCAGAAGTCCCCAGATCTCTCAATTCATCAGGTACATCAACACGATACCCCAGTACCTGTTCTACCTGGAGCAAAATTTAAGACATACCTCTGTTATTAATTACTGTCTTGGCAATTTATAAAGAACGTAATGCCTCCCAGTAGCCATGCTGCCTTACACACCACACAGCTAGAATTCCTGTTAAAGATAAGCCATGTTATTACTCTCGCCATTTAATGGTTGTGAGAGTAATTAATGCTCCTTGAAGACAGTCTGGAAAGTTATCCAGAGTAAAGAGCAGGAAACTGCACACACTCCTAATCCCTAGAACTGATTTTTAACAGTCTCATTTGGAGACCTCCGTGAAGCAATGAACACAGGAACCGGGTGATTTCCCACAGAAGCAGTGTGAGTGCTGTGTTGGCCAGGGTTGCCTCATCCACAAAAACAGGGTGAAGCCCTATTATTACATCTCTGGTAAATGCAACCTAAGCTGACTGCTCCTACTGGGAGCATGAGAACTGTCGCCTATAAATTCAAAATCTTTAACTGCACTCTCATACCTAATTAGATACTAGGCTACTCTCAGTTTCTTCATCTGTGGGTTAGATTTGCACTGTGAACTCTCCTTAATATTTGGGAACCAGTTCGTTTGAGATGTGTGGGTGGAAGATAGTAGATAGATAAAAAGACCTAGTCTTTGCTCTCAGTGTGAGTAACTGCCTGGATGATCCAGATATGCAGTTCAGAAATGCCGTGTTATGCTATTTGTTGATGTCAGTTGGCTCCAATGCATGGTGATGCCATGAATAGTAGAAGGAAATGTTACCCAGTGTCCTAAGTCTACTGTGTATTTTGAATGCTTTAACCTAAAGAGCTCATCCTCCAGCATGACCTCAGACAATATTATGGCCCATAGGATTTAACAGACTCATTTTTGCAAATAGATAGTTGGACCTTTCTTCCATTCTGTCTGGGTCTGGAAGCACCTCAGGAACTTGCCAACCACACCCTTGCTGGTATGTGAAACACCACCGACATAGTTTCAAGCGCAACTCCAGTTACCACACTACAACAAATGGACAGTCGAAGCAAGTGTGTGTAACAGTCAGGAAACGGGCTGGAACTAGTCTGGGTTCAATTCCAACTTCTGTCTCTTCCTAATTATGAAACCTGAGCTGCACCAAGCCTCATTTTCTCCATCCGTAATCAAGGATGACAATCACAGCACTAACTTTAGGGTTGCTCTGAGGATTTACTGACAAACTGTATGTATTTCATAGAGAATAAATAGCCTTTGGAGGATTATGAGTGCTCAGAAAATGGGACTATTCTCAAGACTGTTTATCATGATGTTGCTTTTCAGTCTAGTTGTGAGAATTTTTGTTTTCTTTCTGTTGAGGTGTAGTTCATACTGAAGGTTGGAGGTTTTGATTTTCATTAGGAAGAGATTCAACTTTTACTTTCAGAAAACAAAACTGTATCACATGCGTATCTTAAGTTCTTAATGAGTTTTCCTCTAATTCTGATGTTGCATTCATCTTCAAACAGTCCAGTTTCTTGGATTATTTGCTCAACATACAGACTGAAGAAGTATAATGAAAGGATGCAGCCCTGATAATACACTTTCCTGATTTTAAAACTTGCAGCTTCTCCTTGCTCTGATCAACCTCTTGGTCGATACCAACTCCACATAAGTATCATTAAGAGTTCTGGAATTCCCATGCCTCACAATATTATGTATAGATAATTTGTTATGATCAAGTAAAACACAGGTAAACATCTTTATAGTATTTTCTGCATTTAGTCAGGAGTTCTGGAATTCCCATGCCTCACAATATTATCTATAATTTGTTTTGATCAAGTAAAACACAGGTAAACCTCTTGTTAGTATTTTCTGCGTTTAGTCAGGATCCATACAGTTAACAGCAATGATGCGCCTTACTCCAGATCTTCTTCTGAATTTGGCTTGAATTTCCAGCCATTTCATGTTAATGTACTGCTGTAACTATTTTCAAATTACGGTCAGAAAAATATGACTTGTATGTAATATTAATGATATTGTTCAATAATTTCTTTATTCTCTTGGAACATTGTTCTTTACTATGGGTACGGTTATGGACCTCTTCCAGTCGGTTGGCCAACTAGCTATCATCTATACATCATGCTTGGCAAAGTATAACTCAAAACCTCACTGCCACTGAGTTGGAATCAAAGATCCTTGATGAGATGTATAGACACAACGGCCACAACAGTGGGTTCGGCCATACCAATGGTTTTTAGGATGGTGAAGGATTGAGAAATGCTTTGTTCTGTCCTACAAAGGGTCACTATGAGTTAGAATCAACCTAATAACACCTTAACAACAATAACAAGATGATATTAGTAGTAACGTCATGCTTAGAAAGGAACCAGATCAGTGCAAGAGAGGAAGACCCTCAAGGCACTGTAACTGGTGCCACAGACTCAAGTATGTCAGAGATGATGAATATGGCACAGGATGAGGCAACTATCTCTTGCTCATAGCGTCACTGTGAGTCATTCTCAACGTGAACACACCTAACAAAAATATGTAACAATTGTTATTATTATCAAGATGAGTAATAATACAATTTAACTGCTTTAGCACCTGGCTACTTTTAGTACAGAATCAAACACACGTCCTTTTTGTTTGTCTTTTCAGATTAATTGTCCACTGTGGAAATCCTGAGTGCCAACGTATCCAACCACACTAATACCACCTCTTGTCACCATGGAACTACTGCTTCGTGCCAAGTGTTTTCAGCACTTGGCAATCCCTGGTTCTGTGAGAGCATTATATAAGGATTACAGAACACTAACCCCTCAGAATTTCTCCAATTATGAATCCATGAGACAAGACTTCAAAGTGGAGGTCCCAGAATATTTCAATTTTGCCAAAGATGTTCTGGATGAATGGACCAAGGCAGAAAAGGTAATGAACGTCACTTAGGTTACATCAGTGCTTCTCAACTTGGAGAAATTTTGGCCCCAGGAAACATTTTTCAATCTCTAGGGACAATTTTGTTGTCAAAAGTCTACTCCTATCTAGTGGGTAAAAGGCGAGGGATGCTGCTAACATCCTACAACGCATAGCGCAACCCCTTATAACAAAGAATTAAGAAACCAAAATCGGTACTGTGCAGTGAATCCTGATTCATGGAAAACCCATGTATGCCAGAGCAGATCTGTGCTTCACAGAGGTGCCAATGGCGGATTTTTCAGAGATAGGTCACCAGGCCTTTCTTCCTGGTGTCTCTAGATGTCTGTAATCTTATATCAGTCACTTCCTGAATCAATTTCTTCTCTGCACCCTTGAATCAAAATCGACTCAAAACTAACCCTCCAAAGGTTTTCAAAGGCAGTTAATCACACAGGAGGAGATTGCCCATCCTCCCCCAGAGCTGCTGGTGGATTTGAATGTCAAACTTTAGGAATTGCAGTGCAGCTTTTTACCACTAGGCCACCAGGGCTCCCTTCTATAATCCTCTGGTTAGCAGCCAAGAATGTTAACGATTTGCATGGCTCCTGAACTTCAGCAAAAAATTAACCAGTCTCAAATGTCAAAAATTCCATGGTTGGAAAAGCCTCGGTTACAAAAATGTATGATCCTAGGTTGATTTTTAAAAAGACAGAAGTAATTCTAAGAGTGAGGGATGACTGGAAATGAGGTGTGCGACTGACTGTACGTTGAGCATGTTGTCAGGGAGGAACAGGCCTTGGGAAAAGGCATCAAGCAGGGGAAGGTGGAGGGTGAGAGGAAGACCCTGAGCAAGATGAATTGGCACAGTGACTGTAACAATGGCCCGAGCATGTCAGAGACCATGAACACAAGGCAAGGCAGGACGAGGTTCAGATCTGTTGTTCTTAGGATCACTATGAGTTGTAGATGACTTGCTGGCAACCGAAGCGACAACTCTATGGAGAGAAACATAAAAAGAATTTTAACTTTCTGAAAAGGAAAACAGACTAAATGAGAGATTACTTGCACCAGAATGACACAGCTTGCCTACCATCAACAAATAAGAACCTCAGGGTTATTTCCAAACACCCCAAGTATGTTCTTTTCTTTTAAAAAATTATTATTAATTTCAATGAAAACTTACAGAGACTTTGGATTTCCATTCATTCATTATTGTACTTTTCTCCTCTCCCAACCCTCCCCCCCAGTACACTACCCTCTTGGAAAAGTAAAATTCTTGCATTGTTTTACAGTCCCTCCCCCAGGTCCACTCCACCATGTAACCTTCACTCTAGACTCCTGTCATGACAATAATACCTAATCACATATCCCTTTTAAAGAGTTTTCTCCCTCATCTGTTTCAATGCAGTATACATTATTGAATCCATCTTTCTCAGTCTCTCCCCAAACCCAAGGTCAGTCCTGTTTTACAACAGTGGCACCATGTAGTATTTGTCCTTTTGTGACTGAGATATTTCACTCAGCATAATGTCCTCCAGGTTCACCCATTTTGAATAATATTGCATGAGTTCCTTGTTTTTCAATGCAGCGTAGTATTCCATTGTGTGAATATACCACTGCTTCTCTATCCATCTGTTTGTTAATGGGCACTTGGGTTGTTTCCAACTCCTTGCTATTGCGAACAAAGCCACAATAAACATGGGTGTGCATATATCTGCTTAGATGTCAGTCCCAAGTATGTTCTAAATGAGGACTTGTGAATTTTCTTCAGGGAAAATATTCCATTAAATCAGTTGAAGCAAAATTTACCTGCACACCAGCCTGACAAATCCTGACTGGCTTCTCTTTTCTCAGGCTGGAAAAAGGCCTTCCAACCCGGCATTTTGGTGGATAAAAGGAGATGGAGAAGAAGTGAGATGGAGTTTTGAGGAACTGGGATCTTTGTCCAGGAAATTTGCCAATATACTGACAGAAGCCTGTGCCCTTCAGAGGGGAGACCGAGTAATTACAATCCTGCCCCGGATCCCAGAGTGGTGGCTTGCAAATGTGGCCTGTCTCCGAACAGGTTTGTCGTGTTTACCCTATGATCCTATTTAAACTAAGTAAGCTATACTCAATGTTTTCCAAAACATCTCAGGAAACCAAGAGATGTTTATTTGGTATATTATATGAAGAACTGTGTGTGATACAGGATTAATCTCAGGAACATGTTGTATGTGTTGACCTAAATTGTTGTTACTTGCTACGAAAAACTAGTGTGGCAGGCATAGGGGTGGCAAATTCTGACCTCCAGTGACTTCACATGGGAGAAGAATCAGTGTCAATTGCATCAGCAGCACAAAGACAATTCCTGTAAGGTCAGACATGCCTCCTACACCATCCCTCCTGATCGGTCTAACACCACCTGTTCCTCTCAAGACTCTCACTGCTTTCCTATCAGGTTTGATTGGTTGCAATAGCCACACAGAACTCACAATTTAAAAAGAAACAGATACACATGACCATGAGGTGTATTAAGGAGGTTACAAGCTACAGTTCAGGCTGGGAAACATGCTGGATCCATTCTCCAATGAGGACAGCTTCTTCTCAGGTGTGTTTGAGCCTGAAGGCAGACAGATTCTTCCTGACCCTCGGCCTCATGCCTTGGCCTCAACTCTAACTTGGGCAAGTGTTGCAAAGTCTCTTAGTTCTATCAATGATATACCACTCCAAGTCCACCAGGAAACCTAGGCTCCAAAGTGCTCAGCTCCACCTTTGTCTCATACCAGCCTCTGGTCGTCTGCCACCTCTACTGTAGCTACCACCGATGCTGCCACTGATCCTGTCCTGTCGCTACTGCCACTACTGGGGCTGCCAATTGGGCTATCATGTCTCAGACTCACTGCTTCTCAGTCTCCTACATCTCTGTCTCTGGTTCGTGCAAGACTCTCTGACCCAAAGGATGCACTGCATTTTCTGATTCTTCTTCCTTGGGGGTAGCGAGATGCCCATTTTCCACTAGCTTGCTGAGTTTAAGCAAAACTGACCAAACTCATTAGTAATCTTCATCACCACCACCACCAGAAAAACCACCATGAACAATTCAAACTCATTCCTGGTGAACGTGAACAGATTCACAGCTGAACCTCCAGTGGATTTTCCGAGTTTATATAATTACACAGGAGGAGATTTCATAGGGTCGCTTGGTCAAACAGGGAGAATGACGTCAATGACTAGAAAATCCATCCCAGCATGACTTCTGTCATTTCATGTTTGAAGAAGTCCCTGGGTGGCATAATCAGTTAAGTACTTAACCACCACGATGCATTGATACTGTGACTGTAGCAATGGGCTCGAGCCTGTCTCAGATTGTAGGGATGGTGTAGGTTAGGGAAAGGATCTGTTGCTCATAGAATTTCTGTGAGTCATAGAGAGCACTCTGTTGGCCTAGTGGATGCTACCAAGCCAAAGGTGGGTGATTTTAATCTGTGGCCCTCAGGCCTGGTTTTAATTGTTTTTGGTCAAACATTCTTCTAAGTGGTATAGCACTGGTCTGTCCATTGCTGTACAAAGATAACTCACGGTTGCTGTGATACTGAACACTGACACTGATGTGCCAAATACAATAATGGTGGAGCTCCCCGATTAAAACAAGCTTGGAAGCAGGAGTGGCATGCACTTCCAAAATAGCTTGCCTCTAGGAATTTTATGAACTTGGAGAAACGATAAAAATTATACAAGTGTTCAGGTCTTTTGTTCATAGGGTCGCTATGAGTTGTCTACAACTTGATGGCACTTAACAACAACAACAATAACAACAACTTGACCACTAATTGAAGGGTTGGTGGTTCAGACATACCTAGAGGCACCTCAGAAAACAGACCTGGGGATCAACTTTGGAAAAGTCACATCCTTGAAAATGCTATGGAACAATTCTGTTCTGCACATACCCGGTTATTGTTACCTAAATGATGAGTTGGAGCTTTTCTGTCTCAGATTTGTCAAACAATGAGAAGTCAATAATTGAATATTTTCACATCTACTATTCTTCTCCTCCTCTAGACCCACTGGCATCTGAAATTCAAAGCATGTACAACTGAACTTATCACATGCCCACTTATCCCCATTTTGGCTTCATGCCCATATTTCCTCTCATGGTTAATTGTCATATATCTATGATCTTTCTTCTTAATTAGTCCCTGTGTCTTAGAAAAGTCCATTAGGAGCTCTGATGGCACACTGCTGGCTTAAAATTAACATTCACCAGATGCTCCATGAGGATCCTATCCCTGTATCTTTTCAATCTGTATGCAGAACAGATCATTTGGGAGGCAAGACTCTATGAGAAGTGTGGCATCAGGATTGGAGGAAGATTCATCAACAATCTGCATTATGCAGATGACACAATCCTGCTTGCTGAAACTGAGGAGGACCTGAGTTATTTGCTACAGAAGGTCAAGGATAGCAGCCTTTAATATGGATTAAAGCTCAACATCAAGAAAGCAAGGATTCTCACTGCTGGGCCGACTGGCAGCATCATGATAGACGGAGAGGAGAATGAGACTGTTAACAGCTTCAAGTTGCTTGGCTCCACAGTCAAAACCCTTGATACCAGTAGCCAGGAAATAAAAAAACAAATTGCATTGGAAAAGTCTGCTGTTAGGGACCTCTCCAGAGTACTGAGGAGCAATGATATCAGTCTAGAAATTAAGGTACACCTGATCCAAGCCATGGTCTTCACAATTACTTGCTATGCATTGGAGAGCTGGAAAATGAATGAGGATGACAGAAGAAGAATTGATGCCTTTGAATTGTGGTGCCGGAGAAAAGTATTAAACATACCATGGACTGGCAAGAGAACAAACAAGTCTGTCCTGGAGAAGGTCAAATCAAGTTGCTCCTAGAAAGCAAGGATTTTGAAGCTCCATCTCACATAGTTTGGGTATGTGGCCAGTAGGAACCAGTCCTTGAAGAAAGACATCATGCTTGGAAAGGAGGAGGGACAGTGCAGGAGAGAAAGACCGCAATGAGATGGACAGACACAGTAATTGTGGCAATGGAGGTAGGTGTGTTAGAGACAGTGAGATTGACTCAGGACAGGACTGGGTTCAGAGCTATTGTACACGGGATCACTAGGAGTTACAAGTGACTCAATGGCACATAATAACAGATGCTCTGAGAGGGAAAGATGTGGATCCTGTGGGATTGGCTTCTCCTGGCCTGTCCCTTCTTTCTCAAGACGGTGAGATGCATCAGGTGTGGGGGGGGGGTGTCACTAGGATGCCATCTCATCTCTGTGTCCTCCAGGCAACTTCCTTTTCTAGTGTTTCACTCTGAAAGGCAGGACTGTCCATCTCAACCCTTCTCCTCTGTCTCATCCTTCGCTCCACTGTTTTCTCTGCTCCCCCATCATTTTGCCTTGGTGCTTCTAAGGTTACATGTCCATTGCCCAGGTAGTTGGCTGAGTCCAAAGGCAGTCTCATCTAGTATAATCATAGCCAGTGGGCTGAATACAGGGAGGCAGGGAGCTTCTCTTACATGGGAGAATGAGATGGAAGCAATGATGGATAAGAAATTCTTGACAACATTAGAAACAATGGTCGACCTTCCAGTGGGTTTTCAGAGGCAGTGAATCATATGGGAAGAGACTGCCCATCCTTCCCCTGAACCTTTGCCACTAAAAGTTATATGACAATGTGATAAAATTCCAAGTTATCACCAGGGGATGATAACTATAACACTGGGGTGCTTTTACATTCTTTAAAAATTTTATTTTATTTCCAAACTCTTTTATATGCTATACAATGTCACTCAATCTACAGAGTTAATTACAGTTGTGGATGTCATTTTTCTTTGACAGATACATTATTTGATTGACAAAAACATTGATAAGTTTTTTTCTTTTCATCCAGAAGTAAAAGAATGAAATAACCTATTGTACAACTAATTTGAAACATTTTGCTCACACAGAGCTGATATGTTAACTTATAAGAATTTGGTTAATATTATCATTATCCATGAATAATCAAAATTCTAATAAAAGGACATATCTTTTTGGAAAAAAAATTTTTTATATTGTTCACAGCTTTAGTTTGCTTGGCTTCACAGTCAATACTCTTGGCACCAGTAGCCAGGAAATTAAAAGACGTATTACCATGGGAAAGTCTGCTGTTAGGGACCTCTCCAAAGTACTAAAGAGCTATGCTGTCTCTCTGGAGACTAAGGTGGGTCTGATACAGGCCATGGTCTTTGCAATCACTTGTTATGCATCAGAGAGTTGGACAATGACTAAGGAGGATAGAAGGAGAATTGGTGCCTTTGAGATGTGGTGCTGGAGAAGAGTACTGAGGGTACCATGGACTGCTAGGAAAACAAACAGATTCATCCTAGAGAGGGTTAAACCGGGCAACTCCTTGGAGGCAAGGATTCTAAGGCTTCATCTGACATACTCTGGACATGTTATAAGGAGGTCCTTGGAGAGGGACATCATGCTTGGGAGGGTGAAGGGACAGCACGGGAGGGGAAGGCCCTCTATGAGGTGGATTGATTCAGTGACTGGGGTAATCAAGATGGGTGTATCAGAGACAGTGCGACTGGCACAGGACAGAGCAGATTTTAGGGCTGTTGTACATAGGATCGCTATGAGTCGCAAGTGACCCAGAGGCACATAACAACAACAATTGGTTTGCTTACAAAGTTCATATACTTTGTGTTTCACCTTATTCTTCATTCACATTGCATTTCAGACAATCATTCCCATGCATTAAATATAAGATTGTTGATAGTGGTTATTTGAAAAAGAGGGTGGAGTGAAGAGAGCTTTGACTAGGGTAATAGGCACAGGGAGCTTCAAACAGTTCTGTCAAATTTTGTGTCTTAAACAGGTTGGTGAATAATACTTATTTTTTAAATTAAAATTGTTTAAAAAATTAAAATTGTTCATGTGTATTATATGAACTCTGTTGCAAGTTCTGTATATTCTACCAAAGAAAAGGAAATTATATACAGATCTGATAGAGACTGATGAGACCCCCCCAGGACTGATGGAACCCTTGGAACTTCACCTACTTCTGTGGTATAAATTGCAGCTGAACAATAGACAAAAGTATAAAATGAACAATAATACCTGAGAGAGTCTCAGTCCTTAGAGCAATTAGCCTTGCAAGACCACATGGGTCGAATTTGCTCAGGGATAAAGCCCAGAAGGTCAGAAGAGAGATATTAGAAATGTGAACTAAGACTCATAAGGACGAAGAGGAAAGAATGCTGTTACAATATGGACATTGAAGCCTAGTGGCTAAGGAATTGTGCCACCAACTCAAAGGCACGCAGTTCAAATCCACCAGCTGCTTCATGAGGGGGAAAAAAAATGGACAATTTCCTCCTGTATCTACAGCCTCTAAACTGGATTCAAGTTGTCCTTACTGGAGGGATAACTATGAGTCATTTCTAATTCAAGGGCACATAACAACAACAATCAGTGTCAGAGTACAGAATGTGTAGGGCCAGTTGAATGGAAAACCCATCTGCTCTGAAAACATTCACTCAAATTGCAATAAAAAGGTTTTTAAAAAGGAGGAGAGTGGTGTCATTTAAAAGGTGACTTTTGAAATACTAGGACATGCATAATTAGATGAGCGAGTACCGGGGCAAGTTTTAACAGGCTTCCAGAAAAGGAAAGGTGCATTTTGGGGGTACTGTACAGAAGTGCCAGGACTCCTGGTGGCCCAGTGGCTAGAGTGCTTACAGATGGCAGAAGGGTCAGCTCCCTGGCCACTCCACAGGAGAAAGATGTGGTAGTCTGCTTCTGTAAAATGTGCAGCATGGGGAAGCCCGTGGGCAGTTTTAATTTGGTCCTAAAAGCTCCTGAGTTGGAATTCATGCAAAGGCAGTGTTTTTTAATACTTCAGTAGTCTAGGGAGCTCTGGTGGTGTAGTCTGTGGGCAGTTGTGCCGCAAATCAAAAATCAATTCGAATCCACCAACAACCTTGCAAGAGAAAGATAGGTGATGTATACCGCCCAAAAAACCACTGGAGGGTCAGCGATGAGTCAGTCCCAGCTCCACGGCAATGAGTTTTGAGCGAGACTCCTGGGGTTAGACTGTAAGGTTTATCATTTGTTCGTCAGTTGCTACTTATGTGATCTTGGGCAAGTTTTTATAAGCTTTGTGAGTTGGGGGTGGGGTGGGGTTGGTGGAGAATAAATTAACTGAAACATACAACTGACTGAAAATAGCAGCTGGCATGTTTAAAGTATTCCATAAAGGCTGAGTAAGTTCTCCATAAATGCTGGGTCAATTTTCAGTTAAAACTTCTTGCAGGCTCAATTCCTTAATAGGCTTCAAATAGATGACAATTACTCAGCCTTTTACCACTCTTTCATATTACTGCAAATGTCATGCTAAGGTATTATTATAACCACTACTAAGCAAAGAGCTCTAGTGGCTTAGTGGGTAAGGAGTTGTACTACCAACCTAAAGGCACACAGTTTGAATCCATCAGCTATTCAGTTGGAGAAAGATGGGTAGTCTCCTCTTGTGTGGCTTATTGCCTCTGAAAACCTTCTAAAGGGTCAGCTCTGAGCCGGTTCAGACAGACTCCAAAGCAATTAACAACAGCTAAACAAAAAGGTTGGCAGAATGAATGCACCCAGAAGCACACTGGAAGAAGGGGGTCTGGGATTTTCCTACTGAACAGTCACAGACATGAGAACCCTAGGACTACCTGGGGTCACCACAAGTCAGAATCTACTAGACAATAATTTTTTTTTCATTTATAATTGTTTTGTTTTAAATCAAAAGGGTCCCAGGCTTTGAGATCTCTTAAAAGGCAAAGGCAAAAGCAAAATTTAAAAAGAGGTGGAATACAAGATGACAACTTGCCTGATAAACTAACTCACATATTCTAAGAACATAGACTTGTATGACCTGTTTGCACTACTCTAATTAAAACTGTAAGTGCCTTTGAGTCAGAGCTGACCTAGAGTGGACACTCCAACAAGTTTTCAGAGGCTGTAAATCACATGAGAATGTGGCACCAGGATTGGAGGGAGACACATCAATAACCTGCATTACGCAGATGACACAACCTTGCTTGCTGAAAGTGAGGAGGACTTGAAGTGCTTGTTGCAGATCAACGAATGCAGCCTCAGTATAGATTGTGTCTCAATATCAAGAAAACAAAGATTCTTACCACTGGTCCAGTAGGCAATGTCATGATGGATGGAGAGGAGACTGAAACTATCAACAGCTTCATTTTGCTTGGATCCACAATTAACACCCTTGCTATGAACAGTCAGGAAATAAGGAGACACACCGCACAGGGAAAAGCTGCAGTTAGGGACCTTTCCAAATTATTGAGGAATAGTGATGTCAGTTTGAGGACTAAGGTGAGTCTAATTCAGGCCATAGCTTTCTGATTACTAGCTACGCATCCGAGACCCACACAATGAGTAAGGATGATGGAAAAGATTTGGCGCCTTTGAGCTGTGGTGTTGGAGAAGAGTCCCAAACATCCCGTGGATGGCCAAGAGAACGAATAGCTATGTCTAGGAGATGGTGCAGCCAGAGTGCCCTCTGGAGGCAAGAATGATGAGGCTTTGCCTCACATACTTTTGACATATAGCTAGGAGGTGCTCTTTCTTGGAGGGGGACATGATGTTGGGGAGGTGAGAGGGTTGGCGAAGGAGAGGAAGACTTTCAATCAATCAGGTGAACTGGCACAGTGACTGCTGCAATGAGCTCTTGTATGTCAGAAAGTGTGAGGACGGTACAGGACAGGACTAGGTTCAGATCTTTTGTTCATAGGGGTGCTATGAGTTTTGTACTTGACTTGATGGCACCTAACAACAACAACAAAACAACATGGGGCGAGAGTGCTCATTTTTCTCCTGTGGAACAGTAGGTGCATTTGAACTGCATGCCTTTGGTTTGACAGCGGAGGGCCTTACCACTTCTCCCTTCTAAGTGTTCTTTCTTTTCTGCTCCCTTAGGGACCGTTTTAATTACAGGAACCACACAACTAACACAGAAAGACATCCTCTACAGATTACAACTGTCCAAAGCCAAGTGCATTATCACCAATGATGCTTTGGCCCCAGCTGTGGATGCCATTGCACCTATCTGTGAAAATCTGCGCTCCAAGTTAATCGTGTCTGAAAACCCCAGAGAGGGGTGGGGGAACCTCAAGGAGATGATGAAGTAAGTAGCCACAACTGTTATAGAGCAATTTCCCTAAAGAAAATAGGGAAAAGATGTTCCACCAAATGGCTACCAGTAAAAGGCGAATTACAAGAGGAAGTAAGGGAATAATTGGAAACTTGAGCTCGCATACCTTGGGCATGCTGTCAGGAGAGGCCAGTCCTTGGAAAATTATATCCTACTGGGAAAGGTCGAGAGGGTCAGAAAAAGAGGGGAAGGCCCTCAACAAGATGGCTTGACAGAGTGACAGTGACAATGGGCTGGAGCATAGCGGAGGTGGGTAGCGGAGGTTAGGACAAGGTTCAGATTGGTTGTTCATAGGGATGTTAGGAGTCATCAACGAGATGGCACTTGACAACAACAATGCTGCAAGGCACTCAGGCAGGAAAGGCATGTATTATTCCATAGGTTGAGATCCACACAAAACAGATCCTGATTAAAAAGCCCATTATGGAGCTCTTACGGGAGCAAAACCTGTAAAGGTAGGGAAAGGCAGTTGGATTGGGCAGAGCCACAATAGGATCTGTGATGCATACCTTCTAAAGCCCCAGCCAACCCCCAGGCATTTTTGGAGTCCAGTAGCCCCTCACAGCTCCTCTCAACCAAACCAAGAGGTCCAGGTCTTTATAACTCTGTTTTTCTCCCCCCCCCCCCTTTTCACTTGTTTCCAGTTTGTTTTGGGGTTTTTTTTTAATTGGGTGGGTTTTGTGGGGTTTTTTTTAATTTTAACGGAAGAGTACCGAAAACTTGGATTTCCACCCATTCATTGTTGCACATTTTCCTCCCTACCTCCCACCCCCAGTTCACTTTTCCCTTTAAAACATTATACAAAATGACTGACCCTGGAGGACATTATGCTGAGATAACTATCTCAGTCACCAAAGGACAAATATTGCATAATGCTACTGTTATAAAACAGGCTTGACAGGGGACTGGGGGCAAACAAAAAAAAGAGAGGATAAATAATAAACACTGCATTTAACTAGATGAGGGAAAGAACTGTCTAAAAAATATGATTAGGTATTTGCATGACAATAGTCCAGATTAAGTGGCATCTAGCAAAGTAGATGGGTGGGAGAGAAGGGGGAAATTGTGCAACAATGGAAGACGGTCATTGGTTTTCTTAGAAGATTTGATTTCCAAATGAGCCCAAGGCTCAGAAGTGCAGCCCAGCATAACTCCATTCAATATCCCATCACAGATCATGAGATTGATCAGCTTTCAAACAAAAACACAACTTGAGCCTAAACAGAGTGCCTGCTGGAAAAGATGACTGCTTCCTGCTTTAACCAAAGCCATCCCATGTTGTGCTCATGCAAGGTCTGTTCTAATATGGAAAATTCACAAATGAGAGGAGCTAAGTGTAAAACTCATAAGACAGTTTCTATTTTATATTCTGATGAACTGGTGTCATTTAAAACTGTTATTTCAAACAAAAAAACCTAGAGAAATCTGTGATTAAACAGTTCAAGGGGGGAGGGAAGAAGAACCTTTTAAAAGAGTTTATCTCTATGATTTTTGAGGGCTGTCCCTAGAAAGAAAGAGTGTGGGTGTGAAGCACCTTTTTTCAGTGAAGGTGATTCTTACAGAGGGCCCCTAGCAACTGAGGGGACTGAGTCCTCCTTTCCTGCAGTATGTTATGTACTTCACTCCAAAATACATCACAGCACCTGCCACTGTGCTGCTTGCTAGGGAAACTGACTGAATCATGTGATGGAAAATACAGAATAATCTGACTGCACCTGTGGAAAGAGAAGGTGGAAACTCTCAGTAACAGCAGTCAGAACAAGACCCACAGCAGACTGTGGGACAGACCATGAATTGCTCATATACAAACTCAAACAGAAGCTGACAAAAATGACAACTTGTCCATGAGAGCCAAAATATGACCTTGCATTTAAAATCTATCTGAACTTAAAATCCATATCAAGAATAAATTTCACACACTGTAATTGTGATGAATGCTAACAATTTAAGACCAGATGAGTTTTGGGGTGGTGGTGTGATATTGAGGACATCATACTTGAAGAAAGCAAAGGTAATTTAAAAAAGAAAAAAGAAAGAAAGGACAAAAATAGATGTCAGTGGAAAGAATTTTCAGAGGAAGATATGTGAATGGCCAACAGACACATGAAGAAATGCTCCAATTCACTGGCAATAAGATAAATGCAAATGAAAACCACAATGAGACACTATCTCACTCCCGTAACAGTGGCAAAGTTTAACAGGACAGCAAGTAATAAATGTTAGAGAGGATGTAGCAAGATAGGAACTCTTACACATTGTTAGCGGGATTGTACAATAGTACAACCATTCTGGAAGGCAGTTTGGCACTTCCTCAAAAAGCTGAACATAGAAATTCCATAAGATCCAGTTATTCCTCAGCTTACAATATACCCTGAGAAAATGAGAATCGAGGCACAAATGGAGACTCGTACACCAATGTTCATTGCAGCATTATTCACCATCACAAGAACATGGAAACAGCCCAGATGTCCACTACAATCGAATGGATTGAGAAATTATGGTACATTCACACAGTGGAATACTATGCAGCACACAGGAGAAATGATTTTGTAAATTATTACCTAGCTTGGGAGAGGCGGGAAAGCATTATGCTGAGTGAACTCAGTCCCACAAGGACTCACATTGTATAAAGCCATTATTGTAGAAAGGACCCAAGGAGGGGATGGAAGCAGAGGGATGAGGATGTGTGGGAGGTTGATTAATTATGAGGTTGTATCATTTGATGGGAGGTGAGGGAAATTGGGAGAATCTGGACTGAAAAACAATGTATTCTAATTTTATAAATAAACTGGTATAAAAAAGAGGAAAAAATGGATTTCAGAAGAAATTCTAAAACTTGCTCTTGAATGTGGAGAAGAATAAATAAGAGAGTTAAACAGAAAATTTCAAAAGGAAGCTTGAGAATTCAAAGCAAAGTATAATGAAATGTGCAGAGCTCCTAGAATTAGAAAATCAAAGCATGTCTGGCATCTTTCAAGCTAAAAGAACTGAATAAAAAGAATCTGAATATTTCCTTAGAGCACCAAGAAGCCAAAGCTAAAGAAAGAAATCAAGAAATTAAAGAGCAGAATAGAAAGTTTCAAAGGGCAGCTGGGATGACAAAGCAAGGTATTATAGTGAGATCTGCAAAGAGCTGGAGTCAGAAAAGAAGTCAAAAAGAGCCGAACTCACTCAGCATTTCTTAAGTTGAAGGAATTGAAAAACAAATTCAAGCCACGAGTGGCAATACTTAAGGATGCTTTGGGCAGAATGGTAAATGACCCAAGCAGCATTAAAAGAAGGTGGAAGGAGTATACAGAGTCACTGTCCCAGAAGGAATTGGCTGACACAGAAGAATTTCATGAAACAATGTTATGATCAAGAGCTTGTGGTGATGGAGGAAGTTCAAGTTGCTCTGAAAGAATTGGCAAAAAAACAAGGCTCCAGGAGTTGATGGCATACCAATTGACTTATTTCAACAAACAGACGCTGCTATGGATGTGCTAAATTGTGCCAAGAAATCTAGAGGACAGCCACCTGGCCAACTGACTGGAAGAGATCGATATTTGTTCCCATTCTAAAGAAAGGTGACCCGACAGAGTGTAGAAATTATTGAACAATATAATTAATATCACATGCAAGCAAGATTCTGCTGAAAATTATCCAATATGCCAAAAGAGAACTGTCAGATGTGCAGGCTGGGTTTAGAAGAGGCCATGGTACTAGGGGTATTATAGCTAATGTTAGATGGATCTTGGCAGAAAGCAGAGAATACCAGAGGAATGTCTATCTGTGCTTCACTGACTATGCAAAGGCTTGACTGTGTGGATAACAACAAACTGTGGCTGACTCTGAGAAGAATGGGAATCCAAGAATATTTGATTGTGCTTATGAGAAACCTATACTTGGACCAAGAGGCAGTCATCAAAACAGAGGAAGGAAACACTGCATGGTTCAAAACTGGGAAGGGGAATCCGCCAGGGATGTACTCTGTCTCCATACTTTTTCAATCTATATGCAGAACAGATCATCCAGAATGCTGGGCTGTACGAGGAGGAATGTGGCATCAGGATTGGAGGAAGATTCATCAACAACCTGCATTATGCAGAAGACACAACCCTGCTTGTTGAAACTGAGGATGACCTGAGCCAACTGCAGAAGGTCAAGGACTGCAGCTTTCAATACAGATTGAATCTCAACATCAAGAAAACAGATTCTCACCTCTGCGCCAAAGGCAGCATCATTATGGATGGTGAAGAGATTGAGATTGTTAACAGTTTTAGTTTGCTTGGCTCCACAGTCAACACTCTTGGTACCAGCAGCCAGGAAATCAAGAGACAGATTGCATTAGGAAAAATCAGCTGTCAAGGACATTTCCAGAGTACTGAAGAGCAATGATGTCAGGCTGGAGACTAAGGTGCACCTGATCCAAGCCATAGTCTCCACAATTGCATGCTATGCACCAGAGAGCTGAACTAGGGATGATAGAAAAAGAATTGATACCTTTGAGCTGTGGTGCTGGAGAAGAGGACTGAATATACTATGGACCACTAGGAGAACAAACAAGTTTGTCCTGGAGAGGGTGAAACCAGACTGCTCCTTGGAGTCAAGGATTCTGAAGCTTCGTCTGACATACTTTGGGCATGTTGCAAGGAAAGACCAGTCCTTGGAGAGAGACATCATGCTTGGGAGAGTGGAGGGACAGCGCAAGAAAGGAAGACTTGATGAGATGGATCGTTTCAGTGATTAGGGTAATGAGAGTAGGTGTGTCAGAGACAGTGAGGTTGGCACAGGATAGAGCAGGGTTCAGAGCTCTTGTACACAGGGTCGCTATGAGTCGCAAGTGGCACATAACAACAACAAAGGATTCTATAGGTAAAATATTGAATGATGCAGAAATCATCAAATGATGATGGAAGTGATACAGAGAATCACTGTGTGCTGTGACCAAGAATGAATTTCTTGACACAGAACCATCTCAGGAAGTAGCATATGCTCAAGAACCAGTGGTGCCAAAGGAAGAAATCAAAGCTGCACCGAAGGGCCTAGCAAAAAACAGGGCTCTGGGAATAGTCAGAATTAACTGAGACAACACGAGGCACGCTCATAAGCCAAGTAATTTGGAGGACAGCCACTTAGCTAACTGACCAGAAGAGAGCCACATTTGTTACCATTGAGAGAAAAAAAATCCAACAGAATTTAGACATTATTGAATAATATCATTATTACTACACACAAGTAAAATCTTGCTGATGATTATTGAAAATTGGCCGATGCTGTACATTGACAGGACACTACCAGAAAGTCAAGCTAGATTCAGAAGAGGTCGTGGGATGACGGATTTCACTGCTGATGTCAGATGGTTGTTGGCCAAAAGCAGAAAATATCAGAAAGACTTTCATTTGTGTTTATTGACTTTGCAAAGACATTTGACATTGTGGATTATAACAAATTGTGAGTAATATTGAAAATGGGAATCCCAGAACACTTAATTGTGCTTATGCAGATCTGTTCGTGAACCAAGAAAGAAGCTGTTTTCAAAAAAGGGGATGGTGCAGGGTTTAAAATCAGGAAAGGTGTGCATCAAGGTTGTATTCTTTCACAGTGTCTATTCAACATGTATGCTAAGCAAACTCTGTAATAAATTGGATTCTATGAAGAAGAGTGTGGCATCTGGATTGGAGGAAGCCTCATGAGCAACCTGTGACATATAGGTAATGAAACAGCAGCTTAGAGTATTAACTCTTTGATCCAGCTACTCCAAGGAATAGCTGCTGGCTACTTTAATTGTGGAATTCTGCTGGCCTAGTTGGGAAGCAGGAGTGGCATCCACTTCCTAACCAACATGTTTCTGGAAACTCTATAAACATTGAGAAACAGTGATAGTTATAGAAAAGCTTCAGGTCTTTTGTTCATAGGGTCCCTATGAGTCGTGCTCAATTCGACAGCAATCAACAATAGTGGTAAGGAGCTGTATCACTATCCCAAAGATAAGCAGCTGGAATCTACCAGCTGGTCTGCAGAAGAAAGGCAATCTCTTCTAATGTGATTAAACTGCCTCTGAAAACTCGCTGGAGGATCCACTATGAGTTGCCTCTGACTTGACTGTACACCACCACAACAACAACTATAATTATGCAGGCAAATAAGGCCTAGTGCCAGAATCTAGTGAAGTGCTAGGCTTCAGATCCATGTACTTTGGCCTCTTACACTTTCAACCACTACATTTACTATCTCTCATAGAACAAGATCAGTAAATTAATCTTCTTAGTTTTCTGATAGAGTACCCAAACATAGGTACTATTTTTTTTTTCAGTTGATAAAGTCAAACTTCATTTTATTAGTAATTGTAAAACTGTAAGAAAGAAATAACATGTATGTCACTGTACAGAGACAGTCCCGGATAAAGGATTCTCTTAGTAATCATAATACTTGGTGTGACTGTGCAAGCTTTCGAAGTTAGCCTTTTCATATTTTCTCATGGCCTGGATATTTCAGATTCATTCACTAGAGTCTGCTAAATACCCTCAATAAATCGGTATGATTCGTAGACATGTGATGCACAGGGGCACAGCACTTACCTCCCTTCAGCTGCCCTTATGTATGACGAGGGAATCCTAAGAGGGAACCCTGGTGGTCCAGTGATTAAGCACGAAGCTACTAAACCAAAAGCTTGGTGGTTCAAACTCACAAGCAGCTCTCCAAGTCAGCGATGTGACCATTTACAGACATAAAGACTGCTGCCTTAGAGACCCTGTGGAGAGGTTCTGCTCTGTCTCATAGGGTCAACATGGACCAGACTCATCTTAATAGCAGTGAGTGTGGGTGAAGCGAGACTTAGACAGAAGTCGGACTATCCTTTGGAATGAAAATTCGTTTTTCTGTTTAACTTGAGTACTTTATCTTCCTGCTTCTTTTATCTTGGACTATGTAAACTCCATGGGAAACAGTTCTTTCAGGGACTGGCAGGTTTGTTGGTTTGGTTTTGGTTTGTTTGTTTTTTAAATAAAAGGACAGATAGGGAATATTTTAGGCCTTTCAGGCTAGAATCTCTTTTGCAACTACTCACCTCCTATATCGTAGCATAAACCCAGCCACAGATAGTATGTACTTGAACGGACATGCCTGTGTTGAAATGGAATTTTATTGCAAAAATGGGAAGCATGCCGAATTTGACTGACCCACGTCTATAGTTCATCAAACCTTATTTTATACCACTAACCATACTTTTTCTAACATACTCATGTAAGGAGAAAAACAATTTAATGTATCTACAGCGAAAGGAAAGAGTTATTCTTCATGTGCCCATGAGAACAAGATTATGAAAAAATTCTTGAGTGTTTAAAATGCTTCAACAATTCTCTGTCATTCAGGAAAAATCTATGAAGTGGATTTTTTTTAAATACTGATGGCAAGGTTGGCTTGATTCTAGAAAGTATCTAAAAAGATGGCTTTGGACTTTTAAAGTAAACCAGTATAAAATAAATTTTATTTGTGTTTTATATATATAATCATCTCATAAATCAATACATAATTTATTTTTATGAGAAATATAAATATAAAAAGATGGCATTTAACTTCAAACTGAATCTAAGTGAACTAAGGTCTTATCCATGTGATGTAAAAGTCCATTTTCAATCCCCATTCTTTGGGAATGGCCTTTGAAACTGTGTGTTTCACGCGTAGAATCACTGTCGCTTCCCTTTGCAGGCATGTCAGTGACAATCACACGTGCGTGAAGACAAAACACGATGAGGCGATGGCCATTTACTTTACAAGTGGGACCAGCGGGTCCCCTAAAATGACGGAACACACCCACACCAGTTTCGGCTTAGGATTATCTGTGAACGGAAGGTATTCACACTACCCTGCGATTTGATGTAAACTGCAAAGGTAGCCAGCCACACATTTGCTGGGCTTTTCTTACTCTCTTCCCATCAGGGCTATTCTTTGCTTTCCCAGGTTCTGGCTGGATCTGACACCTGAGGATGTGATGTGGAACACCTCAGACACTGGCTGGGCAAAGTCTGCATGGAGTAGTGTCTTCGCTCCGTGGACCCAGGGAGCGTGTATATTTGCACATTATTTGCCTCATTTTGAGCCAGCCACTATCTTGCAAGTAAGGCAGGGCCCAAGAAGTCAGCACTTTGATATTGAGTAGCAGGACTTGTAACTTGTAGATATCAGAATCAATAAAATGATTTAAGATCTTGCACATCTGGAAAGTCAGTGTATCTGGAAAGGTTTGTTGTTGTTGGTATGTGCCGTCAAGTCGCTTGCGACTCATAGCGACCGTATGTACAACAGCCCTAAACTCCGCTCTGTCCTGTGACAATCGCACTGTGTCTGATACACCCATCCCGATTACCCCAGTCACTGAATCAATCCACCTCATAGAGGGCCTTCCCCTCCTGCACTGTCCCTCCACCCTCCCAAGCACAATGTCCCTCTCCAAGGACTAGTCCCTCCTTACAACCTGTCCAAAGTATGTCAGACAAAGCCTCAGAATCCTTGCCTCTAAGGAGCAGCCTGACTTAACCCTCTCTAGGATGAATCTGGAAAGGTATATGAGGAAAAAGTATGGGTGCCGATACTGTGCCTAGCATTGACATTGAAGTACTTCTTATATAGCTGTGATAAGGCCAGAGTTCTCTTCTTCTATATTGCAGACACTCTCCAAGTTTCCCATCACCGTCTTTTGTTCTGCTCCGACTGCATACCGAATGCTTGTGCAGAATAATATGAGTAGGTAAGAAATATGGACACACTGGCACTCAATAGAAGAGAGAGGAACCATGGTGGAACAGAGGTTAAACACTCAGCTGAAAATGGAAAAAGTCAGTGGTTCAAACTCACTAGGCTTTTTATAAAAGAAAAATGTGACACTCTGCTTAGGTAAAGATTGCTGATGCAAAAAAAAAAGTATTCTGTCCTAGAGTGTTGCTACAGATAGGAATCAACTCAGGGGCAGTGGTTGGGTGACTTTGGCTTGAGGAAGTGATTAAAATGAGCGTATTCATCCTAAAAAACACAGCTTCAGACAAGTAGGTTGGAAGCTCAGCTACTCCTCCCTCTCCTTCTTACTAATATTCTGTAAATGAGTATGCTAATTAGTTCCCTAATGCGAGGATTTAACCTTTGAAGGTAGGATTTAATTTTTTGAATGATAGCTGCTATCTGAACAGAGAAAGTAGAGAAATAGCTGCTCTCATTTGGATCCCTAATATAGTAACTAAAAAAGAAAAGGTCTTTGTATTATTGGTAAGGGCAGGGCGCTAAACATTTAAAATTCATTTTATCTCATTTTTAATAGAGAATATGCTGAGTACATTGGCATGCCATAGAATTTAACAGGTATATGAGAGCATGCACTAGGGGGGCTCTGGTGGCCTAGAGGTAAGAAGCTGTGCTGTAATCTCAAAGGCACATGGTTCAAATCAACCAGATGCTTTGCTGGAGAAGGGAGGGCAACCTCCTCCTGTGCCAGCTGGATCTGATTCAACACAAGGGAGGTGCGGTGAAAAGAACATGCACTGAAAAGTCCGTCAATCACTGTCTCCAGTCTTCTCTACAGAGCCAATCAATTTTTCCAATTTCTTGTGCAGTCTTCTATAAACCTATGCATACACACACAAGCCAACATGCACATCTTCTCTATTTTACAGGAAGCTCTGGTGGTTCGGTCTGTAGCAAGCTGTGCTGCTAATCCAAAGCCACACCTCTGCCAACAGTTCAAACTTACCAGTGAGTCACAGTCTTGGAAACCCAGCAGGGAGTTAGCCATGACTCACAGCATAACATGCACATGAGTTCTATATCTTGTTTTATTGCCTAAAACTAGACTCCAGAACAGTATGGTCCAATGTTGTGGTAGAGCCTTGCTACATATGTCCAAAGTCAATCCCTGGAGAAAAAAACCATCATGCTTCGGCAAGTACAGAGTAAATGAAAAACAGGAAGATTCTCAAGGAGATGGTTTTGGGATTGAAGTGTAGCTTCTTGCCACTGTTTGTTTTGTTTTGCTTTCTTGTGTGCACCATCAAGTTGGATCTGACTGGCACAGGAGGAGATTGCCCCTCCTTCTCCAGCGGAGCATCTGGTGGATTTGAACCCCAAACCTTCGGGACTGCAGCACTGTTTCTTGCCACTAGACCCCCAGAGCTCCAACTTACTGACTTCAATGAAGCCCTAGAAATATAGAGATTTGTATGGATGGTGCAGGATCAGACAGGGATTCACTGTGCTGCACATAAGGTACCTATGACACCTCAATGCCACCTAACAGCACACAGGCTCAATGGCACCTAACAACACTCAGACCCAATGACACCTAGCAACATTCGGGCTCAGTGACACCTAACAGCATTCAGGATCATGGCACCCAACAGCATTCAGGCTCAATGACACCTAACAACATTCCGGCTCAATGGCACCTAACAGCACACAGGCTCAATGCCCCTAACAACATTCAGCCTTAGTGACACCTAACAGCATTCAGGCTCAATGTCATCTAACAGCATTCAGGCTCAATGTCATCTAACAGCATTCAGGCTCAATGGCATCTAATAGCATTCAGGCTCAGTAGCCTAACAACAACAGTCTATAGGGCTATTTAATAAAAAATGACATCAAAAATTCAGTTCTTCAGTTACACCAGCTATGTTTCAAGTGTTCAACAGTCACACCAGGGCTTGTTATAGTGCAGATTAGAGAATATTTCTGGCATGACAGTAGCTCCTACCAGACAGCACTGTCTAAAAACTTCCTCATCCTTTTTATAACTGTAAAGCATTTCATAATAGAAATATATCAGAGTCAATTTCACCAGACACTGGCACGCTTCTAATCCAAACCAAAAAGTCCCCAGTGCCATCGTGTCAGCATTGACTCACAGTGACCCAACAGGGCACAGCAGAACTGGTTTCAGGATTTCCGGGCCTGCAATCTTGATAGAAGCAGACTGCTTCCACCTCCTGTGGAGCAGTTAGTGGAGTCAAACCTCGCACCTTCTGGTTATCAGAGGAATGCATTAATCCCTGCACCACCAAGACTCCTTAAACTTTTCACCTTTGACTTAAAATATTAGTAAGTGGTACCGTCACTAAGTGAAGGGAACTGTTGAAGGTAATGCAAATAGTCAACATACTCAGTTACTAACTGAAAGGCTGGTAGTTCAAGTCTACCTGATGCACCTTAAAAGAATGAGCTGGTGAGCTACTTCCAAAAGCTCAACTCTTGAAAACCTTACAGAGAGCACAGTCCTACTCTGACCTATGGCGCTGCTGTTAGTTTAGTTGACTAAATTGCAACGAGTTTTCCCCCCTAATTAAGACTGTTCTTTCCATGACTTTTCTTTGCAATAAAGCACCTCCTCTGAAAAACAACACAGACAAAGTGTAGTGTGTCCTTTATGTTGGGGGATTTTTGTGGGTATGTAGTGGGGAAGAGAGTCAGGAAGTAAATAAAACACTGTCTATATTGGAAAGCCACTGAAATAACCCTAATAGCCATTTCTCTCCATTTTCCCTCCTCAATCGAACTCATTCGATTTTCTGAGAAGCTACACATTCAAAAGCTTAAAGCACTGTGTGACTGCTGGAGAACCCATCAACCCCGAAGTGACTGAGCAATGGAGAAACAAGACGGGCCTGGATATCTATGAAGGATACGGACAGACTGAAACGGTACACTGACTTCATGGAAGGGGCAAGGCTAGACCCAACAGAGTGAGATGAATAAGCATTAGTGTCTGCTAGGTGCCACCCAATCCACTACCACTCACAGTGACTCATCCTCATGACCTCTGATAATGCTCAAGTCCGTTGTTCTAGTAACTGTCAGTCTATCTTGTTGAGGGTCTTCCTCTCTCTGATCCTCCTCCTGACCCAACATAATGTCTTTTACCAACGACTGGCCCCTCCTGACAACATGTCCAAAGTATGCGTCCAGTTGTTAATGGATATTTGCAGCTCTTTCTCCTCATTTTGAGTGACTTCCAATCTGGACTTTAACTTGTCCTTAATTACTCACAGGGATTTTGAAGGTCTGTTATTTCAGAAGAAGATGACTACTTTTGCTTCCTAGCTTGCCTTAATCAGAAGAATGCTACTTGCGTTTTATTGACTATGCAAAGGCATTTGATTGGGTGGGCCATAACAAATTATGGCTAACATTGAGAATAATGAGAATCCTAGAACATGTAATTGTGCTCATACAAAACCCATATGTAGACTAAGAAGCTGCTGGCTAACAGAGCAAGGAAACACTGCATGGTTTAAATTCAGGGCTGTATCCTATCTCCATAACTATTCAATCTGTATGCTGAGCTAATCATTCGAGAAGCTTAACTCTATGAAGAAGAATGTGGCAACAGGATCAGAGGACAACTCATCAGCAGATGACACAACTTTGCTTGCTGAAATTGAAGAGGACTTCAAGTGCTTGCTACAGAAGATCAAAGACTGCAACAACCTTCAATAGATATTACCTCTTAGCATCAAGAAGATAAAAATCCTCACCACTGAGATGCTAGGCAACACCATGAAAGATGGAGAAAGACTGACATTGTCAATGGTTTCATCTTACATAGTTCTCTTAATGAACACTCTCAGTGCCAGCAGTCAAGAAACCAAAAGATGTATTACACTGGCAAAGACAAGGACTTTACCAAAGGACTCAGAAGCAACAATGCCAGTTTAAAAACTAAGGTGTGCCTTATTCAAACCATAGTCTTTTAAGTAATTTACTATGTATCCAAGAGCTAGACAATGAATAAGGATGACAGTAGAATCAATGCCTTTGGGTTGTGCTAGAGAAGAATACCACTGACTATCCAATGGGCTGTCAAAAGAACAAACAGATTTGTCGCAGAGAAAGTACAGCCAGAGTGCTCCTTAAAGGAGAGGATGGCAAAGTGTTGTCTCCCATAAATTGAACATGTTGTTAAGAGGGGCCATTCCTTGGAAAGAGGCATCATGCTTAGAAAGGTACAGGGTCAATCAAAGAGAGGAACTCCCTCAATCAGATGGACTGGCACAATGACTGCAGCAATGTGCTCAAATATGTTAGAGAAGAGGTGGATGGCTCAGGATAGGGCAGGTTTTGATCCATTGTTCATAGGGTTGCTATTAGTAGTATTTGACTCGATGGCATGCAATAGCAACAACGTCCCTATTTTTAAAAAGAGTTTTCACCTTACTTTTACTAAAGGATGCCTCAAAAGAGAAAACTCTTGATTTACTTGTTTTTTGAAACAGTAGGAGTTTACTGGTCCACTCCTTGGGAAACATTTTTAGTGTATGTGCTGGTGAACCGAGCATGGGAAACATATTTTTAAAAAGAATTTTTTAACACGTTGCCGCAAATGACGGCAAAATGTGTTTCTAAGCACGGTCGTCAACTTAAAAGTGTGTGGCAACGTGTTAAAAGAGGTCAGAGAAATAATTAAGGATAAGAAGAAATGAAACACTGATGAAAAATAGAAGTTACTGTGGAGGGTTGAATCCTGGTGGTGCTGTGGTTAAAGAACACTCAGCTGCTAACCAAAAGGTCAGCAGTTTGAAGCCACAGGCTGACCTACAGAAGGATATGGCTGTGTTTCTGTCAAAATCACAGCTTTGGAAACCTTATATGGAAGTTATACTTTGTCTTACTGGGTAACTAACAGCTACAATTGACTTAATGGCAATGACTCTGGTTTTTGGTTTATTATTAATATGGCTAGTTCAGTAATTTTAAATTTACTGAATGTGATAACTTTAGTAAGGTGTGCCTGATCCAGCCATGGTCTTTGTAATTACTTGCTATGCATCAGAAAGCAGGATAATAACTAAGGATAAGAGAAGAATTGATGCCTTTGAGTGGTGGTGCTGGAGAAGAGTCATTGACTGCCAAAAAACCAAGTAAGTTTGTCTTAGAGAGGGTGAAACCAAGTTTCTCCTTGAAGGCAAGGATTCTGAAGTTCTGTCTCACATACTTTGGGCCAGGAGGACCCAGTCCTTGGAGAAGAACATCTTACTTGGACAGGCTGACGGACAGTGCAGGAGAGGAAAACCCAGGATGAGATGAATTGACACAGTAACTAGGATAATGGGGATAAGTATATTGGAGTCAACAAGACTGGCTCAGGACAGGGCAGGCTTCAGAGCTGCTGTACACAGGTCACTATGAGTCGCAGGCGACTTGACAGAATATAACTTTATTCCAAATAGATGTTGAGCTTTCTATCTGTGCTCTAGGAGAGAAGGGACTTTGTGTCTGGTTCAAATTTACTTGTAATGCTATCTTACTTTTTCTCCTAACTAGGTGCTAATCTGTGGGAATTTTAAGGGAATGAAAATTAAGCCCGGCTCAATGGGAAAGCCTTCTCCTGCTTTTGATGTTACGGTTTGTATATCTCCTCTACACTCATCTGCTGTTTTGGTCACAATTCTTGCTACTATGGTCTCTACTGCCAAGCAAAGATGTATATGGAGTAGAAGCTTTAGGTTGCTGATCTCTTTTTAAAATATATATTTTGTAAATACCTATATTGTGCCATGTAGTTCTAAGCATTTGTCTGGTATTAACTCATTTCTTTCTCATAGGGAACATATTGGAGATATACTAACGTTGTTGTTGTTAGGTGCCGTCGAGTCGTAGATGATTCATAGCGACCCCATGAGAAAGGCCTGAGCACTGAAACTAACATTAGAACTCAAAATCCTTGTCTCCAGAGAGCATATTGGTTTCACTCTCTCCAAAACAGACCTGTTATTCTCTTGGCCATCCATGGCACGTCCAATGCTCTTCTCCAGCACCACACTCAAAGGCATATTCTTCTATCATTCTTATTCATTGTTCAGGTCTCTGATGTATAGCAAGTAATTGTGAAGACCATGGCGTGGATCAGGTGCACCTTAGTCTCTAGACTGCCATCTTTGTATGTCAGCACTCTGGAGATGTCCCTGACAGCAGACTTTTCCAATCCATCTTTTTATTTCTTGGCTGGTGGTTCTAAGAATGTTGTAGACCTGAGCAAGCTGAAATTGTTGACAATCTGGCCCAGTGGTGAGAATATCTACTTTTTTTGATGTTGAGCTTCAATCCACATTGAGGACTGCAATTCTTGACTTTCTGCAGAAGATGCTTCAAGTCTTTCTTGGTTTCAGTGAACAAGGTTGTGTCATTTGCATAATCCAAATTGTTTATAAGTCTTCCTCCAATTCTGATCCCACATTTCTCCTCATAAATACCAGACCCTGAATGATCTGTTCCGCATATAGATTGAAAAGGTATGGAGACAGGAAGTATCCTTGATGTACTCCTTTCCTGCTTTTGAACCATGCAGTATTTCCATGCTCTGTTCTGAGGACTTCCTCCTGGTCCAAGTATAGCTTTTGCACGAGCACAATCAAGTGTTCTGGGATTCCCATTCCTCACAAGGTGAACCACAATTTGTTGTGATCCACATAGTCAAATGTCTCTGCATAGTCAATGAAACAGAGATAGACATTCCTCTGGTACTCTGCTTTCGGCCAAGGTCCATCTGACGTTGGCAATGATGTCTCCACTGCCACAGCCTCTTCCAATCCTACATACTTACATACCTCGGGCATGCTGCCAAGGAAAGACCAGTTCTTGGACATTATGCTTGGAAGGGTGGAGGGACAATGTCAGAGAGGAAGGGCCTGGAAGAGATGAATTGACACAGTGGCAGGGGCAATAGGGACAGTTGTGTCAGTGACAGTGAGATTAGCTCAGGATAGGATAGAGTTCAGAGCTACTGAGCATAGGGTTGGTGTGAGTCCCAAGTGACTAGATGGCAAGTAACAACAACATCAGAACTAATTTACAGATGAAGTACAAAGAGCTAAGTAACTTGAGTGAGCTAGGAGTCCCTGAACCACAAATGCACACTTCAGTGCAGGAGGGCATGGTCTTCTGAGGGACCAAGTAGGCCAAAACAGGCTATGATTTACTGAGGGTGCAGCAACCTCCCTTTCTGCCCCAGTTCTGGCTGGCTGGTCTTGGGCTCTGTGGAACACGACTCACTCACTGCCATTACTACTATCTGATCTTTAGAGGGCCTATTATTTATCTATCTACCCACTTTGTTTAAGGTTAGAATTCTTGTCACATCAACATAGCCCTGTTTACCCTAGGATATTTATACTAATACATAAAACAGTAGCAAAATACAAAATTGATGAATTGTATGTGTAGGGAATTCAGAACTAAGTTTTGATGGTTAGTAGCAGATTATATCAGTTTCCCAACTTTATCTGATATTGAGAATCACTATGGCACTTGCAAAAAATAACTACTTTTAGACCCTTCCCTGGGGAATCTGATTCAACAGACTTTGAATGGGGCCTTAGAATCTGTATATTTAAGAAGTATGCTAGGTCGTTCATATAATCAAGAAGATTTGAGAAAGCTCAGATGAGACTGTTGTTGTCATTGTTCATAGAACAAAGCACATGGTGGGTCTTCTCACTTAATCTTGGCTAGAGAAGGGCTACCTCATAGTTCAAATCTGGCTCTGATACTCATTAGCTGAGGGATTTTTTTGTAAGCTATTAAGACCTTCTAAGCCTTAGTTTCTGGAGCTATAGATGGAGTCTAGCGTGACTAATGTTTTTCAATTTGCCCAATTTGCCTGAGTTCTGCCATTGACAATCAGGCATTTCAGGACTCTCCTCAATCCTTGGCAATCTGGGATAAAATGAAAAGATCTGGAAAGTAACAGCTGAGATTTTTGTTTCCTCTTAGTTACTATCTTAAACTCTCTGCTTACATGTTCTGATTCTGCAAATCAGTAGGCCACACAGTTGGCCTCTAGGATGCTATCTTCCCAATTAATTGTTGAGTCATTACAGGGCATGCGCTGTAGGTTTTCTTCTCTCAAGATGGCTTCTATCTGGTTGGGTGTTTGGTCACGGAACATGCTCTTTCAGGATGGATGCTTTCAGAGCAAACCCGGCAGTAATTCAGTTGAAGTTTAAAAAATGTTTCCCTTCCTCTTCATGAAAAGCATTATCTTTGATACAAAGTCAGAAGATCCCATGAAGTTAATGGAAGGGAGCTATAGAGAGTAGGTGGAGAGGCAAACCCTCAACAGTTAAAGTATCTACACTTGGTAAGGAGGTCCTCAAATCATCCTGTAGGTTAGGAAGAGAAGGGGTCCAGCAGGATGGGGAGTTCTTCTTCCATTGTCCTCCTTTACTGAAAGGATACTTTTCCCTTTTAAAATACTATTCAAGAAATGTTTGTTTTCTATAGCTGTCTTGTGTACTGCAAACTTAGGTTTAATTCAGGCATTTTATCTTTGATCAAATGTTTAGAAAAATATTTCTTTTTAAAAAAATCTACATACTTACTGAGAGGAAAAGATAAGAAATATCTTTGAAAACCAAAAATTTTAATGCAATTCTATTTTATCTCAAAGAACATGACCAAAATGTTAAATGTGATTATTTCTTGGTAGTGTGATTAAAGATGATTTTTAGTCTTCTCTCATATTTGGGTAGCTGTATTTTATGATACTTTATTGTCTAAGGATGGAAATAAATACTATCTTTCAGAAGTTTAACATATACTTAGAAAACTGTGAGGTCTGTATTTTTAAATGGCAAAAACAAACAAAAAAGAGCCACAAAATAAGAATTCCTCTAAATATATGCTCTATTTTCTCCTAGATTGTAGATGTAAATGGCAATGTTTTACCTCCTGGGCAAGAAGGAGATATTGGAATTCAAGTTCTGCCTAACCGACCACTTGGCCTTTTTACAGGCTATGTAGTAAGAGATTTCTTTTTCTTTCTTACCTGTGTGCTTAGCAACTATCCCTTACCACAAGGCATACCTTGGCTAGGTGCTTGACCCTGTCTTGAGTCATGTCCCAAATACCAACCAAGACAGGGGATCCAGTGTAAACATTAATAAGCAAGCGGCATTTCTAATGTCTCTAACTCAGCTCATTGCCTCTAAATTAGAATCTACTCTCACAGTTCTCCTTCCATGGGGTTTCTGAGGCTGTTAATTGCACGGGAGGAGATAACCCAGCTTCTTCCTTAGAGCGGCTCTTGGGGCCAAGTGGACAGAGCTGCGCTAACCTGAAGGTGACATCTCTCTGGCGTTTTGAATCCAACAGTGGTTCTGCAGGAGAAACACAGGCAATCTCTTCCCATGCAATGTACAGCCTCTGAAAAACTACTGGTCAGCCAGGAGTCAGTGCTGATGAGGCACTGAGGCACTCAAGGGCAATGAGTTTTTTACGTTAATCATTATATATAAATTAGACCTAAGTTTCTATCAATGAAACATAACACCCAAACTATACATGTCAGTATAGGTAAGATAGCAACACTTCAACCATGTCATGGATAATGTGCAGTGCCAGAGTGCTCCTTGGAGGCAAAGATAAGAAAGCTTTGTCTCACATACTTTAGGCATATTGCTAGTTGAGGCTATTCCTTGAAGGGTATTATGCTTGGGAAGGGACAGTGAAGGAGAAGATCATCCTCAACCAGGTAGATTGACAGACTGCAGCAATGGGCTCTAGTGTGTCAGGTAGTGAGGCTGGCACAGGATAGGGCAAGGTTCAGATCTGTTGTTCATAGGGTCATTATGAGCTGTACTTGACTTGAAAGCACCTAACAACAACATACTAAAATTACAGAACCAACATTTTGCTTTTGTGTACAATAAAGCACAGTGCAAAAATTATTAGGTTGGTTCTGCCTTTTAACTGAGTATCCATGTCTCTTTTTCCTTGTCAGTGTTAGGTATCTATGAATTAACAAGACTTATTTCTCCTAGCCTCTGCACTCCTGTGATAGTTCCATTTTGTGTCCATAGACACAGGACAAAAGGAACCCAAATGGCTTTAGAACTAGTGATGAAGGGCGCTCTGGTGGTCTAGTGGCAAGAAGCTGCACTGCAATCCCAGAGGCGCGTGGTTCGAATCCACCTGATGCTCTGCTGGAGAAGGAGGGACAATCTCCTTCCTTTTTTTTAAATTTTATTTTATTATTTTTGTGTGCGTGTACCGTCAAATCAGATCTGACTGGTACAGGAGGAGATTGCCCCTCCTTCCCCGGCAGAGCATCTGGTGGATTCGAACCATGCGCCTCTGGGATTGTAGTTGCAGCTCCTTGCCACTAGGCCACCAGAGCTCCCAGACAATCTCCTTCTGTACAGTCAGATCCGATTTGACAGTACACACACACACAAAATAATAAAAATTTTTAAAAAAAGAACTAGTGATGATGGTGACACCATACTGAATGCAATTACCACCACTGAGGTGTTTTAAAATGGCAAAATTTGTGTTACACATAATTTTTAAAAACTCAAGTGAGCAGAAAAAAAACCCCCACATTCACAGTAACAAAATGCTATTTGTTTTGCAGGATAATCCTTCAAAAACAGCTTCAACACTTCGAGGCAGTTTCTATATCACCGGGGACAGGGGGTATATGGATGAAGATGGGTATTTCTGGTTTGTTGCAAGATCAGATGATATCATATTATCCTCTGGGTAATCTCCTTTTTCATCACCACGCATGTCTTTGTTCATGGACCATCATGGTTCTGGAATGGACCTGCTGCTCACCTTTATATAAAGCCCAGCTGTGTGCTTCCTTTCCCAGCTACCGAATTGGCCCATTTGAAGTCGAAAGTGCCCTGATTGAGCATCCAGCGGTTGCAGAATCTGCAGTTGTCAGCAGCCCAGACCCCATCAGGGGAGAGGTAATGGCGTGGATTCACCTCGATTCTGTACTCTCAACACACATTCTTTGGTGTATTAGTTTTAGTTCACTGAGATTATTCAAATGGTTCATTCACTAAATGTGCAAGTCAGACAGAAATTTATTTACTGAATCAGCAAGTTTCTGAAATTTGCAAATTAGAACTGGGAATGATTAAGACTAAAATCTATACCAGAGAGGATCTGAATGAAAGGCTAGCTTTAGATATCAAGGAATAGGACAAATTTAGGCACATGTCCTGCGGCAATCAGAAGTAGGCTGGGTAAGAAGGTCAATCCATAGAGGGTTCAGGAAATGAGCCATGAGTAAGATGAGAGTTCTGAAAGTCCACTCTTACTGGTGCTGACTACATGGCAGTTTAGGTTTAAAGGTACTTAGTTTTGTATTGTTACACGCTTTTAAGTTGGAACCCTCTCTAAGCTGACGCTAAGGTGGGCTTTCAGAGGACATAAATCACATGGGAGGAGAATGCTCATCTTTCCTGCTCGAAGCAGCTCATGGATTTTAACTGCTCGACTTCAGACTGGCAGTGCAGCTCCTTATCTACTAGGCCATCAGAGTTCCCTGCTTAGTTTCTTAATGCTTCCATAAAGAAAGTACAAGAGGGTGGCTTTAAAGAACAGACACTTTCTCACAGTTTAGGACATGGCAAACAAGCTGGGTGGGAGGAAAGGACACAGACCTAGATGCCAAATGGTTTGGGCTGTGTTGTTACCCATGGGGCTCTGCGTGGTACACTGCTAGATTTCTAGAGAAAGCTTTATTAAAGGAGATAAAAGAGGAGGTAATAAGTCATTATAAACAGGCTGCAGGTAGAGCTCAAGATATAGCTGGATGAGAGGGTTCAAGAGTGAGGATATAACAAAACCTGGGTTCCAAAAGCTCTCATGAGTTGGGTACAAGGAGGTAAAGGGCTACAATGAGCTGGGACCAAACCTCATTAACCTTCTGGTCCACTCAACCAGGTACCTAGATTCCAAGTTATGGGAAACAGACAAGACATCTTAAAACAGAAACAACTTATTTTCCTGGCATTTCAAATATTTGTTTTAGGTAGTGAAGGCTTTTATCGTTCTGAAACCTGATTATAAGTCACGTGACCAAGAACAATTAAAAAAGGACATTCAGGAACATGTGAAAAAAACTACAGCACCTTACAAATACCCAAGGAAGGTAGGTATTGTTTGTGACGAATATTTTCTCCATGTTGTGGGAAGATGAGTTTTTGTAACTGTTGGGTAGTGTTTGAAACTGCCAACAAAAGATGCATACCACATGGTCTATTAGTGCTACTCATGAGAGAAAAGAGGAAGAGGGAGTCATCTCAATTGTAGGCACCAGTCTCCCATGGCCAGCAATTCGTCCCTCACGGCCAGCACAGGGCAGATGCCCACCAGTCCTCTTCTACGCCCCAGCTGGAGGAGCTGCTGTCCATCTGCCACCAGAACACATACTCAAGTGAAGGTTGTCTTGTAAACAAGGAAGAAAGTGACTGTGTGCCCAGAATAGGAAGGAAGGTTTCTCTGATAAGGAGAAGGGGCTGGGACAGAGTGAGACCCAATTAATAGCCGCCTTTTCAGGGCATGTTCTAGACTCAGAGTTGCTGCTTAGGAAGCCTGGATGGGCAACACAGAGGCAGACCATCTTTACTCAAAAATGGTACACTAAATCTCCTAGGCTGATCTGGTGACATATGAAGAACAATGAGACTCTTTAATATTAAAATGAACTCCCTAATCTGATTTGTTGGGTCATTTGGGTTACTGAACTTAAATATAATAAACCGAGAAAATTTTAACAACATCCTTTCCCCTTTTTTATGGTTATTGCAAAAATCTTACTCTAGTGGGTGTACTAATTCTATCGTCTAGAATACCATAGATCTGCTATTTAAATGGACTTTACCTAAAGAAATTCTAGGCTAATTTTTCTCCCCCTTAATACCAACAGGTAGAATTTATTCAAGAGCTGCCAAAGACTGTCAGTGGGAAGATAAAAAGAAATGAACTAAGAAAAAAAGAATGGGAAACAATCTAAATTCAATCATTCCATTAATTATCACAGTATTTTTAAAACAAAGATTTTTATCAAACTCAAAACATTAATGGAGACAATCCAAAAGGATGCCTATAAACTGCTGATTTAAAACATCTTATAACATTAGAGACTGAAATTTTAAATAAAACATTCTATAAATGCCTCTGGATGAGTGTCATTCTCCATTTAGTTTAATAACATAGAAGGAATGTCATTGGTTACTAAAGAATTTTAAAATGTGCAGTCCAGTCCAGAGCGAGCTGCATTGTTAACCCAAAGGTGGTGCTGCTGTGGCAATACGAATCCACCAGTGGTGCGACTGGAGAAAGACGGGCAGTATCCTCATGTGTGATTTACAGCCTCAGTAACACTATGGGGTGGGTGGGTTGTCAGCCATGAGTAGGTTCCAACTTGATGGTACTTAGTACACATACAATACAGAAGTGATTTGGGATCAAATATCTGCACTGTTGGTTTTTAAATCATAATGGAATAATTCTTTCAATATACTTATTTCCAAACTACTGATCTCTACTCCTCATGTCTTACAAAATAATTTTAACAAAATCTAAGAAAAAGGATAAAAATAATATGTGTTACAGGAGGAGACAGGGCACATCTCTAGCATCCACTCTTCCCAATTTTGAACCAGGCAGTGTTTCCTTGCTCGATTCTGACAAATGCCTCCAGGTTCAAGTATAGGTTTCACAAAAGCACAATCAAGTGTTCAGGAATGCCCATTCTTCTCAGAGTCAGCCACAGTTTGTCGTGATCCACACAGTCAAATGCCTTTGAATAGTCAATGAAACACAGACATTCCTCTGGTAGTCTCTGCTTTCAACCAAGATCCATCTAACATTACCTACAATATCCCTAGTACCATGAACTCTTCTAAACCCAGCCTGCACTTCTGGCAGTTCTTCAGCAGAATCTTGCATGCATGTGATATTAATGATATTGTTTGATAATTTCCACACTCTGTCAGATCATCTTTCTTTGGGATGGGAACAAATATAGATGTCTTCCAGTCAGTTGGCCAGGTCCTCCAGATTTCTTAGCACAACTTGGTGTGCACATCTAGGGCAGCATCTGTTTGTCGAAATATATCACTTGGTATACCATCAATTCCTGAGGCCTTGTTTTTTTTCCAGTTCTTTCAGAGCAGCTTGCACTTCTTTCTTCATCACCACAGGCTCTTGTTCATACAGATGTGTCCTTTCTCCATACCTTTCAATCTATATGCAGAAGAAATCACCTAGGAGGCTGGGCTCTATGAGAAGTGTGGTATCAGGATTGGAGGAAGGCTCATCAACAATCTGCATTATGCAGATGAATGACACAACCCTGCTTGCTGAAACTGAGGAGGGCCTGAAGTGCTTGCTGCAGAAGGTCAAGGACTGCAGCCTTCAGTATGAGTTGAAGCTCAATATCAAGAAAACAAAGATTCTCACCACTGGGCCAATTGACAGCATCATGATGGATGGAGAAGAGATTCAGACTGTTCACAGCTTTAGTTTGCTTGACTCCACAATCAACATTCTTGGCACCAGCAACCAGAAAATTAAAAGATGTATTGCACTGGGAAAGTCTGCTGTCGGAGACCTCTCCAAAGTACTGAAGAGCAACAATGTCAGTCTGGAAACTAAGGTGCGCCTGATATAAGCCATAGTTTTCACAATCACTTGCTATGTATCAGAGAGCTGGACAATGACCAGAGCTGGGATGTTGGAGAAGAGTATTGAATATACCATGAACTGCTAAGAGAATGAACAGGTTTGTCCTAGAGAGGATCAAACCATGCTGCTCCTTGGAGGCAAGGATTCTGAAGCTTCACCTGACATACTTTGGACATGTTGCAAGGAGGGACCAGTCCTTAGAGAGGGACGTCATGCTTGGGAAGGTGGAGGGACAGTGCAAGAGAGGAAGATCCTCAATGAGATGGATTGAAGTAACTGGGGTAATGGGGGTAGGTGTGTCAGAGACAATGAGACTAGCATAGGATAGAGTAGGGTTTGGGCTGTTGTACATAGGGTTGCTATGAGCCGCAGGCCACTCAATGGAACATAACAACAACAAAAACCAAAAGTACAAGTACGTGTCTGAAAACAGACTGGGATTTTATTAGTCATTCTTATTAAAATACTCCATTTTATACAAATAAATAGGATTTTGCAAGCCACACAGCTCCTTGAACACTAGTCTTCTATGCAAGCTGTATGTGTCATATGTGTGTGTGTTATCTGTGAGATGTGTTACACATGAAAAATAATACTAGTTCTAAAATACCTCAATTTTAATTTTATGTCAAAGGGGATCAAATGCATTGCTTTCTAACTAGATTTAATCTGGTGAAGAGTTTATAAAACTATTAATTGTGGTTGTAAGAAATGAGGATAAATTCTTCAAATATTATAAGACCTTATTAAATAATAATTCCGCTGCCACTGAGTCAACTGGACTCATAGAAAGACCCTACGAGACAAGGAAAATGGCCCTACAGAACCAGTTTCCAAGCCCAAATGTCCAAATACAATCAAATGGATTGAGAAATTATTGTACATTCATAGGATTGAATACTACAAAATACACAGGAACAATGATTTTGAAAATCACTAGCTATCATGGGAGGAATTGGAGGGCATTATGCTAAGTGAACTAACTCAGTCCCACAAGGAAAAATACTGTGTAAGACCATTATTGTAGAAACAGAAAGATAACTAGTAAAATGCGTATGACGAGCCAAGGGAGGGAGGATGGAAGCAGAGGGGTGAGGATGGGCAGCGAGTAATCATAGGTTCGCACAATCTGATGGGTAGAGGGATGGGTAGGTAAAGGAAATGGGAAAGACCAAGGGTGAAAAACAATGTATAAAAACTTTGTAAGTAAACCAGTATAAAATAAAAATTTTATTTACAACAAAGAGAATCCGTTTCCAAGGTTGTAATACTTACAGATGTATACAAGAGCCTGATGACTGCACCGCCAGGTCTCTGGAAGACATTACTAGAATATTCCTAATGCCTGCGACTTTCAGGAGCAATCAGAATCCACACATAGACAAAGAGAAGGCAAAAGGAAGATGGAAACAGCAATGATTTAGATGTCTGTTTCTCTCTCTATTTGTCTTCTGTGTAGTTTCATCGTCCCAGTCTGGTCTACAAAATCCTGCTATGCCTCTGCAGTTCTCTTAACTGGCAGCTCTGCACACTTTGTGTCTTGACATTAAAGTTAAAAATTTAACTCAGATATAAAGCCAAGTGTCTCAAGTTCTCATGGAAGGTCTCAGTCTCAAAGAACTGTTAGTAGAAAACCTTGCATTTCTTTCAGAAGTGTGACTTATTTCTGAAGGAGCAAAGGGAAGTCCCCCAGGGGAATGAGGCTCAACCATGCTGTTGGCTCTCTCCTTCTGAAGTGCCTGTTCCCATTTGAAATAACCACAGGCTTTCCTGTTCTCTTGGTATTTTCCAATAGGGCAACAATAAAAGACTTTTCCATGATTTGGTCCATTATTAGAAACAACAAGTCTCTTGGACCTTCGGCCACACTTGCATAAAGGAGGCGTCATTTTCCCACTCTTCCAAGGCTCCTGGAGGTTAACTGCAGAAGTCAGTATGGCGGGGACAACCTTCCGGGTGGTACTTCCCACTGGGGAGCGATCAGAAAATGTATGCCTTTCTTCGTAAATCCTGAAGATCTGTTTTTTGGCTGGTGGAAAAATTGGGGGACTAGATGCATTCCTTTTAGTACTGTCTGAAAGGTGATGATTTCCCCCCACAATTGAAGAAAGAGATACACTGGCATTGACACTATTGCAGGTACTTGATTTAGGTTCAGGCAACTTAAAGGTAGAAACACTTGACACTGGGTCCTGGACTTTCTTCACATTATAAATAGTGGTGTGAGGGCTCTTGTAAACAATAGACTTAAGGGTCTCAGTTGTTTGAGGAGTTTCCTCTCTACTTCCAAAATGTTCAGGGCCCCGCAGTTCAGGTTCCTTCAAAATCATTAATCCTTCCGCATAATTTAATGATGTGTCTAAGTTGGCGTTACTAATGGGAAGTACATAGTCTGCATTTTCCTCGGGCTGTGACGCTGGTAGTAAGGCTACATCTTCCCAGTCAGCCAACATAGGTAAAGAGTCGAGGGCAGAACTTATTTCCACATCAGAAACACGATTGACAGAAGAAATGGTGGTAGAAACAAGCACCAATCCTGGGCTGACTTTGGAAGAGCCAGATTTGGCATTAAATGCAAGGTGTCCATTTTTTATTTTCTTTTGCAAGTCAGCAGGTAAATTCAAGCTGGAAGATTGCAACTGTCCCAGAGATGTGATGGGTTTACTGTTGTAAAGAAAGAAATCACTTCTGGCATTGCGAAGGCCTGCTTTTACACTGCTTTTCTTGAGTTGTAAATCATCTTGCTGGATCTTTCCAGAAGAATTCACACAAGCCAATTCCTTGTTAACTTTTTCATCAACAATTGTTTCCCCCTTAGGCTCCTTATCAGATATATGCGTACTGCAGGTCCCACTGCTGCAGTCAGATGTTTCTTCAACCTGATTTGTATTCCCATTTCTGGCAAGAAGGCTGGGATTCCTCTTAGAGAGTACCTGCGATTCCACAGACAAGTTCAATAGCTTTAGAAATGGAATTTGTCATTTCTTCAGCACACATGACAAGAGAAAAGAGGAAAATGTCACTGATTGGCTTGCAAATGACTTGTTATATGTTACCAAGTTGATTTTGACTTGTTGCAAGCTCATGTTATGGAGCAGAACTGCCCCATAGGATCTTCTTGGCTATAATCTATATGGACACCAGTTGCTAGGGCCTTCTGAAATTGCTAGCTTTTTCTCACAGGTTGTGGCTAGCTGGGTTTCAGTTACCAACCTTTCAATTAGCAGTCAAGCACTTAACCATTGTGCCACCATGCATAAGTGATGATATGAAATTTATAATCCAATGAACCTATGACTATTCCTCAGGTTTGAAAGGGCAGAATAGAAGCAAGATACCTACTAACCTTATTCAAGGATCTCGTAGTTTTCATCAAGCAACCATCCCTGATCATTTTCCAAGCAAGATGGGCAGTATTTCGAGAATCATCCAACCCTGAGGAAACAGATATTTAGCACTGAACGTGGTAACAGTAGCATAATGATAAATACACACACACACAGACACACCCCAAACCACGGACACTATGGTACCTGGATGGTGTAACAGGCCATGTGCTCAACTGCTAACCAACAGATAGGATGTTATGGCCCGCCTGTGGTGCCTTGGAAGAAAAGGCTGGGAATTTATAGTCATGAACCACATAATGTCCATCTGGCAATGACCAACAACATATACGTCCTTGGTTCCAATCTCAGTAAAGCCAATTATATTAAAAATTCGAGGAACATACATCAAACAGGTTCATAATAAACAAAAAAAGTGTTACTTTGGAATACACAACATAACATTATTATTTCTTTTTTTTTTATTTTTTTTATTGTATTATTTTTACGTGTACCATCAAATCAGATCTGACTGGTACAGGAGGAGATTGCTCCCGCCTTCTCCAGCAGAGCATCTGGTGGATCTGAACCACGTACCTCTGGGATTGTAGTGCAGCATCTTTATTATTTCTGTATTACTATGTTAAAAATGTTTTAGTGCATCTGGGAGTGTTTCTTTAATGTTCCTTAGGCATAAAGACACAATATGCAATATGCATCAAGATAAACAACTGACTGACTATAGAGATAAAACATACCTATTTTGACTGAGGGAGCTCTGGTGCCTTAGTGGTAAAAAGTTAAGCTGCTAACCCACATGCACTTGGTTCAAATCTACCAGCTGTTTCACAGGAGAAAGGTGGGCAATCTCCCCTCATGCAATAAAACCATCTCTGAAAACCTGGAGGGTCAGCTATGAGTTATTTATGACTCAACAGTACACAAGAATTTTGACTTCTATACAAATTCAATTGAAGACAGATTTAAGAATGGAAATTGTCATCCAGGGACTGCCTGTATATAATATTACATTCACACAATGTCCAAATCACTTAATGTGTCCTCCTTCACTGAACACACCGTGGATATTAAATGATGCTTGACTGTACTTTTTTTAAAAAGCAGTCTTCAAAAACCCGACAGAGTAAACCAGCATAAAATTTTTATTTAAAAAAAAAAATCCTACTGCAAGCTCAGAGGCACGCAGTTTGAATTCACCAGATGCTCTGCTGGAGAAGGAGAGGCAATCTCCTTCTGTACCAGTCAGATCTGATTTGGCGGTACACACGATAAAAAAAAAATCTGATGCAGCACATTTCTAGTCTGACACACGGGGTCACTGTAAGTTGGAATCACCTCTATAGCAGCTGATGGTGGTGGCATACAGAAGATGGACCACAGAGCTAATGTTATGATCATCTACTATTTCTAGCCATGATAAACTGAAGCTGTTACCACCCAAACATGAGGTCTTCTACATTTACTAAGAAACCCTTCACTCGTTAAGTGGTCTACAAAATGCGACCAACGTAAGAATCAAAATGGGCAAGTGACCCAGTAGTCTTCTCTACTTTTTTTTTCATTATTTAAAGAAACTTATATTAAGTTTCTGACCTTCAAAAGAAACCTTAGGTGAGTCATTTTATTATACTTTTACATTTTTGCTGTTGTTATTTACAATACACACAGCAGAATATACATCAACTCAATAAGCTGTAAATGTACAATTCAATGATACAAATACCATTCTTTGACTTATGTAACCATCCCCATTCTCCTTTTCTGAGTTGTTTCTCCCATTTAACATAAACTCAACTGCTCTAAACTTTCTATGTATTCTTTCCAATTGGTGTTGGCAATTTGATCTCATCTAGATTGATCTAAAAAGAAGACAATGCTCAAGGCAGGTATTATTAAATTAAACTACTGTTTCCTTTGAAAAACCTTGAGGGAATCTTTTTGGTTTAAGGCTTAACAATTATCTCAGAACAGTATTTCTAGTGATTGCCCTAGCCTCCATGGCTCCCTGAAGTATGGAAACCACGAGAATTTAAAATTTCTGTGCTACATTTTCTCTTTGATCAGGATTCTTCTACAGAATTTTTGACCAAAACATAGAAGAATAGTGGCCAGATTATCATACTTTTTAAATACTGCAATTTTTTTGTATGTAAATCAATATAATTTTTTAATTTTTTTGTGAATGATTTTTTAATGCGACATAGGTATTTTTTACAGTATATTCTTTCCATTTAATTTTCCCCCCATTCATTCATTATTATTATTTTGTGTGTGTGTACTGTCAAATCAGATCTGACAGGTACAGGCGGAGAGGGCCCCTCTTTCTCCAGCAGAGCATCTAGTGGATTCAAACCGCGTACCTCTAGGATTGCAGTGTAGCTTCTTGCCACTCGGCTCCCAGAGCTCCCTAATTTTATTATTTTGTGTGTGTGTACCATCAAATCAGATTTGACTGATACAGGAGGAGACTGTCCCTCCTTCTCCAGCAGAGCATCTGGTGGATTTGAACCACTTCCCTCTGGGATTGCAGTGCAGTTTCTTGCCACTAGGCCACCAGAGCTCCCTCTCATTCATTCATTGTTGCATATTTTCATCCCTGCCCAATAAATAATAAATACTGCATTGAAACAGATGAGGGAGAGAACTATTTAAAAGAAATATAGGATTAGGTATAATTTTCATGACAAGATTACAGAAAAAGAAATGCCTAGTAAAGTGGACTGTGGACTTCGGGAGGGGGGACTGTATAATAATGAAAGGAATTTTTTTTTCTTTTCAAAGTCTTGTCTTTTTCCCTAGTCCACTGTGTTATTGGGCATCTATCTCATCTCCATTTGATTTGGCTAAGGCTCTTCATGCTTCTTAACCACTAGATGGCAATCTTTCATAATAGTTTATGAACACAGTCTCGCTGACTTGTAGGATCAGAAGTTGTTGATGGATGTTCCTTACGATTAATAACATAAAAGAAATGGGATTCACATGAAATGTTTTATAAAAGTAAAACACTCTCGTAATTTACACAATAACTTTCATGTTATACTCACCAGAGTGCTCTCGTCCTGAGAATTCTAGTCCCACCTCCTGCAAGGCACCACTTAGTCCCTTTGGTTTTCTCCTATAGAAAAACTAAGGAGATAAAAGAAGATACATGGAAAAGCCCTATTACTAATTGAACAGCTACACACTGATCACTCATTTTTTGTGATTTCCAGGGCTGTAAAATCTGGAATGTAGTTACTTTTGTTGTTACATTCGATTATTTAAAGAACTGCATTTATGCAGAAGAACTCATATGAAATGTATACTGTATAATGTATCTTATATAAGTATAATGTATATTGGAAGGATAGTGGTAGACTGAGTAGGGTTTTGTTATTTTAGCTAAGTCAACAGCAGCTAACAGCATTTAAGTGGACATTCAAAAAGAAAATATTTTCTTTTTAAAAACTCATAATCATATGTGGGGGATAAAGTTTAATCATTTTTTTCAAAAGATGGAAAAGATGTCATCTTTTGACCCTTACCTTGTAAGTGGCTCTGAGATCAATCCAAGAATTTAAGAAGACAGGTTTTAACAGCTGTTTTCTTTTACACTCATACTCTAGGCAAACTCCCAAGTCCCAGTCTGCAGGAAGTGCAATAAAAGAGAACACAGTCAATGGTGCCAACATTTTCTACTCATGCTACCATTATTTATACATACATATATCAGCAAAATACTGGGAGATGATATAAAACAGAAAAGCAATTTTTCCTTGCTCTGTTAATATCTAATAATGATTAGCTCTGCATAACTATGGGGAGCGCTGGCAGCCTGGTGGTAAGCAGCTGTGCTGCAATCTCAAAGTTCAAATCCACCAGTTGCTCCATGGAAGAACGATAAGGAATTTACTGCCTCTGAAAACCCGCAGAAGGATCAGATACGGGTTGATTCCAAATCCAAAGCACACAGTAACAACTACAAAACTATTAAGAAGTTAGATTGTTGGCGAGCTCTGGTGTCCTAGTGGCAAGAAGCTGCATTGCAATCCCAGAAGTGTGAAATTCAAGTCCACCAGATGCCCCTGCTGGAGAAGGAGAAACAATTTCCTCCTGCACCAGTCAGATCCAATTTGACGGTACACACACACACAACAACAACAACAATGATAATAATAAATAATAAAAAATTAAAAATAATAAAAATAAATTAGATTGTTGATTAACTTGCAACATGATCAAAACACCCAAATAAAGTAAGTGAAATATTTCTGAAAGAAGATATAAATTTAAAACCTATATGGGAAAGGTTATCTGCTTTCAACTTTCTAGGAAACTATTTAGGAAACATAGCAAATTAAAAACAAACACAACCACCAATATTATGCTACAATCTATAATAAAGCACTCTGATCAATGACAATTAATTGTAATACTATATTATGATCATACAAAAGGCCTACTTTAAATTCTTACCTCTTCTCTGTGTTAACATTGTTGTTGTTGTTAGGTGTCATTGAGTATGCCTCATAGCAATCCTATAAACAACAGATATGAACCCTGCCCTTTCCTTTGCCAACCCCACAATCTCAGACACACTTGAGCTCTGCTATTGTCCTTGTGTCAATTCAACTTGGCAAGCCCCTAAGTATAGAAGCAAAGGATATATACAAGCTAAATGAGAACACTTTTTTGTCAAGGTTGTAATACAAGGGCATGAAAATAGTTTTCACTTAATTATATTCACCTGGTATCAGAACAAAAAGACTCATCTATCTCAAGTTTTAAGGCTTAATTTTTTTTTTTAGAGTATTCTAGAATGGTAATTTTTAAAAATATTACTGAGCGTACTTTTTTAAGTTAACATCACACCTGTATTTCTTTCCCTGACTGGAAAGGTTAACAAATATAAATCTTGTTCGAAATAAAGAATTAGATGCTATCCACTTATGAAGAAAGGGTATGATTTTTTTTTTTTTTAATTTTTACCTGACCAAGTAAGAAAGGTACATAATTTTACTTTGGAACTGGAAGGATTCAAGACCTCAGTAGCAAAAACAAATTCCTTCTGTTGCTGAATCTTGTGAATCCATTTACAGAACTGTGATAAGCAAATCTTCAGAGGGATCCCTTCATCAACTTGCACCTGAACAGAAAGTTACAAAATCTGAACTCAACAATAAAATTACACATTTTAAAAGACTAATTATAGGTAAGCTTGGTTAGAGTATGATGAGGAAGAGGTTCTATTGGCAAAAAGGTGTATCTATCTAGTGAAAAAGACATTGAAATAACACAGGTTAAAAGATAAATTAGAACATTCTAAGAAAAACTAGATTAATCTAAAATCACATATAAATATAACAAAACCCCCATCAACAGAAATAAAAGACAAATCTGAGCCACTTAATTTCCAGAAGTTTGATGTTGTTGTTGTTAGGTGCCATCGAGTCGTTTCCGACTCATAGCGACCCTATGCACAACAGCTCTAAACCCTGCTCTATCCTGCGCCAACCGCACCGCATCTGACATACCCATC
>NW_006399867.1:5218506-5233568 GCF_000299155.1 Elephantulus edwardii | reverse complement strand
GAGTAATATATCATATGGTCATCAGACTCAAAATGCCCCATGCCAGTCCATCTCATCTCTCCAATGCCTAATATGTCAATATTTATGTGTTCCGTTTCTTTCTTAACAATTTCTAGTTTTCCTTCATTCATGGCTCTCACATTCCATGTACCGATACTCATTGTTATATGATTCTTTCTCATTTCTAAAAGATTCCAGTGGACTTCTAGGGAGCACACATTATTTTTCTTAACACTGAATAAATCTAAATGCAAATGGTATATACACATATATATACACTTATCAACATGGTTAGATACCAAACAAAAAAAGGGAGCTGCGCTGCTGAAAGGTCAGTAGGTCAAGTTCAGCTACTCCTTAGAACAAAGGTGAGGCAGTCTCCTCCCATAAAAATGCACAACTTTTTTGGGTGGCACTGCAGTGCAGTTTCTTTTTTTTCCCCTTTGGTTTTTAAATTTTAAATTGGTTTGCTTACAAAATTTATCTATTTTGTGTTTCACACATTGTGCTTGTTAAGATCATTTCCACAAAAAAAAAAAAATTTAAAAAAAAAAAAAAAGATCATTCCCACAAACTTTTATAAAATCAGTCACATTGATCTACGCTCACTAGCAGTATGTCTTTTCAGGTTCCCACCAGATTTACAACTTTTAAGACCCATTAGAGAGTAATGAGTACTGTCTTGATGGTAATACATAGGTTCCAAAAACCAGATCATGATGATAAAATCAAAATTATTTGAAAATGGTGGCTGACCACTCAGATCACAAAATGAAGGATGATATTGTTACATAATTCCTGCGGCAAATATCAGATACATATTATCAATGTGTAAAACGGACAGTAGTCCTTCTATTACTGGTATAAATAGGAAAAGTTGGCTAATGAGACTAATGTTGGTTAACGCTAAGTGAGGAATGGGTGTATGGCTTTTTTTTTCTTTCTTGAAACTGATTGCTGTATTTAAAAATTTGTATTATACCTGTTTGGCTTGGGGTGGGGAAAAAGGGCCTACCTGCTTTATACCTGTGAGTTCCATGCAAAATTCGGAAAGAATTGGATGCTCCTGAGGTTGAACATAAGCATGGAACTCAGATTCAATCTCTCCACTGGACGTGTTCAGCAATACCGCTGGAAATTCAACTAAATGAAAGAATCAATGGATATTTTAATAGGTAACTGCCACATTAACGTGCAATTATACTAAAGCAAATAGCTAGTATCTTTGTGTGACAATTCTAGAACAACTGTTATTTCAGTGAAGGCACATTAAAATGACTAAACAAAGCAGTGCAATGTGATAAAATTATGTCCAGGAATAAATCGAGATTCACATTCTCAGCTGAATATATTTAAAAATCTTAAAATCAAATACAAATCAAAGTTGAAACATACTCCTCTTTTGCACAACTATTTTCTCCCTGTCTATTCAAACAGGTTTATGGACAATCTTAAAATGATGACAGTGAAACCTGTGAGAGCTAGAATTACATGACAATGCCCTGTATTTCCAGGTTTCACAAGCTTTTCACCTTTGGTAGAGTGCAATCATAACACTTTTCTAATGTTTTTGTTTTAGTAGATACAAATTTGAGGTTTTTCCTCTTGGGCAGGTCTCCGCTTTACAGTTTCTAGCCTGTGAAACGTTTACTGTATTGTACACATTTCGATATTAGAGGTATTTTATTTTTAAGTTTTACAGTAGACTAATTCATGGCTCATCCTGTCCTAAAACAATTGTTTACTGATTTCTATTTGTAAGTTTTAAAGTGAACCATCTCACCATGGCCACTGGCCTTCCAGACTTACTTATTTCCTGGCTCTGGTGGCGCCTCCCATCATTCCAGCAAGTAGACTCAAAATCGATGACAATTAAATAGTCGAACAACTGTTCTGCAAGAGAGTAAGGTCTCCTTATATATCGTCAGCATAAACATGCAAGGTTACAAAATGTCAAGAAACCACAAAAAACCTTTATGGCTCTACTTACTGAATTTGCTTCTTCCAAGATTTCCATTTGCTGTTGAGAACGACTTTCTCCTAATTAATCCAAGCTGCCTAAAAAGGCAAACCAGTATTCTCAATTAATTCACATTCCTTTTTGACTAGGCCTCAGAACTAATGGCAAATCTCTCATTAATAATGTACTATGATTAAAGAGACACTGAACTAGAGTTTGAGGACAAGAAAGATGGGCTTTCATTTTAACTCAACTTCCCTTTTCATTTTCATATTCACTTACTTGTATGATCTTCCAAGGTCACTGCAAACTTAGGTGAATTCTATCTGTTGCCTTATATCATGGTAATAGAGGAATGCAACTGATAAATAGCATATCTGGTTTTATTGGACTTCAACGAGACAGTGTCCTTTTTTAAAAAAAAACAAATTTAAAGTTTGTGGCAATTCAAAGTTAAGCCTATTGGCACCATTTTTCCAACAGGTTGTGCCACTTTGTGTTACACACTGTGGCAATTCTTGCACACTACACTTTTCAGATTTTTAAAAAAATACTGTTGTTGTGTACCATCAAGTTGGAACCCACTCATAGCTGACCCTCTAGTGAGTTTTCAGAGGCAGTTAAAGGGAGGAGATTGCCCATCCTTCTCCAGTGGAGCGGCTGATGGATTCAAACCACATGCCTCCAGGGTTGTAGTGCAGCTTCTTGCCACTAGGCCACAGCGTGCCCTTGTCTATTAAGTCCACACTTAACAGAGTACCCATTCAAAATCCATTCGCATGAAGAAAATTCTAATTTAAAGTAACTGTATTAGGGTTCAAGGGCTGTAAAGCTTAACAAAAGCAGCATATTTTCTTCTCAAGAGCTGATGCTAGATTTGTTACTGTGTGCCATAGAGTTAGAACTGACACATAACTGGCCCTCCATAAGATTTTTCAGAGCTAGTAACCTGCACAGGAGGAGACTGTACATCTTTCTCCTGCAGAGCAGCTGGTGGATTCAAACTGACCGCCTTTAGGATGGCAGCACAACTTCTTACCTCCCTCTAGTGAACTAACAGGTTTTTTGTTGGAAACATACTGCTTTAACCACTGTGCCACAAGGGTGTATACAAACTTTAGTGGAGGAATCTACAGCATGTTGCAAGTCTGTGGAAGTCTGAATCCACACGCAGCTCCATTAGTGATTCTAAAAGAAAGACTGGCCAAGATTTACAGTCTTGAGAACTCAATGGAGGGGTGCTGAGTCAGAATTTACTCAATGGATGTGAGTGTAAAGTATATAGTGTAAACATACCTTTTACGTGCACTGATAAACAAAAACTTAAGGCAACTTGACTTCAGTTTTAGGCTATAGGCCTACAGAAATTGAAGTGCTCTAAAGCCTGACTAATCAAAGCTGGAAATATATAATTATGTGTCTGTCGTAACCAACTAATCATCACACATGAAGAAGAAAAAAAAGAATTTACTTCAGGGTAAATCTTCTCCCTTTAAATCGAAGAGAAAAAATAAACAAAAAACCAAAACCCAACTATCAATTGAGGTTATCTAAAGCCAAATTTGTACTTCTTTTATAATGTAAACTACTAACAAGGTCCTGACCTAGAAATAAGAACATTAAACTTCACAATTAAAGACCAGGAAACAAACAAACCACACACATTTTCTTATAAAGAAACCACTTATACTGGGAAGAATGGGAAAATATGCAGTTAGGGAACTCTCCAAATTACTGAGGAGCTATGATGTCAGTGTGAGAGCTGGACAAATAATGAGAGGCTATTCCTTGGGAAGGGACACAATGCTCAGAAAGGTGAGATTGGTGAAAGATAGGGAGATCCTCAACAAGACACAATGACTATAGCAATGGGCTCAAGTGTGCCAGGAATGAGGATGGCACAGGTTAGGAAAGGGTTCAGGTCTGTTGTTCAGAGTTGGTATGAGTCATACTCGACTTGATGGCACCTAACAATACTGGAATAGTATCAAATAAAAATAAAGCACACAGTCTACCAGCACATTCCATCTTTCAGGGACTAAGAGGTATTAGCAATTATGAATAAGTTTATTTTAAAAATGTAACTAGTATGCATGTGTTCAACAGAGTTTGATCTATTTTTCAGAAGTTGGACTTCTTAAAATTCTCATCTTACCTGTTTCATGGATGAACTTAAACATCCTTATCTCTTAGTACTTGATGTTTTACTATAAAAAATGAAAATCCAGACCCAAAGGGTAGTCATCAGAATTAGTAATTGTCACATGTTTTCTAATGGCTTAGGGTAAGGAGTTGTGCTGTCAACCCAAAGGAAAGTGGTTTGAATCTACCAGCTGCTCCACAGGAGAGAAAAAGGGACAATCTCTAAGATTTACAGCCTCAGAAAACATGAAAGCGGGACCAACACACATAATAGCAAAACCTTCAGAAGCTCAGCCCCACCATGGTGAAACTGCTGGAGGCTCTGCAAAAGTCACAGATGAGGAAGGTGGAACAGTGCCTCAATTCCTCTTCAAGGGCCTTTTTAAAAGTGCTGAAAAGCTAAAGATACTAAAGGAGCGCCTGATCCAAGTGGCAGTATTTTCAATTGCTCCCTATGCAATATGAAAGTTGAGCAATAAATAAGAATGATCCAAGAAGAATAAATGTCTTTTAATTACGGTGTTAGGGAAGAGAATTGAACATTCTATGGAATGTTAAAAGAACAAACAAGTCTGTCTTGATGGAAGTGAAACCACGCCCCCCCCCCCCCCCCCAGGAAAGGATGGTGAAACTTTGTCTTCTGTTTTGGGGCATATGCTGGGAGAGGCCAGTTCTTGGAAAATTCAGACATTATGGCAGGAAAGGCAGAAGGTTAAAGAAACAAAGGAAGATCTTCAACGAGATGGACTGACACAGTCTGTGATTGTAACAACGAGCGCCAGCATCGTTCACTGGGTCGCTAAGTCATAGTTGATTCGATGGCACATAGTAACATGATTATTTATTGTATGTGTTGTTGTGCATCATCGAGTGGGAATCGACCCATAGCAGACACACCCACCCCACCCCCGGCAGATTTTCAGAGGCAGGAGGTTGTGCATCCTTCTCCCGCGTAGCAGTTTTTGGGTTCGAACTGCTGGCCTTTGAGATTGCAGCGCAACTTCTTACTATCAGATCACCAGAGCTTCCTTAGTAAATCCAGACAGACTTTATTTAATTGTATGAGACAGACACTATTTTAATGGATGAGAAAACTGCAAGTTAGCAACCTGTTTTCATAAGTGACAGTAAATGGTTCCGTTATTTGTCAAAGGACGGATCGTATATGTTGCTTAAACCCAGGCTATTCGCTGGTAAATTTACACCGCTTCACACAGCATCATATGGACTTCAACGGACCACTAGGAAGTGGCGTTGTGAGTGAGGTCAGGCCTGCGGTCAAATGGGACAGAATTCTAACCTCGAGGGTTAGAACCAAGCACAGACTGGCCGAAAACTCCGATCTCCCCGGCTTCTTTCCGCCCTTCCGCTAACGACAGGAACCTATCAGTCCGTCTAGGAACTCCCGAGAATGGAAGCAGCCGCCGGCGGACACCTAATCTCCAGCCCCGCCGAGGACGCCAGGGCCAGGTAGGAAGCGCCTCCCTGCCCCCAAACCCCTCGCGTACCGCGCCAGCTTCTTGGTCGCCATTCCCGTTACTCTTTCAGCTTCCCCATTGCACAGGACGGAAGCAACTCGGCTTCGCACTTCCGGTCCGTTCAAATGTCCCGCGCGGCTTAACGGCCCGCGGCAATGGTTCCGCCTGAATGAAGCGGTAACAAATGCTGGCGAGGCTGTGGAGAAACTGGAACCCTTATTCACTGTTGGTGAATGGTGCAACCACTGTGGAAGGCGGGATGGCGCTTTCTCAAAAAGTTGCAAATAGAGATAACATTTGACCCAGCAATTCCACTACTGGGAATATACCCCAAAGAGACCATAACTGACACCCAAGCAGATACATGCACACCCATGTTTATCGTAGCTTTGTTCACAATAGCAAAGAGTTGGAAACAACCTAAGTGCCCACATGCTGCATTGAAAAACAAGGAACCCATGCAATATTAATCAAAATGGGTGACCCTGGAGGACATTATGTTGAGTAAAATATCTCAGTCACAAAAGGACAAATACTGCATGGTGCCGCTGTTGTAGAATGGGACTGACATGAGGGTTGGGGTAAGACTAAGAAAAACTGGATAAATTATCTACACTGCATTGAAACAGATGAGGGAGAGAATACTTTAAAAGCGATATATGATAGGGTATTATAGTTATCACAAGAGTCCTGAATTAAGGTTGCATAGTGGAGCGTACCTGGGGCGGTGGGGGAGGAGTGGGGGGATTGTATACCAAAGAATTTTTCTTTTACTTTTTCAAAGAGAGGAGCAAACTGGGGGTGGGGTGGGGGGAGGGCTAGGCAGGGAGAAAAGCGCAACAATGAATGAATGGAAATCCAAAATCTCTGTAAATGTTCATTAAAATGATTAAAATAATTTTTTTTTTTTTTTTAAAAAAGGGCTGTGAGTTCCGCCCTCCCCGCCAGCCTCCCAGGAGGCGTTGTCTGTGGGCGTGTCCGGGGCGTGGTCTGTTTGTCTTGTTCGGGGCGGGGAATCTCTTGGTAACGCCCCCTGACGTCACGCCGACTCCCGGGAAGTTCGGGACGGCGGTTTAGAATGTTTTCGGCGGACGTTAAAAGTCGTTAAAGCCGTTGAGCTTGCGGGGTTTTCCCCTTAGCGCTTCGGCTGGCGTCTTCAGTCCCCTCGCCCCTCGGGGTTGCTCCAGAACGCTCTGTAACTGACGGGCGAGGAGCGGAGCTGAGGGCGATTGATTAATTGATTACAGGCCTCCCTCCAGCAGCCAGCCGGGGGGCCCGACAGCCGGGGCGTCGGGGTTCCCGCAGCCTCAGTAGCTGGTCTTTCTCCGTGTCTTCATGGAGTCGGAGGAGGAGAAGGCCAGAAGGCTCTCTAAGTGCAGGAGGAGGAAACGAGCCTTCCAGAGGCCGGTGGAGGCGGCCGAGGGCGCGAAAGCCCGGGATCGGGAGGACAGGCCCCCTGAGGCCAAGGTAAGCCCCGGGGACCCCGACACCCATGGGCGGCTGAGAGGGGGGGCCCGGGGGGTTCCGGGGGCGTCCGGGGTCCCCGTCCGCGCTGGACGCGGCTCTGACATCAGGAATGGTCGGTTCCGAGAAGGGCTCGTGCACAGAACCCTTCGCCTCCAGTGGACTTCAGGGTCCAAGCCTCACGCCGTCCACTCAGCCCCTTCGCCGCCGAGCCCCCTGAAGTCACTGCCCGCCACTTTGTTTTTGATTGTGATTGAGAAGATAAAAGGGGGGAAAGAAAAGAAAGCTTTAAAAAAAGCTATACGGTGTGAAATAAAAACAGTGTAGACGAACTCTGTAAGTAAACCAGGATAAGAGGAAAATGTTATTTTCAAGAAAATAAAAACTGAAGCCTTAAAAAAAAAAAAGGCTATGTAGTATGTTAAAAGGAGCGTTTACTAGGTATTGTTGTCATGACAGGAGTCGAGAACGAAGGCTGCCTAGTGGAGTGCACCTTGGGGGAGGGACTGTATAACAAAGATATTTTACTTTTCAAAGAGAAGAGCGAATTGGGGGGAGGTTGGGCAGGGAGAAACGAGCAACAATGAAAGAATGGAAATCCAAGGTCTCTGTAAACGTTCATTAAAATGAACAAATTTTTTTTTTTTTTAAAAAGGGTGTTTGCTACTCGCTGCCTTTCCAAAGGCAGGAGGTTCGAATCCACCAAGCTGTTCTTTGGGGGCAGGACGGGCAGTCTCCGCCCATACAATTTACAGCCTGTTAAAACCCGCTGGGAGGGTCAGCTGGGAGTCGGTTCCGACTGGACAGCACATAAAAAAATAAAACTATGAAAAATATTGTCAAAATGGAATTCTAGATTTTAGCCTCTCAGCTTAGGGGTGGGGGGGAAAAAGGGGATAGATAACTGTATAGTAATTGACAGTTTCATCACTTTTAAATTTTGAGACAACATAGAATTGGAAGACAACACTACACAACGAATTGAAAGCAGTTGCAGACACAATGTCCCCACCAGTTAGTGTTAACTGGAAACAAGGACATCCTCCTGTATAACGTCATTTACAACCATCAGAATCTGGGATGTTAACTGATATGTTAGTTGTATTCTAAATCTCTGAACGCATTCACCTTTCTCTAGGTGCTTTCAGCATTTCTACCAGTAGGATCTAGTCTGTAACCATGTTGCATTTAGTTGTCTTTTCAGAGGGAGCCCATTCATGGAGAAAGGACAGCATGCCTGGTCAAGTAGAGTTAGCAAAAGTGAGGAAGACTTTGAGCAAGATTGTGTGACACAGTAGTGCAGCAGTAGGCTCATTGTGGTGTGGTTGTTGGGTTGACATTTCAAGCTGAACAGCCCTCAGACTTTTCCTGGCCTTAGTGAACTCTCTCCTTTTTCATCTTTCAGGGCATTTTAAATTCTGGTCTTTCATAACTTTAAAGAAATGTCTTCTCTACCCCCACCCCCTTCCAAAAAAAAAAAGAAACCTCCCAGCACAAATAACTTCCATAGGTGTAGAGAGAGCTTACTATTTTATTTTAGATTATTGAACTAGTCGCTTTGTAAAATGCCCCTCGGGGAGCTCTGGTGGTCTAGTGACAAGAAGTTACGCTGCAATACCGAAGGCACACGGTTTGAATCCACAAAAGGAGGGGCAACCTCTTCCTGTGCCAGTCGGATCCAATTCCACGGTACACAATAACAACAACAAACAAAACAAAACAAATGACCTGCAAGTTAAGTGTGTAACTTACCTTGCATTTTAACTTTAGATTTAGGCTATACTATATTTGGCAGGAAGATCACAGCTTTGATACTCATGTAACCAGACATGATTACCAGCATTTTGATTAGTCCTGTTATTGGTGATAGTACTTTTGATTACTTAAGTTAGTGCCTGCTGAGATTTTCTAAAGTTACTCTGGCCCTTTGTAATGAATATTTTTTTTTTAATTTTTATTTTATTTTATTATTTTTGTGTGCGTGTACCGTCAAATCAGATCTGACTGGTACAGGAGGAGATTGCCCCTCCTTACCCGGCAGAGCATCTGGTGGATTCGAACCGTGCACCTCTGGGATTGTAGTTGCAGCTTCTTGCCACTAGGCCACCAGAGCTCCTGTAATGAATATTTTGTAGGAAATGTTCTTTCATCAAACTGTTAACTTTTTAAAAAAAAAACACCCTCAATATGGATTCATGGATTCCTATTACATTAAACAGTTTATATTCTAGTTCTGTATGGGCTCTTGTGTGTCAGGAAGTGTGAGGATGGCACAGGATAGAACAGGGTTCAAAGCTTTTGTTCATAGGGTCACTGTGAGTTGTGCTCAACTCGATGTCACCTAACAACAACAACAACATATTCAATTTGATGCTCAAAATATCCAATATTTGATGATTAAACTGGTTTCCATCTCCTTTCAATGTGACTTTTACTTTCCTAAGCATTACCTTCTGGCACAAAAGTGTGCTCCAGGTTAACCTTAGGTATTCCTTTTTTTTTTTTTTTTGTGCAGAAGCTTTATTGAACAGAAAATGGCTACCTTAGGTATTCCTTAGCCTATCCCTGGAGTCAGTATCTCCTAGGATTTAAAATATAAAGGAAAAAAAAAAGCCAAGTATCGTTTTACAGATTCCAACTCTCAGCAACCCCATGTTTTTCAGAGTGGAACTGTGCTCCAAAGGATTTCAGTGACTGAGATTTGAAAATAGATAGCTGAGAATTTCTTCTGATGCACCTCTGTATAGCCTTCTACCACAAGCCCCTTGATTAACAACCAGGCATCTTAAGGAAAAACAGTCATAATAATATTTGTTGTTAGACTGATATATCTTGCACTATCCTAAGCACATTACACTTGTACTATTGCACTGGCTGGCCTTCATAATTTTGTGAAGTATAGATAAAGAAATGGAGTCTCAATGAGGTGAAGGCACTTGTCCAAGATGGTAGATCTTCATATTTTAATGGAAGTTGTCTGACTTTAGGGCTGTGGCTCTTAGCCACTATACTCTTCTCTCTTCCAGACCAAAATGAAAATGTGAATTGTGTTTGAATTTTCCTATAGTTACAGAGACTTATCTTTTGGAACTGCTTGTGGAATGCTAGATTAAGTGTTAGGCTGCTAACCAAAAGTGGTTGAAGCCCATCAGCATTCCAAGGTAGAAAGAGGAGTCACTGGGCCCCATAAAGATTTAAAGCCTTGGAACCACTGTGAAACAGTTCTGTTCAGCCCTGTTGGATCGTTATGAATTGGAATCAGTTTGAGGACTGTGGGCTTCTTTTACCCTTTGTGTACTTTTCTCTGGGTCTTGTAATTTTCACATGATACTTTATTAACCAAATATATGTGCAAAACTCTTAAGGCCAGAGTCTTCAGTTTTAGCGTAACCTATTTCTTTGACCTATTACTTGACATCTGTTTCCTTCTACTCTCATATCTCCACTACTCTATATAACTCATATTTGTACTTCAAGCTAAAGTACACTAATTGTGGGCATGATGGTCCCTGTAGCATATAAGCTCATTGTTTTCAAGTCTTGTTATTGGATACTACAGAGTTGGTTCCAATTTCTATTGACCCTCTAGACAAAACAGGGAGCCTTGTGGCCTCATAGTGAGAAGCTGCACTGCATTCTCAAGGGCCCACAGTTCAAATCACCAGCTGTTTCGTGGGAGAAGGAAGGACAGTCTCCTCCTCTGTGATTTACTGTCTCTGAAAACCTGTTGGAAGGTCAGCTATGGGTCGGTCCCAACCAAATGGCACACAACAAATACACTGTGTGGTCCCGAGCCCTCTTCACAATGACTGCTGTATATGGGCCCATTGTTGTAGTCACTGTGTCAATCTTGTGGGAAGCCTTCCTCATTTTCACGTGCACTAACTCTCTACTTGGATGCCCTTTGTATGGATTGGTCCCTCTTGATAGCTTCCCCAAAGTATGTGAGTTATGGAGTTTTATTGTCCCTGCTTCCTAGGAGCAATCTGACTACACTTTTTCCAAGACAGATTTGTTTGATTGGCAGTCTGTGGTGTAGTCAGTATTTTTCACCTGTGTCACAATTTAAGGCATCATTTTTAGAGCCGTAGTAGCATAGTTGTAATATGTTACACTGCCAACCCTAGGTATGTTGTTTGTTCTTCCAATATTTTCATTTCAGTGAGGCTGTCTCCAAACTAACCTCCCACAGCAGTTTAGCCTTCTTGTTCTCATGCTTTTACAATGCACTTTTAATAGCAGTTGTATTAGGATTACCTGTTTCTATGATTTCCTTCCTGGTAGACTGGACACTTTGAAAGTGAGAGTCATGGTTTTATTTATTCTTCTGTTCCTAGCACATAACTAAGTATAATACAGATTCTATACTGATGTATGCAAGTTCAAACTAAAGCTAAAGAAAATGAAATCAAATCATTAAGAACCACAGTTGACCTTGAGTCTCTCGCACCTGAATTTAAAAACCAACTCAGAAGCTTTAAACATTAATGAGCAAAGACAAGATAAACTTTGGAATGATATTAAGAATAACATTTATGAAGAAAGCAGAAGGTCATTGCAAAGACAAAGGAAGAAGAAAGGACCAAGATGGATATCAGCAGAGACTCTGAATATTGCACTAGGGCACTGAGAAACCAAAGCAAAGGGAATGAATCAAGAAGTTAAGGAACAGAAGATTTTAAAGGGACGCATGGGAAGACAAAGTAAAGTATTACAATGAAATGTGCCAAGAGCTGTAGTCAGAAAACTTAAGGGCCTGCTTGGCATTTCTCAAACTGAAGGAACTGAAGAACAAATTTAAGACTTGAGTTGCAATACTTAAGGATGCTATGGGCAGAATAGTGAACGATCCAGGAAGCATTAAAAGAAGATAGCATGTACCAGAAAGAATTGGCTGACACAGAAGAACTTCATGAAACAACATATGATCAAGAGGCAGTGGTGATAAAGGAGGAAGTTCAAGCTGCTCTGAAGAAATTGGCAAGAAACAAGGCTCCAGGCATTGATGGAATATAAATTGACATATTTTAGCAGTCAGATGCTGCCCTGGATGTGCTCACCAAGTTATGCCAAGAAATCTGGGGACAACTTGCTGGCCAACTGACTGGAGAGATCCATTTTATTCCTATTCCCAAAGCGGAAATTATAAAATAATATCACTGATAATACATTCAAGCAAAATTCTGCTGAAGATTATCCATAAATGACTGGAACAGTACATCAACAGAGAATTACAACAACAGAGAAACACAAGCTGGCTTTAGAAGAGGCACTGACACCAGAGACATTATCACCAATGTCAGATGGATTTTGACTGAAAGCAAAGACTTCCAGATGAATGTCTGTCTGTGTTTCATTGACTGTGATTATGTGGATCACAACTAATTGTGGCAACAGTGAGAAGAAGATGTATCCCAGAACACTTGATTGTGATCATGCAAAGCCAATACTTGGACCAGAAAGCAGTGATCAGAACAGGGCAAAGAAAACACTGCATGGTTCAAAATCAGGAAAGGAGTGAGTTATGGATGTGCCCTGTTCCATACCTTTTCAATCTTTAGTGGAACAGATGATTCAGGAGGCTGGGTTTTATGAGGAGGAATGTGGTATCAAGATTGCAGGAAGACTCATCAACAACCTACATTACACAGATGGCACGCCTTGTTGGCTAAAATTGAGGAAGACCTGAAGCATTTACTGCAGAAGGTCAAGAACTGTAGTCTTCCATATGGATTGAGAGAAGACAGATTCTTACCACTGGGCCAATTGGCAGCACTAGAAGAGTTCAGTGAAGAGATTGTGGTTTTTTAAAATTTCAGTTTGCTTCGTTGGTTCCACAATCAACACCAATTGCTCTGGGGAAAGCATGTTGCAGACCAAGGATAAAGTATATTAATAATAATGAGACAAAACACCAAGAATGAGATAAAACAGCATTAAAAAGGGGACCAGCAGATCAAATCAACTGAAGCGCCACAAGTCACGCCTCTCTGTGTATTTACTGAGAATCAGGGGAAGCAAATTATAAAGAATTCACTTGTAAATGAAACTATATTTTTCTCTATTGTCAACCTAATGTTTTAGCTCAGGAAGTAGGTATTAACACTACCTCTGCAGGGGACCCTAGCTGTCTCTTGTCTGCAGGAAACAGCTCATTTCCTGTGATCTGTCACAAGAGAAATTTCAACTTATGTGATTCCTTCAATTCCTGAATAAGCATATGGTTTTCCTGTTAATATTTGGTGTGAAATTTGGCTTCCCATAAAAGCAGCTATCAGAGACCTCTCCAAAGTTCTAAAGAGCAACAATATCAGTCTGGAGACTTAAGGTGTTCCTGACTCAGGCCATGGTCTTTGCAATTACTTAGTATGCATCAGTGAGCTGGATGATGACTAAGGATGACAGAAGAAGAATTGATGCCTTTGAGTTGTGGTGCTGGAGAAGAGTATTGAACAAGAACAAGTTTATCCTTATAAAAAGGATAACACCAGAGAAGGTGAAACCAAACTGCTCCTTGGAGGAAGCAAGGATTTGGACACTCCATATCACATACTTTGAACATGTGGCCAGGAGGGACGAGTCCCTGGAGAAGGACAACATGCTTAGAAGGGTGGAGGGAACAGTGCAGGACATCAGGTGGATTGATTCAGTAACTGGGGTAATGGGGGTGCGTTTGCTGGAGACAGTGAGACTGGCTCAAGTTAGAGCAGAGTTCAGAACTATTGTACATAGGGTTGCTATGAGTCACAGGCACCTTGATGACACATAACAACATTAATCATTTAATTATGTTATATACATGCTGTTTTAAACCTCTATTTTCAATTAATTAGTCTTCCTCTTTGGATATATGTTAAAAGAATAAGAAACATGCATAATTTAATAATTTGCCTTCTGTTATTGCTCTTCTTTATAATCATGAGTTGCTATGCCCTGACTTAAATTTTTCAGAAACCTCACTTATCATCAGTTTTATTTGTGGAAAACTGTGAAGTAACCCACAGTCAACTCCGTGAATTGCTGAGGAATGCAGTTTTGGGCAAATCCACGTTTTCTAAACCCAGGTATGAAATGAAATTAAGAGGTAACCATGGACCAGAGGTATGGGGCCCCGGGGGGTGGGGGATATTTGTTTACTAACATTATTTGTTTGCCAAGCAGCCTGTCCTTAAAACTTAGTTATTGCTGTAATGTGCTATCGAGTCAGAACCAACCCTCCAGCTGACTTCCTAGTGGTTTTCAAAACTAGACAATTAGGAAAATACTGCCCATCCGTCTTCCATAAAGCAGCTGTTGGGTTTGAACAGTGTGCATTTTTGAGGTTCAATGCAGCATCTTACCCCTAGGCCTCTACAGAACTCTGGTGGCATGGTGGTTAAAGCACTCAACTGCTAACCAAAAGGTTAGCAATTTAAAACCACCAGCAGTACCAAGGGAGAATGATGTAGCAGTCTGTTTTTATAAAGATTCAGCAGTGGAAAAACCTGTAAATTAATTGTGAGTCAGAATTGACTCAATGGCTGTGGGATTTGAATGGGACCAAAATGGAATTTGGGAGTTCTTACATAAAAATATTCATGTGGATCCTAGTAAAATGAAGTTGACAACTTCAATTTTTCCTCCGTCTATCATGATGTTGCCTATTGGTCCAGTGGTGAGGGTTTTTGTTTTCTCAATGTTGGAATGTAACCTTTATTGAAGGCTGTAGTCTTTGATCTTCTGCAGCAAGTGTTTCAAGTCCTCTTCTCTTTCTGTAAGTGAGGTGTGTGTCATCTGCATAAAGCAGGTTGTTGATGAGTCTTCCTCTAATCCTGATGCTATGTTCTTCGTATAGTCCAGCTCCTTGAATCATTTACTCAGCATGCAGAGAGTAGGTATGAAGAAAGGATACATCCCTGACATACACATTTCCTGATTTTAGCCATGTAAGGTTGTTGTTGTTGTTGTTGTTATGTGCCGTCGAGTCGTTTCCGACTCATAGCGACCCTATGCACAACAGCCCTAAACCCTGCTCTATC
>NW_006399867.1:5143539-5216616 GCF_000299155.1 Elephantulus edwardii | reverse complement strand
CTGAAATTCAGGTGGTATGAAATCAAAGTCATATTTTGGCTCCTGTGGATTTGGTTTAATTTTCCTCAGCTTCAGCTTGAACTTGCATATGAGTAATGTAAGGTTAGGGTCCCCTTATTCTGTTTAGAAAACAACTACATCTTAGTGTAGGTATAGGTTTTACATGAACACGGTTAAGTGTTCTAGAATTACACTCAACAAAATAGGAATAGAAGGAAATTTCTTCACCATTGTGAAAAGTGTATATGCAAAACCAAAAGCCAACATTATTCTCAATGGAGAAAGATTAACATGTTGCCGCAAATGATGACTATAGCGAAAAAAATGTGTTTCTAACTAAGCACGGTTGTCAATTTAAAAGTGTGCGGCAACGTGTTAAAGACATTCCTCTTGAGAACAGGAACTAGGCAAGGTGCCCACTATCATCTCTCCTATCAGTATTGAAAGTATTAGTAAGAACAGTCAAGAGAAGGAAATAAAAGGTATACAAATTGACAAAGAGGAGGTATAACTTGTCTCTATATGCAAGCAATAGTATAGTATGCTTAGGAAACCCTAAATTCAGTGAGAAAGTTATTAGAGTTGACCAGTTCAGCAAAGTAGCAGTGTACAAGATCAGCATATAAAAATCAGTTGGATTCCTCTATAGTGACAAATACAGAAATGTAGCTAGGTATTGTATTGTATTGTAATACCAATTACAATAGCTAATCACAAGATGAAATACTTGAGAATAAATCTAAAGACACAAAAGACCTATGCAAAGAAAATTACAAAACTTACTACAAGAAACAAAAAGAAACCTGCGGGGGGGGGGGGGGCAGGAAATGGAAGAATATACCATGCTGACAGAAAGATAGACTCAAAATTATGAAAATGACAATTGTACCAAAGACAATCTTCAAGTCCAATGCCATCCCAATACACATTTATTTTTTCCCCCATTCTTCGACAAGATGGAAAAGGCAATTTGCAATTTTATCTGGAGTGGAAAGAAGCCGCAGATAAACAAAATACTACTGAAAAAGAGAGATAAGGTTGAGGCATCACAGTGCCTGATCTCAAATCCTACTACATGACCCTGCTGATCAAGACAGCATGGTACTAGTACAGCGACAGACACCTAGATCAGTGGAACAGAATTGAGAACCCAAAAATCAGCAAATCCACCTACATGGTCAACTGATCTTTAACAAGTAGACAAAATCAGTTAAGTGGGGAAATGACAAATGGTGTTGGCAAAATTGGAAAACCATCTACAGAAAATTTAAGCAAAACCCACACTTCACACCTTACACAAAAACTGACTCAGAGTGGATCAAGGACCTAGAAGTAAAACCAAAGACTATAAAATTTATCAGAGAAAAGCTTGGAAGAACTCTATTTCTAGAAACCCTAATCCACAGTATGAACAAGTATAATGAAAAACCTACAACCAGAGAGAATAAAATAATAAAATAGATGAATGGGACCTTCTAAGAATCAAATGCCTATGCACATCAAAAAACTTCTCCAAGAGAGCATAAGAAGGAAATTCACAGACTGGGGAACAATTTGGCAATCCCATACTGATAAGGGACTTTAATTAAATGTATAGAATACTTCAGTACCTCAACAAGAAAAAGGTAAATAACCCAATCACAAAATGGGCTCAGGATACTAATAGACATTTTATCAAAGAAGACATTCAAATGACAAACACATAATAAAGAAATGTTGAAAATCCCTAGCTATCAGAGAGATGCAAATCAAAACAACTATATCATCTCACCTCTGCAAGAATAGCAACGTTCAACAGGACAGCAAACAACAAATGCTGGAGAAGTTGTGCAAAGATTAGAACTCATAATTCACTGCTGGTGGGAATGTAAAATGGTGTAGCCACTGTGGAAGATGGTCTGATGCTTTCTCAAAAATTGGAAGCAGAAATATCATTTGACTCAACAATTCCATTCCTGGGAATATACTCTAAAGAATCCAGAGCCATAACTCATAAACACTCATGTTTGTTGCTGCTTTATTCCCAATAGCAAAGAGATGGAAGCAAACCATTTGCCCATCAACAAAGGGGTAGAAAATATGGTGGTTCCTCCACACAATGGAATATTACACAGCACTGAAAAACAGTCAACTTGTAAACCGTTATGCAACATATGGGAGCCTAGAGGACATTATACTAAGTAAAATATTTCAGTCACAAAAAGACATACCACTGTTATAAAATAGGACCAACATGGTGGGATTGGGGAGAGAATGCAAAAAGAGTGGATAGATAATGAACACTGCATTTGATCAGATGACGGGAAGAACTGTTCAAAAGGAATATATAATTAGGTATGTATGTATGACAACAATCTGGAATAAAAGGAGCATTGCGGAGAAAGTTGGGAAGGGGGAAGGGACAGGGGGAAATGTGCAAAAATGGAAAAAAAACCCAAGATATTTTTAATTTTTTTTTTTAAAGGCTAGTAAGAAGGGGGGGGATGTGAGTGTGCAGGGCGGATCACGTAAAAGCCTGAGCCCTGCCTGACGCCGTAGCTTCCTGCATATGTGCCCTAACTGTAGTCCTGCCAGGCCGCGGGGCCTCCTGGGAAGGAAGACGCGACAGGGTAACCTTTTGGAAGGTTCTGTCACGATGTGGTTCGAGCTTCTCCCTGGACTCGCCATCATGTCAGTGTGTTTGTTTATTCTGGGAGTAACCACCTCGAACATCCAGGTTCACCAACGGCGGCAAGGAGAAAAGGGTTGTTCATATTCCATACCAGTGGTGTTTGATGGAGATGGATCTCTGGGGTGAATCGCTACTACGCGTCAAAGGGTTTGGAGAACGTTGACTAAAGCATTTTTCCTGTTGGTGAAAAAAAGCAACATAGTCACTTTCCACTACTACAGAAGTCTGTTACATAATGCTTACTAAAAAGAAAATTACATCTAAAAATTACATTTGAGAGAGAGAGAGAGAGAGAAGAAAGAAAAAAATGCCTAGTGAAAGTGTGTCACTCACTTTGGCCGTATTTTCAGGAGGATGCAATCTTTGGAGAGGCACTGTTAGATTTTAAAAAAAAAAAAAGGCGTGAGGGCGAGGGAGAGAAAGAAAGAAACTGGTTCCAAGAAACGAACAGGCCTTTATTGAGTGATCTTAGAGGGACACCAAGTGACCAGCCGCACAGCATGCGGACAGGATCGAAATGGTGCATGGGCAGGTTATTTGGGGGGTTCCTTCTTATAGGGGTCCTGGGAAGGACTAAGATGGTTATTTCTCGGCATTTGGGATGTTAATTAAGTTAGGTTTGGGCCCTTTTGATCAGGCTCAGACCCTTATCAGGATCCATTAGTCTGGTCTTTGATATGACCAGCTTAGACGTTACCAGGTTTCTCGGGAATTGATCAAGCCTGATGCTGGGGGCAACTGCCATATTCTTTCTCCAGGCACAATGATAGAAAAATAGAGGGTCAGCAGAAGAGAGGCAGGCTCCTCAACAAGATGGATTGACACAGTGACTATTACAGTGGTAACAATGAGCTTGAGCATGATGCAGATCACAAGGATGGAGTAGGTTAGGGCAACGTCCAATTCTGTTCTTCCTGGGGTTGCTCAGATTGTAGTTGACTTGACGGCACTTAACAGCAATAATATAAAAAAATGTTTAAATATTGGCTCTGATGGCTTAGTGGTTAATGAATTGTGCCACCAACCCAAAGAAGGTGGTTCAAATACACCAGTTGTTCCACCAGAAGAAGATGGACACTCTTCTCCTGTGAGATATACAGCTCCTGAAAACCACCTGGAGGGTCAGCTATGAGTTGGTTCTGACTCCATGGCAATGAGATGTTGAGTATAGAAAATCTAGACTTTAAGCTGCTTTGGATATGATTTGGCAACTTTCCCTGTATTTCCACAGGGTAATAATTTGTCAAAATTGAGTTGTGATCACCCCCTTTAGATGGAGAATGGGAGGAGATTGCCCATCTTTCTCTGGCAGAGTACCTGGTGGAATTGAACTGCCTACTTGTCCTACTTCCTTAATTATAATGTTTTTGTGCCCTATATATATTTTGGTCCAGTGAAGCCCCAATTGAAATAATGTGATTATACATTATGACTCCCAGTCAATCCTTTAGTCATTTTTACTAGTCTTCTATTTTCAAAACCATTGCTAAAGTCTTACAAAATTGGGTTTTTATAAGTATCAGTAAAATTTCAAATGCACACATCTGTGTGGAGATGATTGGCTAGATACTACAAAAGCCTTTCTGTACAGCAAACATCAAATAAATGCTGATGAGGTCGTGGAGAAACTGGAACCTTTATTCACTGTTGGTAGGAGTGTAAGATGGTGCAACCACTATGGAAATCTGTATGGTGCCTTCTCAAAAAGTTGCAAATAGAAATATCATCTGACCCAGCAATTCCACTACTGGGACTATAAAGAAACCATAACTGCCACCCAAGCAGATATATACACACCCATGTTTATTGTGGCTTTGTACATAATAGCAAAGAGTTGGAAAGAACCCAAGTGCCCATCAACAAATGAATGGATAGAAGAGAAGCTCTGATATATTCCCGCAATGGAATACTATGATGCATTGAAAAACAAGAAACTCATGAAATATTATACAAAATGGGTGACCCTGGAGGACATTATGCTGAGTGAAATATCTCAGTCACAAAAGGACAAATATTGCATAGGACCACTGTTGTAAAACGGGATTAACATATCGGGGTTTAGGGGAGACTGTGAAAGAGGGGATAAATAATGTATACTGCATTGAGACAGATGAGGGAGAGAACTGTTTAAAAGGGATATATCATTAGGTATTATTGTCATGACAGGAGTCCAGAATGAAGGCTTCATAGTGGACTTAGGGGGAGGGATTGTTTAACAATGAAATAATTTTTTTTTTCAAAGAGGAGAGCTAATTGGGTGGGGGTTGGACAGGGAGAAAAGTGCAACAGTGAATGAATGGAAATTCAAAGCCTGTAAACTCATTAAAATTAATTTTTTAAAAAAAAGGTGAAAAAAGCCTTTCTGTGCACAACAGATAATTGCCATTGACCTGTCAGTCGATCATGACCCAGTTTAGGAATGCTGAGCAGGTTGAAATGTTGAGGATATATATCTTTGTAAAATGAGTTTAAAATAAACTTAATAGTATATTAACAGACTGTATTTCACCTGCCATTTTCTTTAAATGTAATATGACAGTGAATGTCATATGGACAGTGAATAGAATTGTAATATGGAGCTCTGGTGGCCTACTGGTAAGAAGCTGCACTCAGTTCAAAACCATTAGCTGCTCCATGGGAGGAAGATGACCATGCGATTTAACCAGTGGAGGGTCAGCTATGAATCTGTTCTGACTTGATTGCATACAACAACAAAACAAGAATGTATTTCACTCAAGAGCTCTTTATTTTCAATTCCCTTCAGTAGTAGCAGTCAGCCAGTGATGGTACACCCCATTTGCTAGGATCATTGCTTTTTCTCACCCTCCCTTGCTATATTAATATAACTGACATAAGGATATCACTCTTAGTTTTGTTGGTTTGATTTTTCAACAGCTGGTGCCACCTTTTTCACCAAAACCACCTGAACAACGTGGTGGTTTTTATTCTGCAGGGAATGAGTCAGCTGCATTTTTATAAATTCTATTTAGAGTTTGGATTTCTCCGAAGGACATTCCAACATGTAAGTCAAGAGAACTTTGTATTAGAATTCAAGCAGTTCTTCTTTCCCTGATACTAGTTCTCATGTCTCCACTGACATGTGAGAGACATGGAAGCAAAAAAAAGAGAAGAAATTCTATAAAGAAATTTCTTACTGAGATTAACTTTGTTTCTGAGTTTCTTTGAAAATGTAGTTAAAACATTTCATTGCTAGATTACAATCTATAGTTCCCAAGTTAATAGTGTCCTCTTATATAGTGTTTTGAAAATGGGTAAAATTTAAGTAAAATATCTATTTTTCTGCTTTCCTTAAAAATTCACAAGATGGTATTTTTTTTATAGAGTCAGGACTTACTTTGTGAACACATTTTTTTTTTTGCATTTCCTTTATATTAATCACAAGGAGCCCTGTGCACAACAGTTTAAAATCTTGGCTGCTAACCAAAAAAACAAAGCCAGCAGTTTGAACAGACAACTGCTCTGTGGGGGGAACCATGTGGCAGTCTGCTTCTATAAAGATTAATAGCCTTTAAAATCCAGTGGGACCCTTTTGCTTTGTCCTGTATGCTGTGGTGAGTCATAATACTCTTGACAGCAGTAAGTTTGGTTATTTTTATATGAACCATGCTGCATGCATCATTTTTTTAAACTTGGTTTTCATTTAATCATTTTGTTTTATAACAATAGTTACAATTGTATATTGCCATTTACAATGTCTTGTCAAAACCTCACTGTGTCTCCCCTTTCTCTTCACCCTACTCATTCATTTGTTAATCTCTGCTCCCTCTCCCTTCCCTCCTATCCCTGACTGTCAGCCATCCACTCTTTCATCTGTGTGTAAACTTTTCCTTGGTCTCTTTCGCCCACCCTCATTCACCTCCCCTGGCCGAATTTGATCAGTTATGCATGTTGTTCCAGATTGTGAATTGCAATATGCAAATTTATCTGATTGTCAGTTCATTTCAGGTTGATCTTTCCTTTACCTATTCCATTATAGTGTTTGTTTATCCATTTTATTTCTTCTCTCCCTGCCCCTTTCCCTTTAACTGTATTATTTTTATCACAACGGTCTTATGTAATTGTACAGTATTTGTCCGTTTGTGACTGAATTATTTCACTGAGACCATGCATCATTTTTAATTCATACCATTTCTATAAGGAATAGAACTTTTCATTCCCATTTGACAGTTAAAGAAAATTAACCTCTCCAGTAAGTATGTAGAGAGGTGACACAGAAGTTAGAATTCTCAATCTTTTTCTGTGTCATTGGTCCTACAATTCTTTATTGGGTCTAAAGAACTCTGGTCGCATAGTGGTAAGAAGCTGCACTGTAATCCCAAAGGCATGTGGTTCGAGGCCAACAGCTGCTCTGCAGAAGAAGGATGGGCAGTCTCCTCCCATGTGATTAACTGCCTCTGAAAATCACTGGAGGAGGGTTGGTTCCAACTTTATGTTATACAACAACAGTGAAACAATAGATATGGAAATACTTTCAAATACATAATGGTCTTAGCTTACCTGTGATGAACATTTCTGTAATGGTTGTCTTTTTTAGATTGTAATCAATGAAGCAGTGAAAAATTATAGATGTGATTTAAATATGGGGTTTTTTTTTTCAAATTAGTGGAAAAAACCTCTATTTTACAGAGCTAATAGTTAAGGTGCAAAATTAACATAGCCCTGAACTGACAGTAAAGTTCCAACTTTGTACAATATCTTAATCCTTTGCAAGCGTTTTTTTATGAAAAAAAAAAATTTGTTTTTCAGAAATTCTGCATGCCTCCTCCATCCTCAAATTTTCTAGCTGATATAATTGGATTGCGAATGAAACAAACAAATGGGGATCTTCCAAGAATGATGGAAGGTATGGCTGTGACCCATGATGATTTGTTGATTACAAAAGATAACCATGGCTATATTTATGTGGGGTCATTATTGGTGGAAGATCTATCAACAGTCTGTGGTATGCAGATGATACAACCCTGCTTGCTGAAATTGAGGAGGACCTGAAGCACTTGCTGTAGAGGGTCAAGGACTGCAGCCCCCAATATGAATTGAAGCTCAATGTCAAGAAGACAAAGATTCTCACCACTGGGCCAATTGGCAGCATCGGGATGGATGGTGAAGATATTGAGATTGTTCACAGCTTTAGTTTGCTTGGCTCCACAGTCAACCCTCTTGGCACCAGCAGCCAGGAAATTAAAAGGCGCATTGCCATGGGAAAGTCTGCTGTTAGGGACCTCTCCAAAGTACTGAAGAGTAATGGTGTCTCTCTGGCGACTAAGGTGCGTCTGATACAGGCCATGGTCTTTGCAGGCACTTGTTATGGATCAGAGAGTTAGACAATGACCAAGGAGGATAGAAGGAGAATTGATGCCTTTGAGCTGTGGTGCTGGAGAAGAGTATTGAGAGTACCATGGACTGCTAGGAAAACAAACAGATTAATCCTGGAAAGAGTTAAACCGGGTGGCTCCTTGGAGGCAAGGATCCTGAGGCTCCATCTAACATACTTTGGACATGCTTTAAGGAGAGACCGGTACTTGGAGAAGGACATCATTCTTGGTAGGGTGGAGGGAGAGCTCAGAAGGGGAAGGCCCTCTATGAGGTGGATTGATTCAGTGACTTGGGGTAATTGGGATGGGAGTGTCAGAGACAGTGCGACTGGCACAGGACAGAGCAGAGTTTAGGGCTGTTGTACATAGGGTCACTATGAGTCGCAAGTGACTGGCACATAACAACAACAACATATTTGTAAGGCATTTATTAACCAAGTCTTATTGTAGTTGCCTTCTTAGAGGCAAAGACAGTAAAATTTCATCTCATATTTTGGTCATGTTGTCAGAAGGGATGGTTCTTGGGAAAGGACATCATGTTTGAAAAGATAGAGTGACAGTGAAAATGAGGAAGACTTGCAAGGAGGTAGCTTGAAGAGGTGACTAACATTGGGCTTGAGGATGGTGCAAAACAGAACAGAATTCAGATTTATTGTTCATTGGGTTACACTGTGAGTCATAACTGACTTGATGGTATCCAAGAATGACATCAGCAACACAAGAAAGAAGACAGGCATGGAGTAAGGACTCAGGATAATTTTTGTTGACTGAATTAAATTGCTCTTTCACTGTTTTCTACCAGTTTTTCTTCTGTAATGAATGTTTCCTTCACATAGCCCTCTCACCCTACTACTCTCCTAATCCAGACTCTGAAGAATTTTTTGCTGGGTTATTACAAAACTACCTTACCCATATGTTTGAGGTTAATCTTTCTTAAAACCCTGTTTTGGTTTCACTTCCTTTTTTTGTGAGCTTTATTCCCCCCCCCCCTTTCTATATTTAATGAGAAGAACACTATGCCTGGAAGGGTGACGGAACAGCACAGGAGAGAAAGACCCCAGACGAGACGGATAGACATGCTAAGTGGGCCGATGGGGTTAAGTGTATTGGAGTCATTGAGACTGGCTAAGGACAGGGCAGGGTGCAGAGCTGTTGTAGATAGGGTTGCTATGAGTCGCAGGCGATTTGATGGCACATAAAAACGACAATATTGAATAACAGACTGAAGTCTACACTATTAAGCCTGACTCACATAATGCCCTTGAAGTAATTTCTCTGTGAGGCTTGTTTCCCACATTACTGTTCTACACAGACCATTTTTTTTTCCTCCCCTCTGCTATTCATATTTCTACCTTTCTTGGAATGCCCTATTTTCCAGTTAGGATGCTTTGGCTCTTGCAGTTGTAAGAACTAGCCACTCATTCATGCTACCTTGAACAAAAGGGAGTTCTTTTGAAGGCGGCACAGGAACCATAAAGCCAGCAGTAACTTAAGTGTCTCTAGAGAAAAACTGTACTTCCTGCCTCTCATGGCATCTTTTCTGTTTCTTTCTTCTGACTGTTCAGTTCTCTTATTTTCTAGTTCTGACTGAATCAGTTTAATTACTGTAGTCCCATGAGCCTGTGGATGGGTTGCTTTTGAGCCAGGTCCTCACTCATATGATAAGCTGGGTGGTGCATAAGAAGGTGGCTACAGGGAGAATAGGTTTAGGTAGAACAGGCTATTGGGAGTTACATGCACCGTAATGGATAGTTCAACCATCTTTTGTCTTGTCTTGAAGACTCAGCTACCCTTTTTCTCTCCTGAAATAGCAGTGACCATAGCCATTTTTGTTATAACTCACTTGGGACTTTCTCTCTTTCTATGTTCTTATAACCCGCTGGAGAAGCTCAATATCAGCTGTGAAAACTAGACCCAGAGCTGATTGTGGAACAGACCACCAACTCCTCATATGCAAGTTCAAGCTGAAGCTTGAGGAAAATTAAACCAAATCCACGGGAACCAAAATACAACTTTGCGTCTATCCCACCTGAATTTCAGAACCATCTCAAGAACAGGTTTGAGGCCTTGAACACGAATGAGTGAAGACTAAATGAGTTGTGGGAGGATATCAAGGGTATCATCTAAGAAGAGTTCAAACATTCACTACAAAGACAGAAAAGGAAGAAAAGACCAAAATGGATGTCAGAAGAAACTCTGAATACTGCACTGGAGCGCAGAGAAGCCAAAGCACAGGGAAGAATTCAAGATACTAGAGAGCTGAACAGAAGATTTCAAAAGGCAGCACGGGATGACAGAGTAAAATATTACAATGAAATGTGCAAGGAGTTGGAGTCGGAAAACCAAAAGGGTCGAATTTGCTCAGCATTTCTTAAGCTCAAGGAACTGAAGAACAAATTCAAACCTTGAGTTGCTGTAATCAAGGATGCTTTAGGCAGAGTATTAAACAGATCCAGGAAGTATCAAAAGAAGATGGATAGAATATACTGAGTCATTGTATCAAAAGGAATTGGCAGACAGAAGACTTTAATGAAGCAACATATGAGCAAGAGCCTATGGTGATGAAGGAAGAAGTTCAAGCTGCTTTGAAGGAAATAGCAAAAAAATAAGGCCCCAGGAATAGATGGTATACCACTTGACATATTTCAGCTAACAGATGCTGCCCTGGACGTGCTCACCAAGTTGTGTCAAGAAATCTGGAGAACAACCACTGGAAGAGATCTATATTTGTTCCCATTCCAAAGAAGGGTGACCCAACAGTGTGTGGAAACTATAGAACAATATCGTTGATTGCACATGCAAGCAAGATTCTACTGAAGATTGTCCAAAAATGACTGGAACAGCACATCAGCAGAGAACTGGCAGAAGTCCAGGCTGGGTTTAGAAGGGGTTGTGGTACTAGGGCTATTGTAGCTAATGTTAGATGGATCTTGGCTGAAAGGAGAGAATACCAGAGGAATGCCTATCTGTGCTTCATTGATTATGCAAAGGCGTTTGACTGTGTGGACCATAACAAACTGTGGCTGACTCTGAGAAGAATGGGAATCCCAGAACACTTGATCATGCTAATGCGAAACTTATACTTGAACCAAGAGGCAGTCATCAGAACAGAGCAAGGAAACACTGCATGATTCAAAATTGGGAAGAGCGTACGCCAGGGATGTGGCCTGTGTCCATACCTTTTCAACCTGTATGCAGAACAGATCATCCGAGAGGCTGGGCTCTGTGAGGAGAAATGCGGCATCAGAATTGGTGGAAGATCTATCAACAATCTGCATTATGCAGATGACACAACCCTGCTTGCTGAAACTGAGGAGGACTTGAAGCGCTTGCTGCTCAGGGTCAGGGACTGCAGCCTTCAATATGAGGCTCATATTGAAGATAAAGATTCTCACCACTGGACCAATTGGCAGCATCAAGATGGATGGTGAAGAGATTGAGATTGTTCACAGCTTTAGTCTGCTTGGCTCCACAATCAACACTCTTGGCACCAGCAGCCAGGAAATTAAAAGACATATTGCGATGGAAAGTCTGCTGTTAGGGACCTCTCTAAAGTACTAAAGAGCAATTGTGTGTCTCTGGAGACTAAGGTGCGTCTGGTACATGCCATGGTCTTTGCAATCACTTGTTATGCATCAGAGAGCTGGACAGTGACCAGGGAGGATAGAAGGAGAATTGATGCTTTTGAGCTTTGGTGTTAGAGAAGAGTTCTTAGAGTACCAGGGACTGCTAAGAAAACAAACGGATTCATCCTGGAGAGGGTTAAATCGGGCTGCTCCTTGGAGGCAAGGATTCTGAAGCTTCGTCTGACATACTTTGGTCATGTTGTAAGGAGGTACCGGTCCTTGGAGAGGGACATCATGCTTGGGAGTGTGGAGGGCAGGCGCAGGAGGGGAAGGCCCTCTGGGAGGTGGACTGATTCGGTGACTGGGGCAATTGGGATGAGTGTGTCGGAGACAATGAGATTGGCACAGGACAGAGCAGAGTTTAGAGCTGTTGTACATATGGTCGCTACAAGTTCACAAGCAACTCGACGGCACATAACAACAAGATAACCCTATTAGATTGCAAATTCCTTCAAAGTGGTGGCTGGGTCTTAATGCATCTTTGGATTTGCAGTATTTTTTTGGCTATGCAATATTAAGAGACAGGTCTTCTGAAGTCTTTTAAAACAAGACATATGCAAATTAATGTTTCATTTTCCTTCTTGTTTCAGAGTCTTCACCTTCAGCCACTGTGAAAGCCGCTGTCAACATACAGAATAACCCCATCATTCAGAAGTATGGCTATAAGAGAGTGGGCTTGACCAAGTGCCTTCTGACAAAGGAAGAAATGAAAACACATAACTTTCCATTACAAGGTTGGTTTATTCATAACCAAACACCTAGAGGGAGGGAGTCACTGGGCCTAGGGGCTCAGGGGACAATCAAGGTTGATTGTTACAACATAGCCCACACAGACTGTTAGGTATAGTGGCCTTAAACACTTGTGAGTGAGCATCTAAGGTGCAACTATGTATATGAATGATTAAATACCATTTAAATTTTCACCTAAATGCTAATTTAAAAGTAAATAAATGATAAGATTGGTTGAGATTTAATCTGTTCTTGGTAACCTGTAAGAACATTTAACAGTTCATTTAAAAACATGCATTTTTCTGTCAGCTCTTTAAATGGCCTTTTCTTATGTATTTAACTTTCTATTGTTTCATGCTGTGGAGTTGTAATTGACTTATAGCTGACACTGCAGTGGGTTTTCAGAGATTGTAAATTGCATGGGATGTAAATTGCATCTTTTCCCCAACAACCTGTTGGTGGACACAAACTGCCTCTGGGTTGGTAGTACAACTCCTTACCCTTAGGCCACCAGAGCTCCCTCATCTATTTGTAAGGACAGTATTTTAAGTAGAGTTTTCCAACAAATCAGATGAGTACTGTGATTGGTACAAAGATTATTTTAGGTAGTATTGATGGATATTACATATAGAGTATTGAAACAATTCCTTTTTCTGTTTTCTTTCATTCTCAGTATATCAAAGTGAAGTCGATGTATCTTTAATACTGCTCCACTACTTCTAATCCACTTCCCATTCCACCCTTAGTTTTTGGTTTGTTTTTTGGACCTGGTCTGGGTTCAGAGCCTTGATCAGTTATAAAACAAGGATTTGGTAAAATTGCTTTTTCTTTTTCAGGTTGGTTAAAAATGGAGGCTAGCCCTCTCACCCTACTACTCTCCTAATCCAGACTCTGAAGAATTTTTTGCCGGGGTTATTACAAAGCTACCTCTTGTGACTTGACTTTACCCATATGTCTGAGGTTAATTTTTGTTAAAAGATTGTTCAGTGCTGGAGATGTGGTTCCTCACTATTTATGGTTGCCTGTTCAAATATGTTGTTGTTGTTGTTATGTGCCATCAAGTCGCTTGCGACTCATAGCGACCCTATGTACAATAGCCCTAAACTCTGCACTGTCCTGTGCCAATCGCACTGTCTCTGACACTCCCATTCCAATTATTCCAGTCACTGAATCAATCCACCTCATAGAGGGCCTTCCCCTCCTGCGCCATCCCTCCACCCTCCCAAGCATGATGTCCCTCTCTAAGGACCTGTCTCCTCACAGCATGTCCAAAGTATGTTAGACGGAGCCTCAGAATTCTTGCCTCCAAGGAGCCACCCGGTTTAACCCTTTCCAGGGTAAATCTGTTTGTTTTCCTAGCAGTCCATGGTATTCTTAATACTCTTCTCCAGCACCACAGCTCAAAGGCATCAATTCTCCTTCTATCCTCCTTGGTCATTGTCTAACTCTCTCTTGCATAACAAGTGATTGCGAAGACCATGGCCTGTATCAGACGCACCTTAGTCTCCAGAGAGACACCATTGCTCTTCAGTACTTTGGAGAGGTCCCTAACAGCAGACTTTCCCATGGCAATGCGCCTTTTAATTTCCTGGCTCCTGATGCCAAGACTGTTGACTATGGAGCCAAGCAAACTAAAGCTGCGTACAATCTCAATCTCTTCATCATCCATCCTGATGCTGCCAATTGGTCCAGTGGTGAGAATCTTTGTCTTCTTGACATTGAGCCTCAATCCATATTGTAGGCTGCAGTCCTTGACCCTCTGCAGCAGGCGCTTCAGGTCCTCTTCAATTTCAGCAAGCAGGGTTGTGTCATCCGCATAACGCAGATTGTTGATAAATCGTCCACCAATCCTGAATTTTGGACATAAAATAATTTGTTAGCATAAAAATGTACCATATGTACACTTGGGACACATTTATACAGAGCACCTTATTCATTGTTTATCTTCAGTGCCTTCATTTCATCTTAACTACTTACTTTTATTGCCCATTTGTAGCTAGTTATACTAGTTTTCCTTGTACAATGTTGTTTTTGTGTACGGTCTAGTTGGACCTGACGCATAGCTGACTGTCCAGCTGGTTTTCACAAGCAGTAAGGGTATTGCACAAAAGGAGATTGGGTATTCTTCTCCCAGTTGGTGGATTCAAACAGTTTTCCTTTGCATTGGCTTAACAGTTCCTTACCACTAAGCTCATAGTAATAGGAAAATTCCCGATAAAAACCAGCCTCATTAAAATATAATGAATATATATCGTGAAACTCACCCAAGTCCTCGTGGCATAGTGCGCAAGTATCTGGCTGCTAACTGAAAGGTTTGAGTCCACCAGCTGCTCCTAGAGAAGAAGGTGTGCACTCTGTGCTGGCAAAGATTTCGAGCCTTGACGACCCACCAGATGGTCACTATGAGTCAGAACCAAGTTGGTGGGGATCCAGGGAGCCTGGCACAGTGTTTCAGCACTTGGCTGCTAACTGGAAGTTCGGTAGCTCAAACCCACCAGCTGCTCTTTGGGACGGAGACATGGCAATCTGCTTCCATAAAGATTCCAGCCTTGACAGCCCAGGAGGAAGGCATTTGGTCACTATGAGTCACAGTCAACTCAGTAGCAGTGTGTTGGCTTTCTTCTGTTTTGTCATCCACCTGTTTAAAATGTACGATTCAGTGGCCTCTGAAAAGTGTTGTATCGTCTCACAACTACCAATTTTAGTTCACTTTCACTACCTGCCAAAGAAATCCCATGTCCATTAGCAGTCACTCATTTTTCTTCAACTCCCACAACCCCAGGCAACCACTATTGTACCTTCAGTTTTTAGAGTTACCTATTCTGGACATTTAATATGAATAGAATACATGAGCACTTGTGGCTGTGTTCTTTTCTTAAACGTGTTTTCAAAGTTCATCTGTCTTGCACCTTGTATTAGTCCTTTCTTTCCAGTGCCAAATAATAAAGTAATAATCCATGTGTTGCTATACACTGTTTTATTTATCCATGTATCATTTGATAGACTTGGGTTATTTTCACTCTTTGTCTTTTATGGGTAGTGCTGCTATGAACATTCATATCCACATTTTTATGTCAGCCCATGTCTTCATTTCTCTTGTATGAAATAGCTGGGAGTAGAACTGCTCAGTCAAAATGTTATTTCTACATTTAACCTTTTGTGGAACTGCAGACTTTTAAAAAGCAACTGCATTCATACTAGCAAGTAGTATATGTCCTTACCAACGCTTGTTTTTATCATTCTTTTTGTAATAGCCATTCTAGCTCTAAGGAAGAAAGGTGGGCAATCTCCTGTGCTATTTGTTTTTGTTGTTGTGTGCTGTTGGGCTGGAACCGACCCATAGCTCGCCCTTTGGTAGGTTTTCAGAGGCACTAAATCCAACAGGAGGAGACTGTTCTTTCTCCCATGGAGAAGCTGGTGGATTTGAACTGAATACCTTTAGGTTGGCTGTGAACCCACTGGAGGCTCAGCTGTCAGACTATTCCAAAGATTGCAGTGAGTCCAGTGGGTATAAAGTGTCATCTCATTGTGATACTGATTTGCATTTCCCCCAATGATTAATGATACTGAGCATCTTCTCATGTGCTTTTAATCATTTGTATATCTTTCTGGAGAAATATCCGCTCAGATTTGCCTGTTTTTTTAAATTGGATTATTTGTCTCTTTATTATTGTTGTTGTTTACCATCAAGTCAGACCTAACCCATAGCTGACCCACTGGCGGATTTTCAAACGGAGTTACATGGAAGGAGATTACAAGGAAGACTGTGTGTCTTTCCCCCACAGAGCAGCTGGTGGCCTCAAACCATAGGACTTCAGTGCAGCTTCTTGGCATTGAGTTAGAAAAAAATTTTTTATATATTCTGGTACGGGAGAAGAGTCTTGAACATACCATGCACCGCCAAAAAACCAAATAGGTCTGTCTTGGAGAGGGTGAAATCCTTGGAGGAAGCTTCTCATTGAAGGCTAGGATGTTAAAGCTCTGTCCCACATACTTTGGGCACATGGCTAGGAAAGATCAGTCCTTGGAGAAGGACGGATGGCTCAGGAGAGAGAGACCCTGGATGAGATGGATTGATAAAGTTAACTGGGGGAATGGGGGTTGATGTGTCTGAATTAGTGAAACTGGTTCAGGACAGGGCAAGCTTCAGAGCTGCTGTACATAAGGTAGCAATGAGTCACAGGTGTCTTGAAAGCACATAACAATAGTCTGGAAATATAATTTTCTTTTAAAACAAATTTAAGTAGAAAGGGCATCAGGAAAATGGAGTTAATACATACATCATAGAATTGCTGTGAGGATTAAAGGAATTAATGTGCTTAAAGTGGTTCCTGATACATAAGAGAAAAATAGAAAGTTTTGTTTTAATTATTGTTACTACTCATAAAACTCTGGTGGAGGTAAGAAGCTATGCTGCAATCCTAAAGGACCATAGTTTGAATCCACCAGCTGCTCTGTAGGAGAAAGACATATAGTCCCCTCCCTCAGAAAACTTACTGCCTCAAAAAACCTGTTGGCAAGTCAGCTATGGGTTGGTTCCGACTAGACATGGGAAATGGTTATTAAATATAGTGAATACACAGGCAGCATGCATGTTTGCATTACTGATAACCAACTCATACTTCATACTTGACTCACTTTGGGGTTTCCTAGGCTGTAGCTCGCAGAGGAAGTGATTGCCTGCCTTTCTCTCATGGAGTCACTAATGATTTTGAACTGTCAAAAAAGATTTGCCTTTTGATCAGTAGCAAAAATAAGAGGGGAAAAATTTAGAATGGTTAGTGTGATAACACCATTTGTTTTCAGTAAACAATTAGCAACTAAAAGAGAAAATAAAGTGGGCAGCAGATAAAATGGTTCCTAGATTTAGAGATACTTCTCTTTTCTGAATTAACTAGTGTTTCCCTCCCGCCTCATCTGTTAATTTCAAAAAATAAAGGTAAGTCTTCATGTGGGGGTTTGGATGAAAGACGTGACTGTTAAGCTTCCTGCCTATGGTGAAATCCTTTCAGATGTTCACAGTGGTGAAATCTCATTCTTTCTGTTGGTTTACATAGGAAGAAAGAGGTCAGGTGCTGTCATTTGCATACTTTTTTATCCTTGCTTAAAACCTGCATGTGGTGGGGTCCATTGGTGTGTAGTCCATAGGGTGGTGTGTTGTTAACCCAAAAGTGGCCAATCCACCAGTGACTTTACATATTTATTTATAAAGTCTACTTAGTTTATAGCATTGCTTAGGTCCTCAGTTTACTTGCTGATATTGTGGTCACTGGGATAAGGGATCTAAGACCTTGCCTTCTCTGAGTAAAGGATTCAACTCAGGAAGCAAAGCTTTTGCACAAATTGCCTTTATTGAAGAGAAAGAGATAGCACTGCACTGTAGGAACCAGCGCATAGCTGGTAGGCTAGCAGGTTTTCAGAGGCTGTAGGTTGTTACTCTGGAGGAGATTGTACATCTTTATTCCATGGAGCAGCTGGTGGATTCAAACCACCTGTCTTCGGGTTGGCAACACAACTCCTTACCACTAAGTTACTAGAACTCCCTGCCATCCCTAATTTGTATTACTTAACAAGCATTTTACTCATTTTTCTCCTAGGTCTTTCTGACTACAATAACTTTGTCCCTACTAAATGCAGTGGTTCTATAATGGACAATAGCCCTCTCTTTGGACTTGGCTGTGAAATGGCAAGTACTTCTTTTAATTTTTTTTTTTTTCACCTGGAGTGGAGCAAAAGCTAGTCAGAAGACCGCTGGGCAAAGTAAAGATGATTTCTTGAATCTCAGGCATCAAAAGACCAGTGCATTCAGTTCTAATATTTAGTTTAAATTGCTGGAAAGTGTATACCCTTACTTAGTTGGTATGTTTAATGAAATCTTTGCATGTTAGTAGACATTCACTTTTCTGACTTTTGAACATGTATATGTCCTCTATCTTTTAGACAAGTATTTTATTTTGTTGCCCTAGAAGTTTTGCCTCACTTACTATTGACTTGACTTCATTTTCATACAATGATGATCAGAAATTTTACTTTGTCTGATTCTCCATTCAAAGACAGTGCATCCCCTCACCTAGTACTCAGGAAACAACTTCTCAATTCACAGGAGAGTGGCTGGTACCTCAGGTTGGTTGGAGTCTGACAGATGAGTAGTGGTCGTGCCCTGACTTTAAGGAGCCTGGTACTGTGGTAGTTAAGTGCTTGATTAGGATCTGGAATATCAATAGTTTGAACCTACCAGCTGCACCACAGGAGGAAGATGTGGTGTTCTGCTCCCATCAAATAGAGCCTTGGAGATTCTATGAGGCAGTCTGCTCTGTCCTATTAGGGTAGTTCTGAGTCAGAAAAGAACTTGATAGCAATGGGCTTCTTCTGACTTTGCCTTTAGAAAATATGCTAGTTTGCACAAATTTCTTAACTGTTCTGAAACTCTACTTCCCTCTTTTTGAAGTGAGAATAAGAATAGAATTTTTGAGTAGAGGCTACCTGATAGGGTTAGTATGAAATGTTCTGGTGGCCAGTTGGTAAGAAGCTGTGCTGCAATCCCAAAGGCACGTGGTTCAAATCCACCAGCTGTTATGTGGGAGAAGGATGGGCAATTTCCTCCTGTGCAATTTATTGTCTCTTAAAATCTGTTGCAGGGTCAGTTATAAGTTAGTTCCAACTTGAAGACATACAGGAACAGTATAATATTAAATGATAAGCATGTACTTAATATATGTTAACTATTACTAGTGCTTAGCGTGGTACTGGGAATGTAGAAAGCACTCGCAGACAGCAGCAGATACGATTCTACATGCTATTCCATTCATCTTTCTTTGAGTATATCTTTTTGGAGAAGGATTTACTGATTCTACTAAGGGTAACATTTAGCAAGCTGTGTAACTTTAATTTCACTCAAGACCCTCTAGTCTGAAAAACACTGCTATTTCTACAGAGACTCCAGGACCTTTGGGTAGATGGCAAATCATGTAGCCAGAATAATGGAAAGAAACAGAAGTTTTCATAGTTCAGCAGCCTAACTGCATTTTGGTTGTTTCAGTGTCTCACATCCAAGGGGAGAAAAGTAACACGCATCTCACTGGTTGCTGAAGGAGGCCGCTGTATTATGGATGAGTTTGTTCAGCCTGACAGTCAGATTCTGCGCTCCCTCACCAGGTATTCTTTACCTCAGCGCCAACTCTTCCTACTAGCTGTCACACCAAGTGTGGAATGAGACTTAATGGGAATGGTTCATCATTTCTCTTGGTTGTCATTGCGTACCTTCAAGTTGGAACCAACCCATAACTGACCCTCCAGCATGTTCAGAGGCAATAAGTCACAAGAAAGGAGACTGTCCATCTTTCTCCTATGTAGAACCTGGTAGATTCGAATGACATACTTTTGTGTGGGCATCACAATTCCATTCCTTACCACTCAGCCACCAGATTTTCCTAGTTAGGTATTATCTGTCTACATTTTATCAAAAGAAGAACTGGTGCAACACATCAATAAATCCTAGTGCTGAAACTGCATAATGTTGATTATCATGCTGCTGCTCTTTTAAGACATACTCCTAGCCTCCTTATTGTTAAGACATTAATTTAGTATCTTTATGGTCACAGAATCTAATTGTAATCATTATTCAGTAACCACTGACCAGATGGATGTGTTCTGCTAAGACTTGAAAAATCTGCAAATCATCATTTGGCCATTATCCCCAAAGAGGGTTCATCTGCCTTGATAGCCCTTACCTGCCATCCCCTTACCCTCCACCAACACAGCCTGAGATGAAATTCTGCCATCACAGAAGTCTAAAGCTCAGAATTGTATTAGTCTTTCTTTCCAAAGACTACACAGATTAAATTTCAAGCAAAGAAAAAGCCAGTGAAAAGGCATTCCACTTGTATAGAAACAGGCTTCTGTAAATAGAGAGGCCGTGATAGTGATATTAGAAGCTGTGACATTACAAAAATATGAGACCATGAATGTCTGATGTAGAGATTGGAATACTCTGTAGCCATTTAAGAGGATGTACTGTGTTTGATGTGAAACTTGGTTGTGATAGATTTCAGATGAGGAAATCATGTTATAAAGTAATATGTATCTTCTAATTGCGTTCTTATTAAAATACAGATGAATAGATATTATGACAGAATAAAGTGAAAAACCTCTGTTTGGTAGAATTGTGAGTAATTTTACATTTTCTTGCTTGCTTGTTTGTCTTACACATTGGCCTAGTGTTAAGAAGCTGTGCTGCAATTCCTAAGGTGGTATACAGTTTGAATCTACCAGCTGCTCTATGGGAGGAAGATGGACAAACTCCTCTCATGCAGTTAACTCCCTCTGAAAACCTGCTGGAGAGTCAGCTATGGGCCAGTTCTGACTCAACAGTATACAACAACAAGAACAGCTTAATAAACATGTGAAATTAAAAAAAATATAAAAATTGCTAACATCCTGGCTTACCCATTTCTCCTATTAATAGCTTCTCAGGAATCAAAAAGAAGATCCTTGACCCAGTGACAACCAAACTCAAAGATGTACAGAAACAGTTAAAAGCACTGCTTCCTCCCGATGCGGTGTTAGTGGGCCACTCTTTAAACCTGGACCTCAGGACACTGAAAGTGAGATTCTGGTTTAGGACTTCGTTTTTACCCATATAAATCCTCGACTTTGCTTATCTCAGATGTAAAGCCTTGAGCTCAGCCCACTTGCTTTTGCTTTTATAGGTTTGCCACTCATTATTCTCTCTTTCCTCCTTAGATGACACACCCATATATTATTGATACATCATTGCTGTATGTCAGAGAGCAGGGCAGAAGATTTAAGCTAAAGTTCTTAGCTAAAGCTATTTTGGGGTAGGTTTATCTGCTTTATTATCCTGATAAATTTGCACATACATTAATTACTCTTATCAAACTCAGAACTCAAACTCATTGCCATTGAGTCGAACTGACTCAGAGCTGACCCTCTCAGCTGGGTTTTCAGAAGCTGTTAACTTCCACAGGACACTGCCCACCTTTTCTCCTGAGGGTGCCGCTGGTGGATTTGAATTACCAGAGAGGCACTGCCAAAGTTCTCGATTAGTGTATAGTATCTCACTGAATGCACATTGCAATTGAATGCATATTGCAAAATTCAAAATCTCTGTTCTACTTGTTTGGAAATAATTTCTTTCATTTCTTAAGGCTCTTGGAAACTCAACTCCAAAGAGAGGGATGAGTTCCCGTACATGCTTTTCTAGTTATCCTTCTATTTTTACACTACTGTCACGGGAGTGGAGGGGTGAGGATGCGTAGGGGCAAAACCACAGGGCTACACAGTTTGGTGGGTAAGGGGGGGGCGGGGAGCAATTGGGAAGCATGCAGGCAAAAAAGACAGGGTAATGATGGGCAAGGTCCAACAGTGATTAATTTTATAAAGCATAATGCATGAGAATGATTGTATGAAACACAATGTAAATGAAGAATAGTCTGAAACACAGTGTGTACAAACTTTATAAACAAACCAATAAAAACAAAAAAACAGAGAGGTATAAAGAAATTGTAAGAATAGAGAAAAGAGTTTATATTCCCAGCAGAAGCTTGTTGGATGGAACCAGCTAGGGAAAGACAGGGAAATGACCCTAACACCTATATTCCTATACTGAATAAACACAACACACACACACTTATAGTTGTTATAGTATGGTTTAAAATAACCAATAATCTGTAAACACACTAGAAAACTGGTTGAATCAATTATATGTCAAACGGAGTAGGAGCCCTGATGGTTCGGTAGTTAAAGCATTTAGCTGTTATCCATAAGTTCAAACCCAGCAGTTGCTTGCTCCATAGGAGAAAGATGTGGCAGTCTACTTCTGCAAAGATTCTGAGTTCAAAAAAAGCCAATTAAAAAAAAAAAGGGCGACTCAAAGCAACCCTCCATTAGATTTCTGAAGCTGTGAATTCTAAGGAGAAGAGACTGCGCATCTTTCTCTCATGGGGCTGCTGGTCAGGCCACCCAAGGCACTCAGCCAGTTTGCAATGGGTCATGCTACCAGAGCTCCCTCCATACAGATTTTCACCCTTGAAAACTGTGGGGCAGTTCTAGTCTGTCCTGTAAGGTCACTATGAGTAGAAATTGATGTTCAGTAGAATATATAGAATCTGCATATAGTAATACAGTAACCTCTCTAAGATAATAGTGAAAAGGAAAGGGAGATGCAGAGCAAGATCTGTGTCTTTACACACCTAGATAGCATTATGATACAGACTTGATATTATCAATGTATGTATATTAAGTTTAAAGAAATAAAATCAAACCTACCGAGAAAGGATTCAGCTATACATCTAGAATAGATACTGTATGCAAATAGAAAATGTCTGGAAGAGAATTTGAAATCACAGTTACAGCATTTTCTGAATGTGACAAGGAACTGGCTTAGAAAGGGGCCAGAGTTTTTTCAGTAGGCTTTTTAGTCCTTATGCTCTTACTGTTGTGGATCCCCAGCACATCTCTCTGAGCCTAGAACTTAGCTAGAGCAAAGGATTTCATATTGTGATGCAAGTTTGAAAATTAGCCATGGACCCAGGATATCTGAGGTGACTGGAAGAGCTTGTTATTAATAACGCCCCTGGGTATATCAGTTTTACTTTGACTTTGCAGAAAAGACATACAGTGTCCAAACAGTATTGGTCATGATGCAACAGAAGATGCTAGGACAACCCTTGAATTGCTTCGGTATTTCCTTAAGTATGGGCCAAAGAAGGTTAGTATCCTGAATCAGTATGTTTGCCTTTCGTAAAATTATGGGGCCAGACGATTTCTTTTTATCTGTCTTTCTACAATTGAGAATATGATTTGAACTAAGAATGTATTTGAAAATATAGTCCATATCACTAGCATAATGTGGTAGATAAGTATGTGGTCTCTGGAGTTAGATCCATTGATTTTATAAATTAAAATTATATCTATCTGTGTGATTTGGGGCAGTTTCTCTGAAGTTCAGTTGGGAGAATATTGGTGGAGGTAGATAATGTCTATAAAGCTCTTAATAAGAGAATAGTAAGTCATGCTTACTGATGAAGGTGACGATTATAAGTGATCCTGATACTTGTAAAGCTTATAAAAATTTACACAGATTTTTGTTGTCTTGAATAGGAGAAGGATGTAAATGTTATACAGCAATTTAGTAGGTATCGTTTGGAACCAGCCTATTGTAATAAAGTCTAAAAAAGACATACTTTCTAGCAGATCTTATTACAATGCCTTCTGATATATTAACCTATCCCGTTTGCACAAAAACATTCCTTCATGACTCTCTTATGAAATAAATTGTAAGACACATAGAATAATAGCATTCAGAATAGTGTGTACATTATGCTCATAGAAAGACATTCCAAAATAATTCTTTAAATACATAATAGTAACCATCATTCACTTGAGCTCTTAACTAAGTGTAATGTCTGAGTTTTTAAAAAGTTGTTTTCTCTCCCCACATCCAAGTATAGTTTTAAGATGCTTTTTGTACATTATTTTATTTAATCCTCTTAATACTTTGAACCTTAACTATCATTATATTTATTTTATGTGTGCAGACTTTCAGATTTTGAAGGGTTAGTTGTTTTGCCTGGGTTCCCACAGCTCGTCAGTGTGGAACCAGGCTTCAAACCCAGATTTGTTAGACTCCAAGACTATTTCACAATGCTCTGCATTAGTAGTCAGTCAGCCTTTCCTACAAAGACCAGATAGTAGTAAATCTTTTCATTTTTGGAGCCATGTTGTTTCTGTTGCAGCTGCTCAGCTTGCTGTTTTAGTGTTTTATTAACAGTTTTATCAATGAATGGACACATCTTTGTTCTAGCAAAATTTTATATGAAAAAGCAGGCAGGTCTGATTTGACCTTATGGGTGGCATTTGCCAATCCTGGGTTTAAGCCACTATATCAAAAGTTCTAATAGAATTTGCTGAGGATATTTTCTTTTAGGGAACTTTACTCTTAAAAATTACTTAGGGACTCCAAAGAGTTTTTCTTATATGGATCATATCTATCAATTACAGTATTAGAATTTAAATCTGATAACATTTTAACATGTATACTATTATTTTTAAAACAATAAAATACCCATTGCATGTTAAATGTATTTTTATCATTTTCTAATTAACAGGAGCAGTATCATCCTTTTATGTACTCTACAAATTACTGATGTATTCGTTGAAGAAAAGTGGCTTCTCAGATGTGTCTGTGCATTCAGTCTGTTGTATTGTGTAGTTGGAGATGGTCTCAGAAACCTTCTGGAAGGGTCTTGAACCCCCAGGAGTCCTAGGACTACTTTATGTTAATGCTGCCACTTGTTTTCTAGTGAAAATTGTATCTCATTTAAGTAAAACTCTAAGGAAATCTACATGAAGTATGAACTTTAGTTAATTATATAATATTGGCTCATTAATTGTGACAAATGTGCCATATTAATGTTGTAAAGTGTTAATATGTAGATGAAATTTGGTGCAGGGCATATGGGAACTCTGTACCATCTTCATATTTTTTAATCTAAAGCAAACATTGTTTTAAAAGCTTATTTAAACGATTGTGTCTCAGCCTCTGCCTCACCATTTCTCAAGTAGCCTTCTACTTTATGAAAAAAAGACTATCAACTAGATTAAGCTTTTATATCATGCAGGAGTTTGCATCCTTTCCATAATGTATGTTAGAAAAAGATAAAAGGTTTTTAAAAAAAATGTAATGGTGTTGCTTATGTTAAATTGTTAAGATGGCTTTCTTCAATGTTGCTGTAGAAATTTTCTTTTCATATACAAAGATCATAAGTTTGTATAAATTTTTAAAAGCTGTCTATGGAGTAAGTGATAAACCCCTTTTTGGTCCTTTTCTGATAATTTCTGTAACAGCATTAGAAGCTGATAATAGATTGCCATTCTTTGCTAGCTAAGAAGCCAGAAACCCTGGGCAGTGGCAAAGCTACTGTCTAGAGGAGCAGGCACCACCACTTTCTTGTATCATTTATTTAGTTTTTGGGTTTTATATCACATGCTTTGTAGGAAATTGAGGTGATTTTACCACTTTCTTTTTAAGATTGCAGAACTAAATCTAGAGGCACTTGCTAATCATCAAGAATTGCATGCAGCAAGCCAAGAGCCAAGACAGACAGCAGACATTGTTCAGCCAGATTCAAGGTATTTTTTTCTTTATCAAGAGCACAGGCAAATTGTGTGTCTGATTTAATAAAAAACTTAAGGATTTTCTGTTCATTTGGTTTTCATTATTTTTTTTTTTTTAAATTTGTATTCTTCTATCACAAAAACCTTAGAGGGAAAATACCTCCTTTTGCCCCCATATAGAGAAGTAGTGAATTATTTTCTCTCTATATATTTTTCTAATTTTCCAGTAAGCTGATCTAAAAATAGCATCCTTTACTGAAAAATTAAGACATTGGAATGCAGTGAACTATAATACTGGAGGAGGAGATGCTGAACTTGATTATTTTGAGTGAAAGAATTGAAAAATAAATAAAAATAGGCACAAAATAGATTTGGTTTTAGACTCGTAATAGATGTATCAGATCCTTAGAATCAAGTCTAAGTATGACAGGGTTTTGAATCTCTTTCCTCACTAAAGAGCAACCTTGCCCAATACAGTTTTCTGTGATGGTGGAAATGTCTAGTGTCTGAGCTGTCCAGTTCAGTGACTACTAGCCACAGTTTGCTGGAAAATAAGAAATTTACTTTTTAATTCAAATTTGCATTTCAGTAGTCACATGTTGCTAGTGGCTGTATATTAGATAGTGAAGGTCTGGATAGAGAAATGATTTTGTGATTCTGGAAAGCTGTTAATTCTTCCTACCTTGATCTTTTCTGCTTTTCTTTAAGTGTTTTAGAATGCTTGGACTCAATGAGTCAAAAACTCCTTTTGTTGACCCGTGAGACGGAGACCAGTGAACTTTCTTCTTCCAAAAACTGCCAAATTATTAAATGTCTTTCGAATAAAGAGGTGAGTGAACTGCTATCTCTTTGCAGATTGCATCAAGAGCAGAGGAGAAGTCGTACTTGCATACCATGTATATTTTAAGATTTTTTTCATCAGCAGGGCTGGTTCCCATTAGCATGTGTCACATTGCCAATGGGCCTTTTTCATTTCAGTTATCCCACAGAAGTGGAGCTGACAGCCACCAGTGTCTGCTTCCTAAACCCAGCAAGCCAGTGACCTTGATGCTGTGCACCACTGCACATTTTTGTTCTGGTTTTGGTTCATGGAGATATTGATCTTGAATTTAAAGCTGGCTGGATTTTTTTTTGTTGTTTACTTTTTAAATTTTGTCTGTCTTTGTATAAGCACAGGGGATTGCATAAAATTGTGCCATCTAGAAGCTTTATATTGTTATTTTTAAAATATATCTTTGGAAGTAATTTCAGACTTTGACCAAATGTACTTGAATGCTAAAACGTTTACATATTTTCTACCTAGATTCACCTGTCAGTTATACTTTGCACAGCACTTACTTGCTAATTTCTTATTTATATATGTGTGCTTGCTCCCCTGTCTTTATCTCAGTAATATTTTATTTTTGAGAATAAGTTACATGTATCACCTACATACATACATTACCCCTAAATACATTCATATATTTCATCTTCTTTCTTTTGGAATATCTCTTAACTTCCTTTGATTTTCATAAGATGGCGATTTTCCTCAATAATATATATCCTAAAAATAAAATTAAATTAACAATTGTCTTTCCGTATTTTCTTTGGTTGTATTTTCAGCTATTTAGTTCTTATTTTCAGTTTTATGGTGTTTACTCCTGACATAAGGTGTTTAGGCTTGTTTTGGTATTAGAAGCCAAGTTACAGGTGCTAGATGTGCTAGGGTATCTTTGCTTCTAAATCATCTTAGCAGATAGATAGGCCATAGATGCATGCATACACACCCAGAACTAGAGGCATATCGTCAAGAGCAAAACTGTGTTTCATGATGTTTTCCGTGACTGCTTTTTCAGAAGTAGACTCCCATGTTATTACAATATATGTTCTGACTTCCAGTCTTTTGATTAACAGGTAGCAGTAACCAGGGACTACATAAACAAATCTACACCTTAAACATATGCTGCTGTTGTTGTGCCATAAAGTTGAAACTAAGATATATTTACATACATCAAGATAAAAAAAAAATTATGTCTATACCAATAGCCTCCATTTTCAACCCTTTGTACTGGTTTCTTATTTTCCTTCCTTTATTCCATATTCTTCTTATTGTTGCTGTGGAGTTGGAACTGACTCATAACAGACTCAACTAGCAGGTTTTCAGAGGCTGTAAATCCTGCGGGAGAAGATTGTCCATCTTACTCCTGCAGAGCAGCTGGTAGATTTGAACTGCATTCCAAAACTTATTCAAGAGAACGTAGACGTTATCAAACAGTATCATAAGCAAGTAAAATCTTACTGAAGATTATTAAAAAATGACTGGAACAGTATATCAACAGGGAATTGCCAAAAATTCAGGCTGGATTCAGAAGAAGCTGAAGAATGAGAGATCATTACTGAAGTCAGTTGAATCTGGCTGAAAGCAGGAATTAAAAAAAAATGCTTGCTTGTATTTTATTGATTATGCCAAGGCATTTGACCATGTGGATCATAAGTGAGATCTGTGCTAGTCGTGGTGACCATCCCAAGCATGTCTTCTGTTCTATTGAATACGCCTGTGCTAAGGAAAGGAAGGAATGCCTCTGAGTCTCTCTTCCTGAACTTTGAAACCTAGAGGTGTGAAGATGCTCTTTCTCACTTGGATACCTAGGAAATGAGCAAGAGAAAATCCCTACAGTTACTGACTAAAGATACAGATAAAGTGAAGGTGTTTTTTGAGAAATTACAACACACACTTGATCAAAAGAAGAATGAAATCTTGTTTGACTTTGAGACCATGAAACTTGCGGTGATACAACCCTATGACCCAGAGATAAATAAACTCAACTTCATCTTACAGGAACAATAAATAAATGGCTTGTAACATTGCTGAAGCTTTCAAAGATGTGTCAGAACCCATTATATTTCTGCAACAGATGCAGGAATTAAGGAAATGCCTTTACCTCCCTCTAATTTGCCCACAAACGCTTTAATGAAGAATTTTTATACCAATCAGTGGGAAGATATAAAGCTAGTAGATGTGGATAACCTCTCCTTGCTTCAAGACACTGACACTTTCATTAGCAAGATTCCTTGGAGCTTTTATCAGTTATTTGTAGGACTCCTCCTTCTCCTTCTCCTTGGCCTTCTCATTTCTGTTGGTCCTGCCATGTCCCTGGAATGGTCTTTATTTGATGAATTTACAGCTTGGAAAGAACATCTCTCAAACTTCAGTTCCTACTAGTTTACCTAAATCAGGTTATTTTTTTAGAATAATCAGTTTTTTACTGGGAACAGATGACAGATGGGATTTTTATTTTCAGTGAAAAAGTCAAGAATTATACTTTGATGGTGCTGAACAATGAAGCAGAATTTATGTGCAAATTTAAACTGTTATAAAATCTGTTTCAAATAAACAAGTCTCTGTCCTTTGATAGTAATGTGCTAAAAAATAAATAAATTATGGATAACATCTAAAAGAATGGGAATCCCAGAATACTTAACTGTACTTATGTAAAACCTAGACCTAGACCAAGAAGTTGTTGTCCATACAGGACAAGGAAAGACTGCGTGATTTAAAATTAAGAAAGTTGTGCATCAGGGTTGTTTCCTTTCTTCATATCTGTTCAGTTGTATGCTAAGCAAATCATTTGAGAAGATGGACCAATATGAAGAAGAATGTGGCATCAGGTTGGAGAAAAACTCATCAGTAACTTATGTGGATAATACAATCTTAGTTGGTGAAAGCTAAAAAGGACATGAAATACTGCTGCTGAAGATCAAGGATTATAGCCTTAAATCTGAGTTACATCTCAACAGCAAGAAAATAAAAATTCTCACTACTGGACCAATAAGGCAACAAATCACATTCAACAGTGAACACTCATGAACTGCCAAAAGAAAAAAAAAAACAGGTAAGTCTTAGACAAGGTGCAGCTCAAGTGCTCCCTGGAGGCAAGAATGATCAAGCATAGTCTCATATACTTTGAGCAGGTTACTAGGAGAGGCTAGTCCTAGAGGGGGACATCATGCTTAAAAAAGTGGAGAGACTGTGAAGGAGAGGCAGACCCTCTACCAGGGGACTGACACAGTGGCCACAGCAAGTGGCTTGAGGGTATCGGTGATTGTGAGGATGGTAGAGGATAGGACAGGGTTCAGATCTTATTCATAGGGTCACGGTGATTCATACTTGCCACCTAGCAACAATTAACAATTTAAATACTTTTTTTAAAAAAATTGCATATGTTAATAATTAATCTCTTGAGTTATTAATACTACAAGGCGCAAGTCATGTTGACTGTGACAGTTGAAGTTGTATGTCAGCTCGGCTGGGTCATGATTCTTAGTGGCTTGGCAGTTATGCAATGATATTGTCATCTTCCATTTTGTGATCAGATGGGGTCATCCTCCATTTTCACAGAACACTAGGTTTCAAATTACAACCTGGTCTTTGGAACCGAGCCATACCAGTAAGTGAAGATTGGGTATAATCCTTAGCAGCATTGCTTTTTGAGGCTGTCAAGTGCTGTGGAGGGTTTTAAGATTTTTTTTTTTTATAATTTTTTTTTCCTGTATTGTCACCATTTTTTTTTAGACCAATGGCAAAATAGAGCCATTGTTTATATGATTGTGACTCACTTGCAGGAGCTCCAGTAGACTACTAAGTTCCTAGCTCATGCAAACTCTGTTACCCACAGGTTCTAGAGCATGCCAGAGTGGAAGTCCCCCTGTTTCCCTTCAGTATTGTCCAGTTTTCTTTTGAGCACCTTTCACCCAGCTTTACAGAGGAGATGAACAAAAGGGTAAGCAGATGCGTTCTACTGAATGATTTTATTTTTTGTTTTCCCTCCCATTTCAGGAAGTAACATAGGTTTTATTTAGTTTATTGTGCATTTTTCTAGAATTTTTCAGTATCTGTATTCATATGTTAAAAGTATTTTACATGAGCACTGGTGGTCTAGTGGCAAGAAGCTGTATTGCAATTCTGAAGGCACATGGTTCAAATCCACCAGCTGCTCTGTGGGAGAAGGATGGGCAGTGTCCTCCCGTGTGATTAACTGCCTCTAAAACCCACCAGAGAGTCTGCTATAGGTCAGTTCCAACTCAGTGGCATACAACTAACCTCCATTGTTGTTGGATTAATCCACACTGATTGTGGATCTAAGTAAAAAATATATTTTATAAAAATATATTTTCAACCTGTGCATATTGTCTTGTAACTTTATTTTCATTTAACATTGTATTTTATAAATCTTTCCTTGTTAATACATAACTTTTATTGCTTTTATTGATCTGTATAGTATTCCAGTATGTGGTATGCCTATTATATATAACATTTAAGCTTTATACATTCTTACTATTACAAGTAATACGGTATAGGCCATCCTTGTATACACATCTTTGTACTTTAGCAACTGTTTTTATTAAAAAATTAAATTTATCATTAGTTATTTTTAATACTTTTTTTTAATGTCAGCTCTTCACTGAATTTTACCATTTTTCTTTCAGATGAGGGTCAAGTGGGCAGAGATATCAACTGTGTATGCAGGACCCTTTAGCAAAAATTGCAACCTGAAGGCTCTCAAGAGACTGTTTAAGAGTTTTGGCCCAGTTCAGTTTTTAACATTTGTTCTTGAAGCCCATCAGGTAAAGAGACCAGAAAACTCACATTAGTGATAGAAACTCAGATGTCTACAAGAGCCATATAGTAATAATATAAGTTAGTTAAGTAAGTTGCCACCCTAAAATATGAACATATGTGCCTATGTGGCTGGGCCATGATGATCATTCTCCATGACTTGATAAGCCAAATAACTGTAAAAGGATTAAGCAGAGAATGCAGTACCTTGATGTGGTCTGCGACACCTTCTAGTTTATAAGGGATAAAAGGAAAGAGAGGCAAGCAGAGATTGGGGACCTCAGTTACCAGCAAGAAAAAAAGAGCCAGGATGGTCCTCAGATCTCCGCCTGGTGAGACTCTTTGATTAGGAAAAGATTAATGCCAGGACACATTAAGATCCTTTAAGAAATGTCTAGCTTACAGATGCTGAAAGGAAAAGCCAATTATCCAGAACTAATACAGAGATAAAACTTTTCATCCTGACTTTGACTTTCTAGTGGTATACTGCATAGTGTATTGGCTGCTGAAAGGTTGGCAATTTTGAATTTACCAGCAGTTCTGCGGTAGAAGATGGGCTCTTTCTTCCTGCACAGAAAACCTCCGAAATTGGATAGACTGTCATTGTGAGTCCGATTTGGCTCTGTGGTAGTGGTGTGCTGATCCTAAACTGACTGGATTAACTTCAGTTGTGAAAGCCAACAGCTTGTGGCATTTATGTTATAACAGAACTAGACAACTAAGACGGCTTGACTGTTACCAGCTAGAGTGTAAGACATGCTTTTATGAGGGGAGAAGTTGTTGACCCACAAGATATATCCATTATTGTTAGATCTTCTGATTTTTTTTTTAAAGAGAATTGATAAATCTGCTAATCTAGCATATGTTGACTCTGGTTTTCTTACATATCATGTAGGCCATACTAGAAGTCTTTTTATTAGTTGAATGTAGCCTATGAGTTTTCCGATTATCATTTCAGCTTTAAGTAATGAAAGGACCCTTTCAAAAACCTAACAGTAGTTTTTGTGTCTTGAAGTCTGTAGGGCTTAACTTCAGAGTAGTGGTGTACATGAGCCAAAATATACAAGGAGGAAGATTATAAAATGATTCTCTTTCCATGTTGGTGCTTTGTTGAAGTAAGTTGGAGAGTAAAGATTATGTTAGGGCTGTTCCCACCTCACCAAAGGAACAAGGACTTCAATTAGAACTAGTCCTGACTTTGATGATTCTGCTTAGAGTTGAACTCTTCACTGTTAGGCACTCTGCAGTCACTAGCCCAGTACAGTAAGGGTAGTCATTCAGGTGACATTGGGCCTTTAACCAGCTCCTACTCTGCAGCTGGAACCTCAAAGCAAAGGTGAGGAATTCTTGTTCTTTCTGCAGCCTCATCTTTGTATCCAGTATGAAGTCCTGGAAGCTGCCCAGCTGGCCATAGAGACCTTGAATGGCACTCTGATAGACGGCATCCCCATCAAGGTAGGGTGGCCAGAATAGTCAGAGCCGTATCCTTTACTCAGCTGTAGCCCTAGGCACCCTGTGTTTGTAATACCTAAGATGTAAGGAAATGCTATAGACAGAGGCCCAGGGCCAGGAATACTATTATGAAGTCTTTGGCCAAGCCTGGAGTTCTCACAGTGAAGCATTTGACACATGACAACCTTCATTTTTGTTAAAATTCACCTGAGCTAAATGAGATCTTTCTGGTATTATCACTACTTAGGGTCCAAATGCTTTTTTTCTGGGTGCTTCTTTGTGGTTGCCCTCTTCAACTTTCAAGAGGATCAAATTGGTAGTTATTTGGAAGTTTCTTATATAACAGAATTTCACTTGAGGTAGAAGACAGAAGTTGTTTCTAATGTTGGCAGTGTGAAGGAAAAGACAGATTATGGTCACATAAAAATATGTAAATATATCAGTTTATGAAGGTTTTGTGAGGCAATTATTACCCTTTTCTTATGGATGAGGAAATGGCAGAATTGTTATTTTTCCGAGGACTCCAGCCCATATGCAGAGGCCCAGGGCTTGAAATGGTAGCTTTACCCCACTAACACCTCAGTTCCTGGGTTAGGTGCAAAGACCCTTGACAGAGCTCACCCTCGACTGTGACACCCTTATAAATGAGTTGGAACGAGATTCTGAGAACCAAGGTACTATTTACCTGTCTGGAGTGAGCGAAAGCTTCAAAGAACACCTACTGGAGGAGCCCAACCTACTCCTTGACCTAGAAGCTGTGATCTTGCCTAAAAGTGGAAAGGAGAAGAAATACTGTTTCCTGAGTAAGTCTACACCACTGAATGTAGTAGCCTTAGGGGAGGAGACTGGGAATGGTGAAAATAGGAGGTGAGGGAAGGGTTGGGTTCAGTAAAGAAGCCCCATAAGCTGGTGTAGGGAAGCATCCCTGAGGCTGTCCTTCTACCTTGGCCCTGGCTAGGCAGCAGCTTGAATGGTAACCAACTTGATAACAGAAATGGGATGTTATTATTGCTTTCAGAATTCAGCACTTTGGGCAGCGCCCAGAAGGCCCTCAACATTCTTACCAGCAAGGACTGGAATCTGAGAGGCAGACAGGCCCTAACCCCCAGGCACCTCCACACGTGGCTCAAAGGCCTGTCTCCCGAGTTAAGCAGGTCCCCAGGCCTTCATGTTTTACCTCCCTCTGAGGAGCATCAAGCCTTACAGGTGAGTGAGTGGATTTTGGGGTTGGGCAGGCTGGTTGGCTCTGGGCCTTGGCCTTTAGTTGTTTCTGGCAATCAGCCAGGGGAATTCTCTGAGTGACACTCTAAGCCTCACACTCCCTTTTCTGCCCAGGCCCCTGTCTATTTCACTCCTCATCATCTTAGTCCTTTATTTCTCTCAGGCCTTTCATACTCTTGCCTCTTCCTCCCAGCTCAAATCACAGTTTGTTTTCCAGGTGAGTTTCTAAGGGACTGACGTGTTAGCCTAAATGTTGGCTTTTTTAGCCATTACCGTTAGCCCGCTATGGTCTCCAGCTACGTTAACTACAGACACATGATCTTGCAAATCAACAACTGTGGGACTAGGATAAGAGAAAGAGTGTGTTTACACACACAAGGCATAAGACTTGCAGTGGCAAGACTTTAGGGAAACTGGAGCAGACCCTGCTGGCAAGACCTTCGTGATGGTGTTGGAGAGACTGTGGCATTGCTGTGAAGAAACTGTGGCAGGATGTGACTAGAGGCTTCTTGCATTTATGCTGGCCACAGTTAAAAGATCTTTGCTATTCTTAACAGATGCTTGAAGGAGAAGTTGAATTTGAACTGCTTTGAGACAAACCTTGCTCAATGATTTGGATTTGGCTATTGAACTGAAACCAGAGTCTGGACTAATTGAGGAATCATGCCTGGAAACTTGGGCTAAAACCTGGTCTTGTTTTGAGTATTATTCTTTGCCTCTCTCTCTCTCCAACTTATTTACCTAATAAACCCCATTCTCAGGACCACAGCTTTGTGAGTCAGCAATGAATAAATGAACCTCTTGCTGCTGGTAGGGCTTTAAGGCACTATGGAGCTGGGCTATGGGCTCTTCATCTGCTTTCTGCTCTTGGGTGGTGAAGGGCTGTGTTATTCTCACTTCCTCTGGCCCTTTCAGAAAGACTCTCATGGTCCTTGTGCCTCTGTGTCCCATTTCCTGCTCCTTAGACAGGGACTTTGAGGAACCTCTGCTGGAGCTCTGGGGACTTAGTGGGTAAGGAATTACACTGCTAACCTACAAGTGGCCTCTCTTTAGCAGTTCAAATCCACCAGCAGCTCCTCAGGAGAAAGATGGACAGTTTCCTTTCCTGTGATTTACAACCTCTGGAAGCCCTCTGGATTTAGCTTTGAGTGCATTTTAACATAGCAACATTGAGGGGGGTTTTGATGCTTGATGTCAGGGAACTGGGTAAGTTATCAGAGATCTCATCTAGGGTTTCCCACAGTGTGGTACACTCACAAAATTATTTTTGATGGTCGTAGATGGACTTTTCTTTTTTACAGTTGTGGATGTGTTTTTCAGCACTAATTAAAATATACACCCACCACACTGAACCTGTGATTCGAGACTTGGACAAGGCTAAGGAAGCAATTAACTCACTTTTAAAAGAAAAATTGAGTGACACACATGTATAACAGTGAAGAAAGACCGTGAATGAATGAAGTTTGGGGCACTTCCTTGGTTTCAGCTTCTATACTTAGCAGATAAGGAATAGAGAGACCTAATGACTTGCCTAAAGTCACAAAGTCCTTAAAGGCAGGAGGCCAGATTACAGTCCTCCACAGTAATATGGATCCCCTAGTTCAGGGCCCAGCATGACCCACTTGAAAATAACAGCTGTCATCTCCTACAACTAAAAAAATCCTTCATTACTGCTTAGTCAAACTGACTCATAGCTGACTCTCCAACAGGTTTTCAGAGCCTGTAAATTACACAGAAGGAGATTACCCATCTATCTCCATTGGAGCCACTGGTGGATTTGAACTTCCAAAGAGGTTAGCAATGCAAATTGGTGTGTTAGCAATGCAAAAACACAGTGTGCCTCCAGGGCTCCTCAATAGAGGAGGCTATATAGCTGGGGAATTGTACAGTGTGAAGGCAGCTCTGAGCAGGGAATTTGTCTAGAGCCTTTGCGGGGCTCCCAGCAAAGTCTTGAGTCTGAGAAAGAGTCATATCCTCCCAAAGTTGGGCTGAGGATGCTCTGGCTCAATTCTGACACCTTGGCTTTGATCCCAGGTTCTGAAGGTGGACCACCCCAAGATAGCAGCCTGGCGCTGGGGCCGGAAGATTGGAAAGCTCTATCACAGCCTGTGCCCAGGGACCCTCTGCCTCATCCTCCTGCCAGGAACCAAGAGGTAGGAATTATGAAGGGTTGCCTATGACTGGCCCCTGGACTGTAGCTGTTCTTACAGAAAAGCCGTTTGTTGATGGCCAGGCTCATAAAGTCTCTATGAACTGTCTCTTAATCTTCACAGTAGCTCTGAGGATAGATATTATATTCCCATTTTAAATTTCTATTTATAATCACCTAATGTTGCTATGTACTCTTCCGTCAGAATCAATTTATAGCTGACTCTCCGGAGGATTTTCAGAGGCAGTAAACTGCACGGGGGCAGACTGCCTGTCCTTCTCCCATGGAAAAGCTGGTTAATTTGAACTGTGTGACTTTGGGATTGCGGCACAGCTTCTTAACACTAGGTCACCAGAGCTCTCAATATGTAGGGTTGCTACCGGAGAAAAGTGCTGAATGCACCACGGACTGCCAAAGAACAAACAGATGTGTCTTGGAGAAGGTGCAGGCAGAGTGCTCCTTGGAGGCAAAGATGATGAAGCATAGTCTCACATACTTTGGGGATGTTGCTAGGAGAGGCTATTCTCCTAGGAAAAAAAGAACCAGAAAGTGTGTGGCAATGTGTTAAGCATGGTTGTCAAACCATTGGATTGTATTATTTCTGTAAAGTCCCCGACAATTCAAATTCTTTACCAGTTCCAGAGTCCCAGATGGCAGAATGTGAATACCTTAATCTAGACTTCTGAATCCAAGGTGAGGTTCATTTTCATAAAATCCTTCTAACATGCATGTCAGGGTCACTGATGAGATGGACAATCTAGGGTTGGGGTAGCTTGAGAGAACTGTTATCTCTAAGAAACAAACAGTGATAGGGTGTTTTTAGGAAATAAAAGCCACCTTAGACTGATAATACTTTAAGCAGGCTTATAGATAGGTTGGCACCAAGAAGTTAAAACATGTCCAGATGGTGCCAGTAAAAGCTTCCTGGTTAAAAGCACGTTTGTGGTGGCAGACAGACTTGCCTCACACTGCTCCTTCTGGCCAGTGTGTGGCGGAAGGGATAAAATAGAGGACTGGGACTTCTTGTGCCCCAGCAGAAGATTATAGGCCCTTGCTGTGCACATAGGGAGCTCTGGTGACTTAGTGATAAGGAACTGTACTGCCAATTTAAAGGTGGTTTAAATCCACCAGCAGCTCCATGGAAGAAAGATTGGTAGTCTCCTCCTGTGCGAAAACCCACTGGAAGGTCAGCTATGGGTTGATTTTGATTTGATGGAACATAACAATGGGCATATAAACAGAATGAGGAGTGACTTAAAAGCATGGTCAATTCAATGGTAACTGAGTGAGGGTTTCCAGAGTGTTAGGGTCAAGGATCATCAAGGCTTAGGCTCTGACAGGTGCAAGGGTCCCAAGATGGGTTTGACTAGTCATGGCGAAACTCCTCGGAAGCAGCAAGTCCTGTAATGAGGAAGCCTGATGCTACTCCTCTCTCTTTGCAGCCTCATTAATCAAACCTGGTCGAGGAACATGTGTTTTCCCAATAAGCCGACTGTGTAAGCGCATTGTTGTGGGGTTGCCTTCCACTAGAGAAATGAGGCAGCTTAGGGGAAACATGGGATCAAGAGAAGAAAACATTTCCTCACACTAGAGGCTTTACTCAGCCCTTTATGTAATCCTTATATTTCTGCTAACTGCTGAGATTAAGTAATGCAGATATTAACAGTTGCTGTAATTTATCAAACTTTTTTCTTTTTTAAATATTTTACTGGTTTCCTTACCAAGTTAATATACTTGTTTCACGCTATTCTTCATTCATATTGTGTTTCATACAGTCATTCCCATGGATTATATTTTATAAAATTACATTTTTATAGATCACCACTCATTCTTGCCCATCATTACTGTCTTTTTCATGTGTTTCCCATTTCCTTCACCCCTTCCCTCTACCCACCAAACTTTTAATAAGGGTCATGTGCTTTGTTAGGCATTTTTGACCGAGGTTATAATCTCTTTTTAGCAGGTAGAGTAAAAGCCTTAAACAGCTCATCTCATTAATCAGCTAAATAAATCAGGATTTAAATGCTGAGGCGTAGAAGTGGTGCAGTGAGTTAAGCACTGGATTTAATTAATCATGGTTGGCAGTTTGCTTCCTGTAAAAGGTGTACAGCCTTGGAACACTCCGAGGCAGCAGGGTCAGTAGGAGTCACATTAAAGAGCTGTGGGTTTGGCTTTTTTTTTTTTCTATCCATCTGACTGTAAAATCCTCCATACCCAGAAGAAGGAACCTTTGTGACATGGTGGGTTGCTAAGCAAAAGGTCAGTGCTTTATTTAAATCCACTTGCTCATGAAAGAGACAGTCTCCTCCTGAAAAATTTAGAGCCTCAGAAACTTGGTGGAAGGTCACCATGAGTTAGTACCCACTCAGTGGGAGTGGATTTGATTTTTGGTTTTCTATCCAGAAAGGCTAGTGCTTGTCAGCTTACGTGTAGGTTTCAGGTGGTGACAAGTTCTGTGAATGTCTTTGGTCATATCTAGCTTGTTTGCTCAGAGAGCTTCCTCTTACTGAATATTTTAGTATAAGATGGCAGACAACTAACATGTATTGGATGTCCTAAATGCTAACCACTTAAACCAGGTGTTTTACATACAGTAAGCTGATTTTAAGTTTCTCAGTACTACAAAAAAATATTTAAATAAATGAACAAAAAAATAATCTCTAGTGTAACGGTTTACTAAGACAGTGATGACAGATTGCTATTATTGAAAATCTGCTTTTGCCCTTTCGCAGTTGTTGGACTTACATTATGTGCTATCTCTGAGCCTTTTTCTTTACTTGAATAATGGAAGTAATAAATGCACTTATATCAGTGAACCATTCTGAGGAGGAAATTAAATAGTTCATTGGAAGAATGCTTAGAACAGTGCCTGGCAGATATTAACAAAAATCCTGAAAAAGAGCAATTTGAACACTTTTTAGTTTTATAATTGAAGAAACTGAGGCTGGGTTGAGATCATTTGCCCACAGTTTAAATGTGATTTCTCTCATATCTCTTAGATGGTAGAGTTAGGATCAGAGTCAGTATTCTTGGGGAGCTCTGGTGGCCTAGTGGCAAGAAGCTGCACTGCAATCCCAGAGGAACACGGTTCGAATCCACCAGATGCTCTGCCGGAGAAGGAGGCGCAATATCCTCCTGTACCAGTCAGATCTGATTTGACGATACACGCACACAAAATAATAATAAAATAAAAAAAAGAGTCGGTATTCTTTCAGTTGAGCCACTGTCAGCAGGCAGCCTTCCATAAACCTACCTGCTCTCACTCCATTCCATGCCACATGCGCATACCCACCTAATGCAACCTCTCCTACGTAGCAGTTTATAACCATCATTCAACTTTGTGGGTAAAAACCCGTCCATCTTTGTCATTTGTTTCAGCACTCACGGATCATTCCCTGGACTAGGACTGATGGGCATAAAGAATGAAGAGGAAAGTATCATCCCAGAATGGTCTTTGTGAGTCTACTTGCCACTTTTCAGAAGTTACAGCGGCAGAGGTCATGCTCTCGTTGCTTTCTCTCCAGCTTGCCAGGTCTCTTCATCCAGCAGACAGCTCTTACAGAAACTACCTGGTGTACAGCTGAGTTTGTTTAATTTATATGTTATGCATAAATTTCTAATAAATGCCTAAAATTCAAGCATTCCTCCTCTTGAGACAATAATAGAAAGAAATGTTTATTATTTCTTTGTGTGACAATAGTTTTCTGTACACAGGTGCCCATTCCCTGTAGCACTCTTATTGCTAGTGTAACAGGGAAATCAGGGGAAGGCCCAGCCATTATATATACAGATATAGCTTGTCAGAATTGTACTATTCATGGAAAAACATCTCAAAGGCAGTTTCCTCATTGACACGTTATTAAAGTTTTGGGAAGAGAGACTGAACTGAAAAAATCGGCAGCTTCACCAAGGGATAAAATGGCTCTTTACGCTTCTGATTCCATCTTTTTAGTGTTACCGCCTTTCACCAGTAGGTGCCTCCCTCACACCAGATCTTTCCTTTGAAACCTGGCAGCTTCAAATTACACAGAAGCCATACTCTGCTTTCTCATCATCTCTTAAAGAACATTTTGTGTTAGAAGGGACATGGGCACACCTTCACAATTCTAAATATGTAGGGGATGTGCATGTTACCTGCTTTTATGAATCTCCAGCAAAAGCGAGCTATAAAAAGAGGCAGGAGAGCTTGCTGAGCCATACCACTTGCCTCTGAATCGCAGCTTTCCTGCTTGCCAATGGTGTCAATACAAATTAACATACCTCTGTGTGAGGTCAGAATGGATTTTCATAGGATTGTTGTGAAACTAAATTAGGAATTACTGTGAATATGAATGCTACTTTGCATCCACAGTACTATATATACAATGTAGTGTCCACAAAGTAAGTAAATGTATGAAGGGCTGAGGGTTATAGTTTGAACCCATCTGTCATCATTTTAATACAAACAAAACTATGTGTTGGCTTATCATATCTAGTGAACTATAATGCCAAATGTTAATAATATTTACCTCTAGCTTGTGGAATTGTTGTGTAGCATTAAGTCAGAACTGACCCATAGTTGACCCTCCAGCAGGTTTTCAGAGGCACAAAATTGCATAGAAGTTTACTGCTCATCTTTCTCCCATGGAGCAGCTGGTGGATTTGAACCAAGTACCTTTGAATTAGTAGCGCAATTCATTACCACTAAGCCCCCAAGCACTCCCTAGCTAGTAGAAGTACAAACTTTTCACCTTTTCTGTGTTGACTGGATTTTAAACAATCATCATAAATTGACTGTATGATTAGAAAACATAAAGATGGAACATTAGAGGCAATGTGTTCTAAGAATTGCCGTTTCAAGCCCCTCATCAAAAGGGATGCTCCCCAGCCTTATGTGCAAGGTCCTGAGTTGGAACTCGTGGTTCACAGTAAGCCTGTCGCATTCAGCTAACCTTGGCCAGTGGCATTTCCTAACCAAGGCCCATCTCTACTTGTAACTTTTCCATCAAGCAACCTGAAACCAACAGTGTTGCTGGATTCCTTCCTGCCCGGCCAACCACCCAGCTAAGCCCCAAAGCTGTGCTTGCCTTGGGACAAACAAGTCTGGTTGGAGTGTCAGCTCTGCTCCTGAGTGTTCTTGGGCAAGTTACTTAATTCCATCTGAGTCCACTTCCTTAGCTACAGAAAATGAAAAAATAGAGACTTTTTAGGAGACTATGAAGAGCCAGTTTATGGAAAATATCAAAAGAATATTTTCATTCTTTTATCTTTGAACATGTTTCCTAAGTTTTAAAACAGAGACATAAGTGCTTGCTTCTGAAATTTCTTGTGAAGATTAGGGAAAACCTAAATGAAGTATCACATGGAAGGCACTGTATCCAGGGATCCTCTTCCAAATGTAGGAACCCAAAGCAGGTTGGGGTTCCCCACATAATATACTCATATATGGGCCAAACACCCACATCTAGGACCCCCATTCTGCTGCACTACCATGGGCTTTAGTTAGGGTCATAAATTAGTGTTCTGCACCATGAAATTTATATATGCCCGATTGTATTTACAGTTTACTGTTAGAGATACACCACCTATCGTCAATTCATTACACTGCGAATTGATTTACATGCTGTTAACTACCTTATAGTAATTAGGGAGCTCTGATGTTCTAGGGACAAGAAGCTGCACTGCAATCCCGAAGGCTTGTGGTTGGAGGCCACTAGCTGCTCCATGGAAGAAGGATGAGCAGTCTCCTCCTATGCGATTAACTGCCTTTGAAAAACCGCCAGAGGGTCAATTATGGGCCAGTTCCGACTCACAGTACACTACAACAGCTACTTTATAGCTGCATGTGTATATGCTTGCTTGCTTATTAACTGTCCGCTTTACTAGTGTAACTTGTGTGATGCTGGAATTTATGCCACCAGTTTATCAAATGCCAGAAAGATCACTCATTGTGGACAGGCTGCAGCAGAGCTCTGAGACAGACTAGGAAGCAGGACAAGCCATCTACTTCTGAAGTACCAGGCCTTTGAAACCCCTATGAACAGAGAAACACATGTAGCTATGTATTAGAGGTAGAGCTCAAATGGGAAGTTACTGAAATATGAAGAGAAATAGCTGCAAACAACTATTAATAATTGGAATGTACTAAGTATGAATGTAGGAAAACTAGAAGTTGTCAAAAATGAAAAAGAATGCATCAAGATTGCCATTCAAGGCATTAGTGAAATGAAATGGACCAGCATGGGCCACTTTTAATCATATAATCATGACTTACTATGTTCGGAAAGAAATACTTAAGAATGGTGTTAGATTCATAATTAAAAGGATAATTTCAAGGTCTGCCAGGAAAACAAACAGATTCATCTTGGAGAGGATTAAACCAAGCTACTCCTTGGAGGCAAGGATTCTGGGGCTTCGTCTGACATACTTTGGACATGTTGCCAGGAGGGATGGGTCCTTGGAGAGGGACATCATGCTTGGGAGGGTGGAGGGACAGCGCAGGAGGGGAAGACCCTCTATGAGATGGATTGATTCAGTGACTGGGGTAATCGGGATGGGTGTGTCAGAGGCGGTGCGGTTGGCGCAGGATAGAGCAGGGTTTAGGGCTGTTGTGCATAGGGTCGCTATGAGTCGGAAACGACTCGACGGCACATAACAACAAATCCTAAAGTACAACGTTGTGATAGGATACTGTCCATATGTAAGTGAGAGAACTGTTAACAAGACTATACATGCACCCCTAACTAAAGCCAACGAGGAGGAAATTTGAGAATTCCTACCAACTTGTGCAGTCTGAAATTGATCAAGCATGCAGTCAAGATGCATTAATAATTATTGCAAAAGTTGAAAACAATGAGGAAGGAATGGTAGAAAGTATAAAGTTGGTGACATAAATGAGGCTGGAGAGTGAATGGATTTTGTACGTGGATTTATTAATAGAAAATTCCTTTTTAAAAGAACCACGAAAGGCAAACTCAGACTGACTACATCTTTGAAAAGAATCAATGGAGAGGCTCATTATCAGGTCAGGAGTCAGAACCAGGCCAGATGCTGATTATGGAACAGACCATCAGTTACTCATATGCAGGTTCAAACTGAAAGTAAGGAAGATTAAAACAAATCCACAGGTACCAAAGTATGATCTTACGACTATCCCACCTTCAGAATCATCCTAAGACAGGTTTGAGGCACTGATCACCAGAGGAGCTGTGGGATGAAATCAAGGATATCATCCACAAAGAGAGCAAAAGGTCATAACAGAGGAGAAAGAAAAATGACAATGGAAGTCAGATATAACTATTAAAATTGCATTAGAGCATCAAGAAGCCAAAACAAAGGGAAGATAATGCTGAAGTAAGAGCTGAACAGAAGACTTAAAAGGGCAGCCCGTGAAGAAAAACCAAAGTAGTATAAGAAAAAAAATTTAAAAAGTAGTATAACAAAATTGGAAAGAGCTAGTCAGAGAATAAAAAGGGTGGAACTCTGCATTTCTCAAGCTAAAGAACTGAAAAACAAATTCAAGCCATGAGCTGCCATATTGAGAGATGTCATTCACAAAATCTTGAATGAACCAGGAAGCATCAAAAGAAGATGGAAGGACCACAACAGTATTTATAGGTCAGTACAACCCCAGAACAAGGCACCACCAAGCACTCTGGGTACAACATTTGTCTGCACATCCCTCACGTGGACCAGTCTGTTAAAAATTATGAGTTATATATTTCAGTGATGACCAAAGTCTTGAACCTATTTCTCTGGGAATCCTAGACTCTTATGTAAATGTTCCACAATATGATACTGTATTTCATCTTCTAAGTATGTTAAGGGTTGGCTCTACAATCAACACTCTTGGTATCAGCAGCCAGGAAATTAAGACTAATTGTATTGGGAAAGTCTGCGGTCAGAGACCTCTCCAAGGTACGGAGGAGCAACGATGTCAGTCTGGAGACAAGGTGTGGCTGATACAGTCTTTACCATTAATTGCTGTGCTTCAGAGAGCTGGACAATGACTAGGGATGATAGAGAGTTGATGATGCCTTTGAGCTTTGGTGCTAGAGAAGAGTATTGAACATACCATGGACTGCTAGGAGAGCAAACAAGTTTGTCCTGGAGAGGATGAAGCCAGGCTGCTCCTTGGAGGCAAGGATTCTGAAGCTTCGTTTGACATATTTTGGACATGGTGCATGGAGGGGACCAGTCCTTGGAGAGGGACATCATACTTAGGAGGGTGGAGGGACAGCGCAGGAGAGGAAGACCCTCTGTGAGGTGGATAGATTCAGTGACTGGGGTAATGGGTGTAGGTGTGTAGGAGACAGTGAGATTGGCACAGGATAGAGCAGGGTTTAGGGCTATTGTACTTAGGGTTGCTATGAGTTGCAGGCGACTCAACGGCGCATAACAAGTATGTTAAGAATAAACCAGTATTACTGACTCGTGTGCTTACACCAAATGATTGCAGCCACTTCTCTGAAATGGGCCTAAAGAAAATGTTTCCTCCTACTCCTTAAGGAAAATGTGACTTGACTTGGCAATGCAGAGATTACACCAACAAGAAAAGCTGGCCTGCTTTGCTGTCATGAAGAGCCTGTTTGACAGCCCAGAACTCCAGTCAGAAAACACTGCAAGCCCCACATAAAGGCAGTTCTTTCAGAGGGGATACATGAATCCAGGGCATCCAATTCCTCCCCATAAGGTCTTCCTGTGCCTAAGCCAACAGCTTCCTTTCTAATCCAGACAAGCTGGATTCCTACTTTGTGTTGAGGTATTCAACATCCACTTCTGTGAATTTTATTAAGTATTATTTGGCAATAAATGACACAAAGCCATCCAATTTTCCCCGGGGGGGGGGGGGGAAGATGGAAGGAATACACAGAATCACTGTACCATAAAGAATTGACTGACACTGAAAAATTTCAGCAACTACTGTACGAATAAGAGTCAGTGATAACACAAGAAACAAGCTGTGCTGAAGACACTGGAGAGAAAAAGCCCCAGGAATAACTGGGATACTGATTGACATGTTTCATCTAACAGATGCAACCCTAGACAAACTAGCCAGTCAGTGCCAGAAGTTTGGAGGACAGCTACCTGGCCAACTGACTGTAAGATATTCCTATTTGTTTCCATTCCTGAAAAAGGTGATCCAAAAGAATGTGGAAATGATTGAACAAAAGCATTAGTATCACATGTAAGCAAAATATTGCTTAAAGTCATCAAAAAATGGCCGGAACAGTACATTGACAGGAAACTGTCATAAGTTCAAGCTGGGTTTAGAGGAGGCCATGGCAGCAGGGATATCATTGCTGAGGTCAGGTAGGTACTGGCTGAAAGCAGAGAATACCAGAAGAATGTCTTATTTCTGTTTTATAATAACAAACTATGGCTAATACTGAGAAGAATGGGAAGCCCACAACATTTAATTGTACTCATATAAAATCTATACCTAGACCAAGAGGCTGTTATCCGAACAGAAAACACTGAATAGTTTTCAATCATGAAGGGTAATGCATCAGAGTTGTATCCTTTCTCTGTACCTATTCAATCTGTATGCTGAAGCTGGACTCTGAATCATGGGCATCAGGATTGGAGGACGGCTCACTAAGAACCCACCTGATATGCAGACACAACCTTGCTTGCTGAAGAATGACCTGGCATGCTTGCTGCAGAAGATCGAAACTACAGCCTTTCATATGGATTTTATCTCAACAAGGAAACATCCTTACCACCGGGCCAAGAGGCAACATCATGCTAGACTGAGAAAAAACTGAAACTGCTAATAATTTCATCTTACTTGGATCCACAATCAATACCCTTGATACTAGCAGTCAGGAGAAAAGGAGATGTACTGCTATGAGCAAGACCACCATTAGGGTTTTCTCCTACATACTGAGGAGCAATTTTATAACTGAGGATGTAATTTTGAAGACTGAGGTGTGCCTGATTCACATCATGGTCTTTTCAGTCACTTGTCATGTATCTGAGAGCTACACAATGATTAAGAATGACAGAAGAACTGATGCCTTAAGATGTGGTGTTGGTCCAGTTCCAACATACCATTTTGTAGTAGGCACATTGACTGACTAGACCCTCTTTAAATTGCTAAAGAGGGAGTGGAGAGCATTATGCTAAGTGAACTAACTCAGTCCCATAAGATCAAATACTATATAAGACCATTATTGTAGAAATAGAAAGATAACTAGTAAAATGTGTATGAAGATCCAAGGAGGGGGTGGTAGGAACAGAGTGGTGAGGATGGGCAGGGAGGTAAACACAGGGTGGTACAATCTGATGAGGAGCGGAGGTATGGGTAAAGGAAATGGAAAAGATCTGGTGTGGAAAACAATGTATATTAACTTTTTAAGTAAATCAGTATAAAATAAAAATTTTATTTTTTCAAAAATGCTGAAAAGCAAGGATGTCGCCTGATCAAAGCTATTTCAGTTGTCTCATATCCATGTGAAAACTAAACAATGAATAGAGAAGACCAAAGATGACCTGATGCCTTTGAATTGTAGTGTTGGTGTAGAATATTGAATATGCAATTGACTGAAAGAAGAATAAATAAATTTGTCTCAGAAAAAAAAAAAAAAAAGATGTGGTGTTGGAGAAGAGTACTTCGAATATCCCCCTGGACTGCCAGAAGAACAAACAGGTATATCTTGGGAAAAGATATACATTATACTTTGGACTTGTTGCTAGGAAAGGCTATTCCTTGGAAATGTAGAAAGGCAGCAAGAGAGAGGAAGACACCCAATTAGATGAACTGAAACAGTGATTGCAGCAGTGGGCTCAAGTGTATCAGAGATGGTGAGGATGGCACAGGATAGGAGAGGATACAGGTCTGTTTATAGATCAAGATGAGTCATACTCAACTCGATTGCATCCACCACAATCACCATCTCTTCCACCACATGCTCTTTGTTCCTGCAGGCCAAGCATAGCGCTGGTGCTCTCCACATGGGCCTTCAGCTCCAGAACTCTGCAGAGGTCTGAACAAGGCCTCAGTCTGTGCACACTGTTCTCTCAGCTGATGCTCCCACCTTATGGAAGTCAATGCTGTCAACTTGGCATCTTACACACACACACACACACACACACACACACACACCACACACACATTCCATTCATAAGTGCATTTGTACATTTTTCCTCCCACACCCTCCTAGACAGCCAATGAAGAGCTGCCAAGGCAGCTGCTGGAGAAGCAGTTTCTGGGTTGGGTTGTTGTTTTTTTTTTCTGGGGGTTTGGGGAATGAGGATGATGAGAGTGGGGGGAATACAGGAAGGGGCAACTCCAAGAGTTTTTAAGAACTCTTGGTTTAGGCTTTGAATTAATTCTTTTTCCTGACCTCCTCCTAGTTCACTGTCAGTTCCCTCCCCCCTCCCCTGTTTTAGAAATAACCTTTTTTCTAAGAGAAATTAATTAATGGAAAATTTGAACACTCCAGGAAAAGTGAAAATCCTATCTAATTCTACCTCCTAGTAAATAATAGCCAGTGTTTTATATTTTATTATTCAAAAGCAGTTTTTAGTAGCCACATTATTTTCTAATACACTGATATGCCTATTTACAAAATAGTCATATTTGTCCCCCAACATTGCTGTCAGTTATAACCTTTGCACATTCATTCATCTTTGGTGATAGTATTTTGGAGGAAAATGACTAAGTGGAATTACCTAAAAGGTTATTAACATTTAAGGTACTTGCATCCAGAAAGGTTTCCTAACATGTTAGCATGAATGTTTTCATTCTTTGACAGTATGATAGCCTAAGAAGTTTCCAATGTTAGTTTCATTTTCTACTTACCTGAATACTCCTTAGGTGGTCATTCAACTCTTAGACGTTAGTTGGGTTTTTTCCCATCACTAAGTTGTCCATATCCTTTGTCCCTTTTTTTTTAAAAATTGCTAAATTTTATTTCATTTCAAATCTTAAGTACCTTTTCCACATGCAATTTTAAGAGTTTCTAATGGCTTAAGTGTAATCAATCTGTCACAGAACAATTAGCCACTGACAGTATACTTGTATTTAGTTTTACACTTTCATTCTCCTTGGAAGGTTAACTTGGTATTTGGTACTTTTCTCCAAATTCTTAAATTTTACTGGTTTAGTACATAGGACTGCTTTACTGTGTAAGTCCATATATAACATACAAGAGCTTGTATCCATTTATATCGCTGCCATAAGTTTAGTTCTTACTCCTGGGGGCCTATCAGGTTTCCGAGTCTGTAAGAGGCAGGAGAGGACTGCCCGTCTATCTCCCATGGAGCCGAACCACCAGAACTGCCTTTGGGTGGGCAGTTCAACTCACTATGCCACCAGAGTTCTGTGTGTCCACGTTCTTTTTGGTCTTAAACTAGTACCATCGATTCGGTAGCTTTTTTCATGAACTCAGTAGCAGTGACTTTTTAATAGTAGCACCAGCCTTCATAAACACATGCTCCATGTTCTCATCCGCATGGATTCTGAAACACTATAAAGTTGGCTGCCTTCCTGTTGCCATATTCTACTAGGACTTTCTCAGCACTCCTAAGGAAAGAGACTGAATTCAAGATCTAGACATTGCATACAGAAGTTAACCGAAGTGTGGAGCCTTCTAGCTCTCATAAAATCTGGCATCCACAGAAGGCACATCAAAGACAGGGAAACCGGTTAGCCAGGCTCCCCTGATACTTCCCAGGCAGACCAATTCTTGTAGACTTAAGTCAGAACCTACACCTGAAGGGAGTTTTCTGGAGCAAGCCCAGCCATGTGCTTTGGCAAGTCAATGTGAGGACACAGCCCAGTGCTGAGATGACTTGTGTATGTCCCTTCAATAGAACTGTACTACTATTTAAAAGGAAAAATATCTCCCAAAACAACAAACATTAGGCTCCACATTCAGTTATGATTACCTGCTAAGCATACAGAGAAGCTACTGTTAATCTAACAATTAGCTGTAAATAAGCTGTAAAAGCTAATTGTTCCAGGTGCTGTATAGGCACCAAAATATCCTGTCATTTCCCAAACCTCTCCTCAAAGCCCTGGCTAGTCTTAACTCAGAGGGTCCATGTAAGCCCCACAGCCAACTGAGGAATTAGTGCTCGGGGAAGTCACATTTTAAATGAAGAAAAGAGTCACTCCTCAATTTCCTTTTGATTACATGTGATATTACACTTAGCAATAAAGGTATAATAGAAAAGCAAAAAATTCAGTTCCCTGAAGAAACAGAAATCTCTCTCTTGATGTTGTGCTACCAACTTAAATTACAGCATTTTGACTTCCCTAACAGTAGAATTGGGGGGGGGGGGGGCGGGCTTTCCTTGCTATTAAAAAGATTCTCAAGCCCTTTACAACTAAATCCTACCAGTTTTTAGGAGAGAATAACCTTATTTTTAAAAGACTGGGGATGTTTAGAGGGAGGCTATTGGAACCTCTATCAATAAAAGTCAATAGCTTCCCTGTATATAAACTATACAGCCAATACAGTGGAAGCAAAGCAAAGATGGCTGTCACCAAGAACTGTGTCATCTAGTCTAGACTTCCTGACTATAAGCTATCTTGATGGAAATCATCAGGGAACACGTGGTCTGCACTCCCTCTGCAACATCTGGCACAAGGGGAAGCTGACCTTCAAAATACACAACATTGACTTAAGTATCCTGGAACCCCCTGTATTACCTGGTATCTTCTGTGAAGAACTTTTAAGAAAACATGTATGTGTCTTAGGAGCTTTGCAAAGAAGTTGAAGTTCTAACACTCTGATGGAAGAAACAACATTCTCTTAATTTTTCAGATGAGTGAAGGAAACTCGGGTTTATGGATTTCAGACGTCACATAACATTGTGCTTTAAGCCAGGTTCACCACATCTCCTTTGACTTAATCATTGTCATCCTGATAGATCTAGGAGCTAGCCAGAGTACACAATAATGCAGAAAGGCACTGTTCTTCATGGGAATTCACATGAACTGGTGAAGTAATTGTTTACTGGCGCTAGGAGGACTCCTTTGCTCTTTTCCTACAAGTACTAGGACCCCAAAGGCCATCCAATAAAGCTTGGTGAGCGAGAGGTCAACATGCACGTCTGGAATCTGAGAATCTTGACTAACCACTGAGGTTTTTTTCATTATGTTTGGAGAGGTTCCCAGTGGGTTAGTCTTGCCCCAGAATAAAAGTCACTACATTTTATTTGCAGAAATGTCAACAGTCAAGTAAACAAATTTATTAAATCCAACAGCAGGTAACTTTCCAAATTAAAAAATGAACAAAAAAAAATAATGTAGACATCAGAGACAAAAATGTAACAAGTTAATAAAAAATATCCAAAGGGCCATTTGAAGAGTGCAACAATGCAGAGAATACAAACAAAAATATTGACTTCTGTCAAGGAGTTTGTACAACTTTAAGAAATGGACAAGCTGGTCACAAACCAAGAGGGATCCACAAAGGTGGAAGGTCACGTGAGTAGTGTGGACTCGTCACCTCGGCGGGTTAAGGCAGGGTATCTGTAGGACCAATTCATCCACGCCTCATTTGCCTATTGCTTCAAATTCCCCTTTGAAACCTAGAATCAGATTCATTAGTGCAATAGGTAAGAACAATCAGATCCCGGGGCCTGGGGACGAGGGTCAGAGGAAAGAACTTCTCCCAGAGCAAATACATTGGGGTTAAAAAACAAAACCACCCACAGTAGCTGCTGAATGGCTTCCTTTGGCAATATCCAAGAATTGTGTTGAAAGTAATGGGGAGGGAAAGTGGGTGGTGGGGCTGGATGTGCATGCATGCTGGGTTTCCAAGGAGAGAAATGAGAATAAGATGCTCCAGCCAGCACCTGAGTCAGAGCTCATTCAAACTGTTTTGGTTTTTCCTTTCAAAATTTAGGAAACAACCTAACCTCACCAAAACAGTCCCTGTCCAGGCTAAAATGGATATGTGCTCGACTTTCAGCTCAGCATGAGAATAAACTGAAGTGGGATGGGAACCTCTCCATCTGACTCAAACGTGGAACAGGTGGACTAAGAAGATGATCAATACAGCATGTCCTCGGATGAGTTCCAATTACCCTTCAACCATAAAATGTCTTTTCAGCTGTTTAAACAAGATATTGCTGGGTTCCCCTAAGGAAGACCTTTGTCAGATACTAAGATGTCAAAGTCGTCACAAGTTAAACACAAAAGACAGGACAAATGGCAAAGCAGACAATGAAAAGACCCCAGCAGCTTCCTTCCAGCCCTTACCTTATAGTGAGGTCAACCTTAGGACTTCCTTGCACTAAAGACCTAACTTTAAATAATGGTAAGCCAAGAGGGAGCGTTTGCTACAATCTGGCATAGCACATGAGGCCATCCAATCAGCTATGGGTCCCACTCTGCAGCCTATGGCACTCAGGACTGAATTTTAACACCAGGCCCTGGGAGATGAGTACTTTCAACAATTAATACTGTTATCACTTAATCCTTTCTTTTCAAGGCTAATTCTCCCTCCCTTGTACATTCTCAACTGGATTTTCCTTAGGTATAAGGACTGTGTTGAAGTTCAGATCTTTACATAGTTTTTAGAGTTTTATTTTTCCCCCCTTACCAGAAGGGGAGTTATAGGGCCTTAGACCTAACTCAGAATGTGTTAGGGCACATCTGTCAGGGGTGAGGGGGACAGCTGCTGGAGCAGTTAGCTGAAGCACAGCAAAGAGTCATTACAGGAGTCGGATTCTGAGTGACACATTCAGACCTGGCAGGGATAAGGGAAAGCAATTCAATGAAGCAACACTTCATCTCATAACAGCTTCCTAATAAATGCTAAAGAAATACCATAGAAGCTCACAGAGCCATCTGCCAAAACCCAAGGAATTTCTCAAAACCTACTAAGGTGACCTTCTGGTAGTGATCTGCACACTGGCATCCACATCCTGCGCTTCCATACCACCCTGAAGATACACTGTTGGTGAAGGGAACAGAAGGGCACTGGGGCTACCTGAGGGGCATGCATTTGGCTGCTTTCACAGAATTACTGATCACCAGGTAGGAACAAATTGGCCCTTGTTTAAAAGGAAGGGCTTTTATTTCTCAGGAATATGACTGCAAATACTATCCACACCTCGGAGCCTTTTCCTAGGGCGATGAAAAGCCAAGCACTGACCCAGAGCTACTACAGCAGAAATCCCTTGTTCAGCTTCAGGGAACTGAATGTGGCTTCTCATGTGTATCTTTTTAAGAAATGGATTATTAAAAATGGATTTTTAAAATTCCTTTTTAATGGCTCCTTCGCTGCAAGGGAATTCCCTGGGTGGTCATCCACTCCTGAAAGGGCAGTCACTGAAGACCTGGTGGAGTCCAGCTCGACTCACACACCACCTGGCAGAGCCAGGAGTTAGAACAGATCTACATTCACTCTCTTTGCATGCGCTCGCTCGCTCTCTCACACACATGAAAAGAGCAGAATAGTTTTTTTTTTTTAAAAATCCATCAACTATATAGTATACTTAATGCATGGAATAAAGCAGCCCTACTAACCAAACTGCCAGTGGTTCAAACCCACCAACTGCACTATGGGAGAAAGGAGGCCATCTCCTGTGGACTCAGGAACCCCAGCGGAGGGCCATGATGAGTCAGAGTCGACTCAACGACAGTGGATTTTAATGGATGGAATAAAGGAGCTGTGGTGGTACAGTGGTGGTACTGCTATTCTTCAGGAGAAAGATGTGGCAGTCAGCTTCCATAAAAACCTCAGGCTGACACATCCACTGAGCAGTTCTACCCTCTCCTATCGGGTCACTTTGAGCTGGAATCAACAGCAGTGGGCTTTAAAGCACAGAATTCTCAAAGGACAGGGAGGAATCCAGTTCCTCCAGTGCCCTCCACTTCCTCCTCCTCTTGGATTCTTTTCTCCAAATACCTTTATGATAGAAAAAAAAAAACCAAACAGACACATGGCTAGCTATGAAAGAGCCTACCTTTCCCTCATACAACTCTGAACAATCCAGAATTGACATGAAAGGGAGGCTGCAGACTGACTGGATGGGAATACGGTCTCCTGAAGAGTACAGTCTGGGAACCCTTACTACAGCTGAGCCCACAGAACCTGCTGGGGCCCTCAGAGGCTGTCTCGCACATAGATGGATACTGTGTCTGACTTACCTAAAACAAAGCCAGGCACCTGGCCTGAGGCTCCCTCCAACTTCCCAAAAGTATTGCTAACCTACCTCTGTGTATGATTTTAAATGTTTGTCATTTAACCCTCTAAACGGGACTACTGTCAGCGTTAGGATTTCAAAAAGAAAAAAATCAAATTCCAAGTACATTCTCTAGGCTGATGTCAATTTTAGAAAAATGCTGACGACAGAAACTTCATGAATGGCTATCTTTGCAAATATCAGAGCCCAGTTCTGTAAAGAGAAATGGACTCAAAATGCAAAGTTCCCGCCCAGGATGAGACACATACACCCTGGGTTACCAGAGGGTGTCAGGAGAGGAAACGCTAAATAATTAACAGACAAATTTCTCATTACCTCACGAGTATAACTATTGTTAAAAGACTTTATTTCAAAGATTCCCTTCTCAGTCTGTTCCCAAGTGTTAGAAGAAGCTGAACTGTATGAGTTCCTGCTACTCAGTACAGCTTTATGAGGACATAGTTTTGAAAATGGTAAGAAAGACAAAGACGACCCTCTACTGAACCTCGGGAGGACCAGAGTCAGCCCCTCAGGCCTGCATGGTGGCCAAAGGTGGCCTGCGGAGCCAGTGACTAAAGAGGCCTGGGCCACCTGCGCGGCCAGGGCTAAGGAAATCCACCTCTTTAGTGACAATGCTCCAAAATCCAGCCGTAAAAGCCTTTCATTCTGGCATCCCCTGGCGCTCGTCTACTTGTCTACTGAAGACAGCTCCCTCTTTTATGGCCAGTTTTAGCAGGTGAAGAAAACAATGGAATATAGATACATATATGTGTATATATATATTTTATATAGGTAAAATATATACATATATTATATATGTATATATACATATTTAGGGTGTGGGGAAGGAGGAGGAGGGTCATGTAAACCTAAACAGTTATCACATTACCCCAAGTGAGCCTGACATTAACAAAAAAAAGGTAATAAATAACTCCTGGGGCTTCAGTGACAACATGGGTGCAGCAAGAGGGGAAAGGGCACACGTTTAACTATTAAATACACTTCTTTATTTGTTTGGCAGAGCTCAGGCCAGGTCCAGGCTTCTGCACTTGCCAGACAAGTAAGCTGATGATATTTAAAGAAAGGGGGGGAAACCCAACAAACAAAAAACTAAAATATTTTTTAAAAAAAGAAAGAAAAATTCAAGCAGAGCTCTATACCACAGTTTTCCTTCAAGTTTTCTGACAACCAGGAACAGAAACTTTGGCTCCGAGGCAAATAAGAGAAAGGGGGAGGGCGGGGGAAGAAACAAAATCAAACAAAAAACCCCCAATTTCCACTTAGAACATGAAGACATAGAGACTTCATCAAAGAAACTTAAGGAAGTCTGCTTCCAGCAAAACTGAGGTAGCGCTGCTTTCTCTGCATTCAATGCTTAAGTGGTTCTCAGTACGATGCGCTTAAACAAATAACCGCTCACTTGACTGGCAGGGGCAGCATGCTGATGGGTAAACTCAACATGAAATGCAACAGGTCAAAGGAGGAATGAGCAAGAAGTGAGGGGTAAGGGGAAGGTTGCGGAGAAATTAGCTTAAAAGAGGGTTGTCACCAGACTATCAAAGCTCTTGGGCGGGCCTTGGCTCCCTAAGAGCTTGAACTCGTCTGAGAATTAATGCAACATGGGTAACAGTTAACACTGCTATTCAACTCGGTGTGAATCTTTAAAAAGAATTATTACAACCTAAATCCAACCATGTAAACAGCACTACACACAGTACAGGCCTGCCCTGAAAAACAGAATACGCAAACGGAGATCTGGCACTGTATCATTTTGTAATGTTAATCCAACAGAACCATCCGAGCCCACCCTGCTCTACACCCTACCCCACCCTTTATAAAACAAAACAAAAAACCAACAAAAGGGGGGGGAACCAAACAAACCAAAACACCCCAAAAAATAAACCACCAAACTAATCTGTGCAAGAAATGGCAGGCTTATTCTATCTGAAGGCTTCAAAGAAAGATACACAACATGTAGCCAGGTTCAAATATCCGGGGATCCCCAAATGAAACAAATAACCAAAATAATAAAACAAAAAGGGGGGTGGGGGGAAGAAAGTGCCTAAAACATGATACAGCATTTTAGAGCCCTTTCAGATACAAGGCAGAGAAAGGTGTAAAGTAGAAAATATCCGGATCTTCAGGAATTTCCAGAAAGGTCCAATTCCTTGGCTGGCCGCAGGGCAGCAGGCAGATCCTAGCTGCTAAGTCTGCTCGTCAGGACACAAGCCCTCGGGCCCTGAGCTGAACGCACCTCTTGCCTCCTCTTCTCTTTTCCGGCGCTCTGTTTCCCACTCCACAAAGGTATCAAAGAGACTCGGCCAGGCCTCATCTTCACTGTAGTTGCTGAGGTCGGGGCCAATCACCTGAGTGAAGTTAAGGAACATGTTCCACGTGTCCCGAGAGATGCCCTTGATCCCCGAGGGGTTCTCTGTTAGGAAGTGGAGCCACTGGTCCAACACGGGGGGATTGTTTTGAGTAAAGACTAGTTTCCACAGGGCAATGGCTATTTCCCGGTGCAGTGACCGCTGCCCTTCTTCAGAGTCCAGGCCAAACTGAAATGTAAACCGGTAGAGATCCTTGAATTTGTCTTCTTGTTTGGCTTCTATTAAGAGGCTGGGGAACCGTGCACAGATCCCATCGATGCTGTCTGCACTTATTGCTTTGCAGCCATCAAAAAACTCCTTCCTGCAACAGGGAGGAGGGAGACAGAGTCATTACAAACACCACCACTCACTGAAGAGCAACAGTACAGTGACTGAGAACAAGGGTTTGGGGCAGGACCACCTCACGGGGGATTCCAACTTCCTCATCTGACAAATGGAGACTAGTTCAGGAGGATTTGGGAAAGACTCAAGAAGATCGTATGTGCAATCAGCGGTGCCATGGGAGAAAGATGGGCAATCTCTTCCCATGTGAATTCTAGCTTCTGAATACCTACAGGAGGGTTAGCTATGAGTCAGTTCCAACTCGACAGCATACAATTGCTTCTACCAGTGCTTGGCACATGGCAGACAGCTGACTGACAGACCCATCCATTTATCATACATCCTTCCAGAACCAGAACGAAATTGTCTCCTGCTTCCTGCTCTTAATCTGCAACGTGACTGAGCTGCACCCTCGTTCTCCCAAGACGAGAGTCGTCTTCTTTCCCTTTTTTCCCTCCACGCTATCCATTTATGGCCCAGTCGGGGGGCAGCAAAGAGAAAGTTCTGGATGCACCTAGGGAACTTGCCCAGTGTTCATCAAAATTCTCAGATTTAAAATACAAAAAACTGTTTCAGTAGTTTTAAAATCTGTGTAACACCTTTTCAGCTTACAAAGTGGCTCCCACGGACCATCTTCTCCAACAGCCTGCTGTGTCCAGAGAAGAGAAGGGTCTGAGACTGAGAGGGTAACTGCTCAGGCACATGGCCTGGAAACTCTTCAGATAATTTCCAAAACCAGTTCTTATTCACGCTCTCTGCAAACCACTTCAACAATGACCTAGGAGGACTCCTACAACTGTAGTTGGTGTCCTTGTGCTAAGAACCAGAAGATGCAACAAGATAGCTGGCTTCGTGGAGAGACCCAGGACTATCACCAGAAGCATTCTCTGCCGTGGCAACCACAGGCCTCGGCACATAACACCAAAGACCAAACCCCTGGCTGCCAAGTCCTGGCTGGCTCACGCTGAGCGTACAGGAAGGACAGAGAATTCACCTGTGGCATTTCCAAGGCTGCCCATCTTAAGCGTAAGCAGACTGCAATGATTTTCTCCCGTTAGCAGTGGGTAGGTTCAAACCAACCTGGTTTGCAGCCAGGGGCTCTAACCACTGCACTATGGGGCACTTTATAGGCATAGGTGTCCAGGAACAGTTGAGGGAGATAGTAAGTGCACTGGCAAGTGATGGAGTGAGAAACAATTGAAACAGCAGAGGGCTGGGACAGCATCTCAGCATGAAGCATATCCTACGTTATTCCTCCTTTCACTTCAGGTCAAAGTGGCCCATGCCCAGTTACTCGGTTTTGCCTGGTAATGCTATGATCTAGGTGAAGTTCAACCTACCAACTACACAAACACTTACTCTCCGGCAAGAAGCACGGCATACACAAGAATCAGCTATGAAGCTTTGTCAAACTCTAAATGCCTGGATCACATGCCATCAGTCACCTATTAATTAGGTCTGTAAAGCCAGGTTTAAATTTTTTTTAAATGAAATTTTTTTAAAAAAAGGAAAACAAAAAAAACCCCAAACCCAACAAAAAAAGTCTCTGGCTGAGAAGCATGAGTTTTAGTTCAAAATAGTTAAGCTTTAGAGAAAAATTGGTCAGAAATAGAAAAGAGACTTACCCAAACCCCAATGAATCCAACCCAGTTACATCCTAGGTGGGCACCATTGCCCAACGGTGTTCTCTTTCCTCCTTGGCTCACCTGGTGACATGTAATATTGGACTAACCTGGTGAATTTGCACATGGTAGCAGCCTGGAACTTCCAAGCCAAGAGCAGCACTCGAAATTCCGTGGGGTCAACACACAGGTCATTGCAAAAGCGCTCCATGCCTTCCTCCAAAATTGCATCCTCCCGCTCGTCCTTGTAGCGCCTGAACAGCTCTTCCAACCTCTGTAAGGAAGACTCCTCGCCATTGGACTTGGACTCCCTCCCGGCATCTCCCGAGGACGTCGGCAGCTGGCAGGCCTCGGTGGCAGCCTCCACCTTCTTGGTCCCATTGACAAGGATGTCCCCACCTGGCTTGCCACAGGCTGGTACCTGCTCCTCGCGGTGGCCTGCGCCCCGCCTGCTGTGTGATTTGCTGCTGGGGTCACGGTCTCCGTTCTTGCTGCCCAGGGTTGATGAGGGATTCTTGCACTTGGTGACACACTGGCCCATGGTGCTGGTGGCCTGGCCTCTAGAATGGCCCCCTCGGGATCAGATGCCCTCGCGGCCGCTGGCCCATGTGCCTCAACATGCCATCAGCCAGAGGAGCCAACCAACCTGGAGGGAAAGCAGAGAATAGTCACTTCCAGAAAAGAGGAATGAGGTGTGGGCACTACGCTCCGGGGACTGCCTGCCACTGCTCCAACTTGTCAATGAGCCGACAACACAGCAGGGGATGTCCATCATCCCCTCCCTCACAAGCTGGCGCTGTACCTTCACCTTGGAAATGCAGTTTTCCAGTGGTATGGGCACACATGGAAAACTAATAAAGGAAATGCCTAAAATTCTTACGGTAACATATGTTACAAAGAGGCTGATTCATGTGCAGAACGCATCAGGGGAAGACGGCGGCTCTGCCAGGAAACACTCCAGAGGAAGTGTGTCTTGCCAACTTGTCATCACATGAGAAAGTTATCTGAACCTGGGTTGAGCCAGAAGGTGCAAAGCAAAGGTTCACCTTCCAGTTCTATAAGTCTGAAATGCCAGGTTTTCTTTTTAAGTAGGATGAGTATGGGGGGAAGCGGTGGGTATAACCAACACAGCTAGACAGGCCTGGAAGGACCTGCAGATGACAGGAAGGATTTGCAGGGCCCTGCAAAATTTGATCCGATTTATCCAAATTTCTTTCTGGGGCTATCAACACTCAGGTCCAGTGCCCATCCCCAACCTTCCTGCCTACTTATATACTCCAAGCCAAGGATTCTGATTCTAGTCTCTCAACATCTCTGTGTCGCGCCCACAGGTCCCAGGTGCAGTGGTCCAGAGAACACACATCCATGCACACCAAGTGTGAGTCATGTACACAAACCACCGCTCAGGCCATGAAGGGACATCTTTCCTTTAAAAGGGCAGCTCAACTGCCTGGGCAAGATCACTACATGGCAGGTGGTGGTGGTTGTGCAACTGCTAGAGCAAAAAGTACAAAGTCTGTGCTTCTACCTGACAGACTCTTTAAGGCACTCTGTTAGTGTCAGGGTAGTGGTGGTCCAGTGGAGAATTCTTGCTTTCTCTCTAGGACACCAGATTCAGGTCCTGGCCCTTATACCTCCTTGGGTGGCTACTCGCCCTGTCAGTGGAAGCTTCTAGGTTTCTGTGCTCAATGGGTTTCAGCAGACCTTCTGGACTAAGACAGACTAGGAAGAAAAACCTGGTGATCTAATTAACAAAAATCAGTTGGTGAAAAAGCTATGGATTAAAGTGGGGTGATCACAATTGGTTTTAGAGATAGTGTATGAATTGCCCCATTGTGCCTGGGGTTGCTAAGAGTGGGGAAGGGGATGCTTGATGGCAGTTAACACCACCAGGAGGCAGAAGTGTAGCAGAGAAGGCCAAGCCCAGAGAAAAGACAAGGCACTCCCTTGGCTGACTCTAAGGAATGGGCAAGAGCGACCAAGATCCAGCCTGCAGAGGGTGGGCACAGGGTGGGCAGAGGAGTGGCTTGCAGGCCTTCCTGAGCTTTACACTACCCCTGTCGTGTTTAGTTCTCTCCATGTGGTACCTGGAGAAATTAATTTCCTCCAAGACCAAGCTGTGACTGTGCAAGCTAAAAATGATCAGAATCTGTCTTCCAGGTGTGGGGACGACTCTATCAGGGTATGACCCATCCTACACTCTCAAAAAGAATATACGATAAAAACAATACATGTCCCTGAAAGACCTGATGCTTCATGGAGTGCAGTGTTAAAAACACAACTCAAAAAAACAAACAAACAAACCAAAAAAAAAACAACAAAACCACAACTCAAGGTACAACCACTCCAAAAGGCAGTTTGGTGTTTCCTCAAAAAAAGCAAAGCATAGAAATTCCATATATCCCAGCTATTCCACTGCTTGGAATATACCCCAATAAAAAGAGAACTGAGGCACAAATGTAGACTTGTACACCAATGTTCACTATTGCAAGAACATGGAAACAGCCCAAATGTCCAACCACAATCAAATGGATTGAGAAATTATGGTATATTCACCTGATGGAATACTGCGCAGCACACAGGAGCAATAATTTTGAAAATCACTACCTTAACTTGGGAGAGGCTGGAGAGCATTATGTTACGTGAACTACCTCAGTCTCAAAAGGACAAATACTGTATAAGACTATTATTGTAGAGACAGAAAGGTAACTAGTAAAATATGTATGAGGATCCAAGAAGGGAGTGTAGGAGCAAAGGGGTGAGGATGGGCAGGGAGGTAATCATAGGGTCGCATAATTTGATGGGCAGAGGGAGGGGTGGGTAAAGGAAATAGGAAAGATCTAGTGTGAAAAACAATGTATACAAATTTTTAAGTAAATAAAAATGTTATTTAAAAAAAAATCCACACAAACACAATTCACACCTCAAACCTACAGTTTTGATATGGAAGATTACAGATCTGAACAAAGTTTTTAAAAAAGTCCTTGTTTCAAGTAAGCAAAATGTGAGCTGATAAAATTTTTAAAGGGGTTAATTCTTGGAAAGCTAACACACAAATGAAGCAACTGTTGGAGTTGAATTATCTCAAAACAAATGGGGCTGTTCCATGTGGAGGGCTGGCGTCCAGATTTGTGTTTCTAAAGACGAAGAGTTCTGAGAGAAACAAAAGGCCTAAACTTCCACAAGCCCCACATGCTCACAGACTGGCCACTAATTCCCCGAACGCTGACTCACCAGGCTGTGCTGCTGAGCGAGGCCTGGTACCCAGCGAGCTAAGAAGATTTTCTACCCACCATCTCATCCTTCACCCTTGCTCTCATCGGACACATGCTTTCGTTCTAGCTGCTTCCTTCAGACCCTGGCGCCAAGGCCATCAGAAGGGACAGAACAGATGGAGCTCCCAGAGAGGCCCTAACCCCATGTACAAAATTCACCCCCACCATGTCCCCTCCTTTTGCAGAGCATCTGTGATGACCTGATGCCCGCAGAACCAGCTGGAACCCGAAGGCTTTTAACTGGCCCAGCAGATGTAAAACCAGAGAGGAAAATCAATTTCGACAGATGCCAGAAGGGCGAGTCCCTTTCTCCTATCCTGGGCCTCGTCTGTGAAATGCCCCTAACTCCAGCTCTGTGGCAAGTGGGGGACTCAATCTAAAGGACAGCAATTTCAGAAGAGAAAGGGAGTGGAGCCCATTCTCCGATTACCACCCAACAGTCTCCCTTGGGTGAAAGCCTCTATCTCTGGAGAAGTATTTTTGGTCCCAGGGTTTCCCCAATGCCATCCTCAATGATGGAGCCCAGCCCTGCAAGCACATCAAGTGTTCTAAACTGAAGGTCTCCCTGACCCATGAACCGCTGGCTAATGACAAAATGTTTACACAACAAAACCCCATTGCCATCTAGTCAATTCCAGCTCCCGGTGATTGTCAGGGTTTCTGCTCTAAAATCTTAGCAGGCACAGACTTTCTCTTACTGAGCCCCTGGTGGGTTCAAACTGCCAACGTTTTGGTTAGCAGCCCAACATGGAATGATGAAGTTACCAATAACTGAGTGCCTGATAAGGGCCCTAGGCACTATGCTAAGCGATTTATGCGCATTAACTCATATATCCTCACTCTAAAGCCAGGGAAATGGAGTACACTGGCCAACATCATGTAACACAGCCTGGGCGGGTCTGATTAGAGAAGCGATGACCTTTAGCACCAGGCTCGGTGCTGAGCACACCTATCTCGAGCCCCCAGGGGAAGCCCAGGAGGGGCTGAGCTGAGGCGTGACATCAGAGCAGTCCTACAGCAGCGAGTCTCACCATGGGACAGGGAGCAATGATGCAGGGTCTCTGCCTAGCATTCCCAAAGCAGGAAGCCCTCCCACTGCCTTGCTGTGCTTCAGCCAGGATACCCTCGGGGTCTGCCTCAAAGGATGCCCTCAATCTGTGATAATGGAGACCATCAGAACAGTTAAGAGCTCCAGCTCTGAAATCAAATCCCAACTTCTTCACAGGCTAATTATTCAACCTGTAAAGAGAATGTTCTCTATCTGGTTTTCACTAATTGGCCAACGGCCTCCTGGAGCCATAGGGAAGATTCTGTGAGAATACCTGGTGTACGCTGCTTGGCACACAGAAAACACTGGGGTGTGTCACAGTTAGTATTATTAGCAACTCGGGTGTATCTGGTTAGTGTGCTTGGGAGCCTCAGCTGTTATTCTTGTCAGAACAATGAGTTCTAGGCCTTCGCTTCCCCAGACCCAGCCAGAACTCATTCCCCTGGCTTAAACCTCAGCTGGTATGCTACTCAAAAATAGACCAGTCTTTTTTTAAAAAAAAGACAAATTACAGATTGGAAAAAAAAAATCTTCGAGAACGACATAACCGATAAAGATCTAATCTCCAGTATATAGAAATATATACTTCAACGACTTTATAACAAAAAGATAAACACCTAATTAACATGGAAAAGGCATGAAGAGATAGATACATCACCCAAGAGCACACTGAAGTGGCCAGCATCACATCATTAGCCATTCACTCACTCCCTCTTCGCCATCAAGTTGGAAATGACTCACAGCTGACCCTCCAGCAGGTCTGGGCTGTAAATCACATGGGAAGAGATGGGTATCTTTCTCCCACAGTAGATTCAAAGCACAGAAGAGGTACCACCTTTGGGATGGCAGTACAACTCCTTACAATGTCACCAGAGCTCCCCTCATTAGCCATTAAAGAGAAAGAAGCGAATTAATACAGCATTGAGAGATCATCTCCTCTCTCCTAAAATGAAAACTAGAAAGTAATAAAAATGTCAGTATAAAAAAAATTACAAAATTAAAACAAAACCCATGTGAGTAAAGATGGGAGGAGACTGGACCACTGGTAGGAGGATGATAAAATGGTCTGACCACTGTGAAAAATGGCATGGCGCTTCTTCAAAAACTAAAAGCACAACTGCCTTCTGATACAATAATTCCACTCCTAGAGTATAACCCAGAGATTTTAACAGCAGGGACACAAACAGATATATGCACTCCTGTTTTCTGTGCACTACTATTTATAAAGCAAAAGACAGAAAAGGCCTGTGTCCATCAATGGGTACATGAATAAACTAATTGTGGTACATATGTGGAAAAATGAACAATGAGTTCTCACAATATAATCGATGAATCTGAAGCAATCAACTGCAAAAGGACAAAGGCAAGATAGTCTCATTTCTATAAAAAAAGAGTAGTTATATGTACAGAAAGCCTTGCACTCCGGCAGTTCTTAGGGATGGGTGGAGGAATCACTTTCTAGATAGCAGATATTTGTTCTTTTTTTTTTTGACACCAAAGCAAGACCCAAAACAGGCAAGGTGTGCACAATTTAACTACAATAAATGAGGAATACAAGAATAAAGGACAATTTTGGTAAGTGTAATAAACAGGAGGTTGTTTTTGTTGTTATGTGCTGTGGAGTCATCTATGACTCCAACAGCCCTAAACCCTGCTCTATCCTGTACCAATCATATTGTCTCTGGCACGCCTACCTCCATTACCCCAGTCACTGAGTCAATCCACCTCATTGAGGATATTCCTCTCTTTCTCTGTCCCTCTACCCTCCTTAGCATGAAGTCCCTCTCTAAGGATTGGACGCTCCTTGCAACATGTCCAAAGTAGGTCTGATGAAGCTTTAGAATATAACAAGTAAAATTTTATAATCACAATAACAATCAAAATATGTGTATAGAAATGTATGTGCATATATGTATGGAAATATACATGTATCTGTATGTATATACATGTATATACTTATATTCATATATATAACAAAGCACAAAGAAGGCACAGGTAACAGATACTTCTTAGATATAATCAAATATTTTGTGGGTTTGATTTTCTGGGTTAAGATAGTGGTAATACAGTTTCTAAGTTCATTTTGGGGAACCTGGGGTCTTAAATTTAGTTTGGGGAGTGGCCATCAAAGATACAATTACAGGTCTTAGAAAAAAAACAAAAAACCACAAGAAAACTCACAAAAAAACAAAAATACAACTAATGGTCTCTTATATGGAACAAAATGTAAATCTATAAAAAGGCCAAACCTAATGGAGACTAGAAGACTCCTTGAGATACACCAAAAAACTTGAACCAAAACTGCCCCAATGTTACCTTTCAGTTAAATAATAGATGGATGGGCTCATGTAATAAAGAACATTACCCATGAGTGCTATACACTTTTAAAAGATCATTTCTATGAAACCAATGTTTGGCAATTACTCAAATGCAAAGATAAAAGGGTGTGGGAACAGGAAAACTAGATTAATGGAAATGAAATATTTAGAACAGATTAAAAATGCTGACACCTTGTGAAAAATGTAACTGGCCATCACTGAAAAAACTCATATGTTGTTGTGTACCATCAAGTTGAAACCAGCCCATAACTGACTAGTGGGTTTTCAGAGACAGTAAATCACACAAGATGAGAACTATCCATCCTTCTCCTTCAGAGCAGCTGGTAGATTCGAAGTACATGCCTTTTGGCATGGCAGAGCAGTTTCTCACCACACTATTATTTTAAAAAATAAAACAGGACCCTGATAAAGGCAGCCATACACCACTCTCCCACATCATGGACAGGACCCTGAGTAAATGCACCACTGCCATTGCTGGGCAATCAGAGCCCACAGACAGGTCCTCTTTGTGATTAATCCTGAATAAAATAGTTGGGATTTTGCAGACCCTTTGGAAACTGAGGAGCTCTGGTGGTATAGTGTGTAGAGATCTGTGTGCTCACCCAAACGCTGTGCGGCTCTGGTAATTCGAATCCACCAGCTGTTCCATCGGAGAACGATGGACAGGATCTTCTTTTCATTTACAGCCTCTGAAAAGCGACGGAGGGTCAGGTACAAGTCAGAATTGACTTGACAGCAGTTAAGTTTGAGTCTGGATACTCTGCTGTGCCACGCCAGTCCTATCTGTAACCCAGAGCCGACTTTAAGCCAGTTCCAGGCCCTATCCCTTCTCCAGCTCAGTCCCAGCTCTGTGGATACACAAGGACAGGATTTCTAACTTGCCATTCATTTACTTTCACTTAATCAAACTATCATCCCAGTCTTCCTTCCTGAAGTAGAACTCCCCGCACAATCAGGACACCCTCACTCCAAAGTTCATCAGTGGTAATCAATGAATACCAAATTACTGTATTTGTTAGAGTATTAGAAAAATCCAAAACAAGCCCCACTGCCTCGAGTGGATTTCTGACTTCGGGCAACCATCCACCAGGCATGGGAACTTGTGAATCTTCATGTGTGTCAACTGCTCATCCTTCTCTCTTAGATTGGCTGATGGACTCAAACCCTGGACCTTTCGGTTAGCAACCCTAACCCAACATGTAACATGCTAAGCCACCAGGAGTCCTCAGTGCATTTTAATACCAAAAAACCCCCACTGACTTTGAGTCATGTCTGGTTCAGAGTGATGCTCCATTGGGTTTCTGAGACTGTAAATCTTTCTGAAGGAGAATACCTATCTTTGTCCCATAGGATTTGTGGTAGACTCAAACTGCCAATCTGTGGTTTAGCAGCCCCAACACATAAAGTAATATATACCCTGAAGATATATTTTAATATGCAAAATACAAAACTGCATAAGGGGAGCTTTAGTGGCCTAGTGGCAAGAAGCTGCACTGCAATTCCAAAGGCGCACAGTTCTAATCCACCAGATGTTCTGCTGGAGAAGAGAGGCAATCTCCTCCTTTGCCAGTCAGATCTGATCCAATGGTCCACAACAACAACAACAACAAAAACCTGTATAAGTACTCTCATTTTACAGGGAAAGCACCAAAAGCATTCAAGGTCAAGGAACCCATCTGGGACAGAGGAAAGAAGAGCCCAGTAAGTAAAGCAGCAAATTTGGGGGGTCAGACAAACTTGGATTGAATCACTGTGGTAGTATTGTGTTAGTATCAGCAAATAAAAATGGAGTGATGATGGTAGTGGTACCACAAAGCAAAGCAAATAAAGTAAATGAAATTCATCAACAAAATCCCAAGTTCCTTGCTGGTGATTCCAACTCAACAGGGTAGAACGTCCCAATGGGGTTTCCAAGGATCTTAACAGCATCATACAGGCACACACTTTCCCCATCATGTGGCTGGTGGGTTCAGACATTTAGCCACTACCTGGCTGGGGTCCTTTTAAATTATCATTCATGTCAAACACTCTGCTCAGGCCCTGGCTCCCAGAATTCAACACCACTGTTAGCTTTTATTACAGTTGTTGTTACTAAAACTAGTGATAGAATAAAAAACTCCAACTCCTTGGCATCAAATCCTTGATTTCGACTCACAGCAAACTCCCTGAGTTTCTGAGGCTAGAGATCTTTATACTGCAAGAGGACTGCTCATCGGTCCATCCAGGAGTCGCTGGGAGACTCCAGTCCCGGAGTGGAGTGGCACTTTGGTGAACAGCACAATATACTATTGAGCCTAAGCCGCTGAGGCTCCTTCCCTTTCTCCTAAGAGGGCTTCTTTCAATAGCCAATTCAGCTCTTCCATGGCAATTCCAAGCAAGACTCCCCAGAGGAGTCTTCACAGCACAGTTAAGAACCATATCCAGAATCATGTTTCTATAGATTCTGAACAGTGTTATTAGAATTTGATTTATATTTGTCACCTTCACGTAACAACTATTATCTGCATACTACTATCAATAAGGATTGGTTTGGCCAATAAGTACTACTCAATCTTTACAATTAAATTTTGTAACTAATTAAAAAAAAGAATCTGGCTGGGCAACGGACACCAACACATCAGAGATGAGGAGGATGGAACCGGTTAAGATCTGAGTTTGGATCTATTATTCAATGAGTTGTGCTTGATTTGATGGTATCTAACAACAAAAAACAATAAAGGAAGGTTTGCATACAAAAAGAATCAACTGTTCTTGGATGGTTACCAAGGAGAGGAGGGACATGAAAATCACTAAACAGATAATGAGACAGTAAAGTGAGTGAGCAGACAGACAATACAGGGATGATCAGACATTGCAATGAATGAATTAATTTAATTGTAGTTTATGTTCTAAAAACCACAAAATGTGTGTGTAACTGAATGAAAATGCAAAATGATTTTTAAGTTTTCACTCAAATGACAATTTTTTAAAAAAATATTAGTAGTGGGGGAAAAATCATATGGCTCTGAATCATTTGGTGATGAGTTTGAACCCACCAACCTTTCCACAGGGCAAAGGCCCAGCAGTCTGTGTAAGTAAAGATTTATAGCCTTGGAAACTTTATGAGGCCACTCTAAATCGTCACATGGAACCGCAAAGAGCCAGAATGGACTTGACAGCTGTGAGTTGTTGTGTGGCCTCCCCAGCAGCAACTTTCCTGTTTGCATAATAGGTACTTCTCTGCTCTCCTGCCTCAGCTAAGTGGCATAAATGGGTTGCTGGGGCCAGGAACAAGAAGAGGAAGGAGAAGGGACAGGCAGGAAAAGACAAACAAAACCACAAGCCTGGAGAACTTACTCCGAAGCAGTTATGGTTTTGGGGGTTAACCTCAGAGATCGAAGACAGTCACTCTGCTCAGTCTTCCAGCTTTGCTCCCTCAATCTCAGCTCCACTGGTTTCTGCCTCTCCCCTTCTCACTGCCTCCTCACCTCATTTCTGCACATCAGCCTCCAGCTCCGCCCCCTTGGAACCAGGCCTGGCTGCTGCTGCCCTGGGAGGGGCTTGGCTGCTGGCCCAGATGCCTTCCTGAGCCTCTGATCCATGTGCATGCTCTAGCTTGGAAGAGGGGTCAAAAAGCTGCTCCCAGCTCTTAGCTCTTACGCAGTTCCATTCAATGACAACCCCACAACTCCCTGTCTTTCAGGGGCTTGTTAACCTACTGCCCAGACAGAATGGCCTTTAATAACAAGAGGTCCACATGGAGAGCTTAAACCATACAGTGTAACTTCAGAGGAAAAAGAGGGGTAGTGTGGACTGGTATTACGGGCAGAAAAGCAGTGTAACTGGGGAAGATGAATAGTCATCGTGGTATGTAGGGGAACATGCTTCACATACATAAATTCATAAGAAGGTTTCTTAACTATTCATTATAGGTGTAGGAAATGAAACCATGTCTGTTCGATTCCAAAGTCCATACTGTAAGAAGAGTTCACAGAGAAGATGGGTTTTTGTTTTGAAATGTCACTGAACCACTCTGAGTTTCTATGACCCCAGCACCAAACTGAGGGGCATAGACTAGTCTTCCCAAGTTCCAATACACAAAGATTTCTCCAATCCTTTAGGTACGCAAAAATATAGTGTTCTAATGTAGCCTTTCCTATGCCCAGCATGCTTCCTCCTTAGTTAAAGGCGTGCGTGTACGGCTGTCATGTCTCCATGGCCTAGCTTATCAGAGCCAAGGAAAAAAATGCTGTTGTTAGGTGTCATCGAGCATAACTCACAGCAACCCTATGAACAGCCTGCCCTATCCTGTGCCATCCTCATTTTGAGACACTAGAGCCCATGGCTGACGTCACAGGGTCAGTCCATCTTGTTGGGGTTTTTCCTCTCCTTTGCTGACTCTTCATCTTTCTGAGCATGATGGCCTTTCCAAGGAATAACCTGACCTAGCTAACATGTCCAAATGAAAGAATAAGAATGCCCAAAAGGAGGAAGAAAGCATGACCACTTCAATCTGAACAAGGGGCGGGGGTGAGAGAATGCTGTTTTTCTCTCTTCCTCATCCCTTTAGTTTGTCGTATCAGCAGTGAGCTCTGACATATGGAAAAACAGACCATAGCAAGATGGCTCATCTCTGCAGCAGACTGGGTCAAGAAGCCCATGCAGAAGAATATCTCCACGGCTGCTCAGGGGGAGAACAGGTCATCCTCCTTGTGAAAGGAGGGGCTGAAAAGCAGGGGGCAAATGCTGGCACCGTTAACACAGTGTCAGCAAAGCACTCCAGAGCGACTGAGGCTTCCTTGAGAGACAGGACAAAATCCAACCCATCTTTCTAGCCTGTTTTCACCAACCAGCAATTCAGAAGCAAGAAGTCACTAACAAGATACTGATGTTTCTACGTGGCGGCAAGAAGAAATCCATCTTTTCAACTCTCACAGGAACCATTTGGAGAGCTAGTTGGATGCATGTTTTCCTTTCTTAGTATATATGTGAGCCACTCAAAGGCCAGGAAACACAAGCATATGAATTCCTCAAACAGCTTTGTCCCAGCTGCCAGACACCACCCTCCCTGGGGAGTCTCAAAGCAAGACCCCTGGAGCCTCTGGATCCCACCTGGCAGCCACGGACTGAACGGGTCTGAGAAAAAGATGGTGGCTGGGGCTTTTTCGTTTGTAAGCCACTTCCTAGAAAGTCAACTTGCAGAAGTCACCAGGAGGACAGAGCAAGTGTTCTGCATGCAGTCACTGCTGTCACTTAGAACTTCAAAGATCACCTTTGGGGAGCAGGTCTTAACCAGAGCTACTTGGAAGGGAAAGCTGTTTCCTCTGCCAAAGCAAATGTGTCTCGCCTGCTTCTATTTTCATGCTTTTAAAAGATGCCTTGAAAAGAACCTTTAAATGTTCAGTAACAGCAAACTAAGACAGCATCTCCAGTTAGGACTGGGGGGGGGGGGGAACCTTATGACTCTCCCTCAACCACTCTCTAAGGTGCAAAAGTGAAGAAAAGAGAGGTGAAGGAAGGGAGAAAGGAGACTTCTGAAAAGAAGAAAAAACTAGCTGTATTCTTGCAAACAGTATTAGACCAAGACCAGCTGCTGCATAGTGATCTTCTTGTCCTTTTAAAGTGTATTTACTATTTATTACTTATCTTGCATATTTTCAATATCCTAATAAACATACGGAAGAGATTCAGTTGAGGTCTGAGGATGGAAGCCAGCGTGCGCTGTTTGGAACAAATGTTGCTGTATGCTGTCAAACTGATTCCGATTCACAGTGGCCCCAGAGGACAGAGGAAATTGCCACCTAGCATTTCCTAGACTGTAACCTTTCTGGGAGCAGAGTGCCAGGTCTTTCTTCCATAGAGCATGAGGTGGGTTCAAAGCACTGACATTTTTTGTTAACAGATAAACACTTAATAATTGAGCTTGTGGTCCCTGATAAAAGAAATACTACTCCGCCAAATACAACCCAGTCAACATATTCATATACTGAAACATTTTTTTTGGTCGCTGGGACTCAGAACTGTAGAATTCTACATGACTCAAAATAACAACAAAAAAGGGTTCTATTGTTTTACTAAAAACCATTTGGAAGTACTTTTTTCTGTCACTCTTTATCTGGGCAGGTATGAAGATCCACTATGTGCAAAGATGGCCCCAAGTTCTAGGTGGGCCGGTCTATCTGTTTCTGTGCTACTTGTGACTCTGTGCTCCACAGTGCCTGAGTGCCAATGGCCAGCCTGCCATGCACTCTTAGTCCTGCAGGTACTTTCCTCCTCTAGGACAGCACCTCATTACAGCCAACAGAAAGCAAACCACTGGCGAGTCACCAATTTTCCCAGTGAGCATCCAACGAGCTTGGGGGCCAGACTATGTCAGGTACTGTTCTGCTAATTGGAAGGTCAGTGGTTCAAAACCTTTAGCCACTCCATGGAATAAAGGTGGTGGTGGTCTTGTCCAGGAAAAGGGACACCTAGGAAACCCAAAAGCGCCTGAGTCAGAATTGGCTTGATGGCAGGGGAATAAGTGACCGACTTCACAGGTTTATCCAGTTGTCACCTATTGGTGCATAAGCACCCAATTACCATATTAGCCGTTCACTTTTCAGTCACCTTCTGAGGAGCTCAGCAGTCAGCAGTTGATAGGGGAAAGAAACAAAGTTAGCTGAAAAGCTGACTGTTGTTTACCATCAAATCAGAACTGGCCTGTGGCTGACCCTCCGATGAATTTTCAGAGGCAGTTAATTGCACGGAAGGAGACTGCCTATCCTTCTCCCGCAGAGCGGCTGCTGGGTTTGAACCGCATGCCTTAGGGACTGCAGCACAGCTTCTTGTCACTAAGCCTTTAGGGTTCGGCATTTAATCCTTTCAACACAGAATTCCTTTCTGCTTTCAATTTTTGGTTGAAACGATTTGTTTTTCATGAATAGCAAACATTTTGAATGAAATCGTTTTTTTAAAGCCATACAGATTTTGACACAACTAATGGGGCATATTCCAAGGGAGCTTGGGTGCTGAGGTTGGGGAGATTACACCCACTTCTTTAGATTCACACAGTATTCAGGCCCCAATCAGATGGCAGCATGCAAACAAAAGGGGATGGAATTTTCCTATTAAATTCCAGAGACAAAAAAGCAACTGTGCACAATACATCCCCCAAGTTACTAAAGGGTTAAGCAAAACGGGAAGGAAAAAAGGAAATTGTGAAATGAGCCACAAAACAAGGAAGGAGCCTGATATAATAAACAGAATAAGTGATGAAAGGGTCACCTGAATGGCCACAAATGTATAGTTGTCATTTTGAAAGTTACATTTCCCCTAAACAGGGTTCAAGTTCATTATATGGTAATAAATCAATTTCTTCATGTTCACCAATTCTTTTTTAATTTTTTTTCCCCCAAAAAAGCAAACTCATTACGAACCACATTTATCACTCTTCTCCTAGAGGCCCGTGATGAGAGGGACTGCTAATGTGGAGCAGACAGGAAGGTAAAGAGGGACAGTGACAATAAAAGACTATGTGCTTTCAAACACAGCAGCAAAACAGAGAAGGGAGGCCACCACATTAGGAAGCTTTCGTAGTACCTACTCTGGGCAGTTTAGAGAACATAGAGGCAGAAAAGAAAAATGTGACCTAGTACCCCAGATCCCATGGTTAATGACCAGGAGCGTTTCCCATCAGCCTTTCATATGAACGCACATGTAAGCACAGATGTGTGCATGCTATCGCAGGGGCCCTGGCTGCACAATTCACATGACCTTTTTAAACAGAACTGGGGTCATACCGTACAAACTGTATATTACCATCTTCTTTCCTGAATGCTTTATCACAAAAATCTTCCTCCACATCAACTGGTTTTTAGAAGAGCAACAGTTTAACTGCAGTGCTGGGAACTGCTATTTCATAGAACCCAAACTTACTGGGTGGTGCTGTGGTTAAGGCACTGAGAACCAATCCGCAGGTGGACCGTTTGAACCCAGGAGTTTTTCCACAGGAGACAGATGAGGAAGTCTGCTCCTAAGAAGACTGAAAACCTCAGGAACCCCAGGGGACAACTGTATCTGACCTACAGGGTCACCACCAATGAGGATTGCCTTGGCGGCAGTGGATTCTCATAGCTCAGGGGTAAGGAATTGTGCTGCTAACCCAATGGTATGTGGTTCACCAGAAATTGACCCATCTACCTACAGTCAACTGGTATTAGACAAGGAAACAAAATATACCAAATCGGGAAACGACAGTCTCTTAACAAATATAGCTGGCAAAACTGGACTTCTACCTGCAGAAAGTTGGAAACAGGATCCACATCTCACACCATACATAAAACTCAACTCATCAGAGACCTAGGGGTAAAGCCCAAAACCATAAAGATCATGATAGACAAAATGGAACCAAACTTAGAAAGCCTAGCCTATGGTATAAATAAATAGGTTGGCAAATATAGCCAGAAATGCACAACCATTGAGGATAATATCAATGAAAGGGATCCGCTAAAGATTAAGTTTCTGTGTGCACCCAAAACCTTTTTCCAATGAGGTAAAAACAAAACCCACTAACTAGGAAAACATTTGGCAATGACAACTCAGGAAAGGGTCTCATAATGAAACTTTACAGACTCCTACAGGGCTTCCACAAGGAAAAGAGGATAACCCAATTGCAAAAACGGGCAAAAGACATGGAAAGATTTTTCACAGAGGAAGACATTCAGATGGCCAACAGGCACAGGAAAAAATGCTCAAAATCACTGGCAATGAGAGAGATGCAAATCAAAACCACAACGAGTTATCATCTCACCCCAGTAGCAATGGCAAAGTTTAACAACACGCCAAGCAATAAATGTTGGAGAGGATGTGGGCGAGACTGGAACTCTAACTCAGTACACTGTTGGTGTGACCACTCTGGAAGGCACTTTGGCATTTCCTCAAAAGGCTGAACATAGGAAATTGCATATGACCCAGCAATTCCACTGCTAGGAACATTGTTGTTGTTGTTGTTATGTGCCGTCGAGTCGCCTGCGACTCATAGCGACCCTATGTACAACAGCCCTAAACTCCGCTCTGTCCTGTGC